>NC_069660.1:241402119-241705149 GCF_027244095.1 Hemicordylus capensis | reverse complement strand
GCAAGTTGTGCCAGAACTCCCCCCCCCCCGGCAGCCCCAAGTCAGTGGAGTTTACAGGGTTTTTTTCAGGAATTTTTTTAGTTCTGGCCTCTCTTAATAGTCTATCTCAGAATGGATTCTCTAGTTTGTATATAATATTATGAAAAGCTCTTCAGAAGGGCTGCCTGGGAAGAGTTCTGGCACAACCTGTTGTGCCACCAGACCCACTTTGAGGTGCCTAGGCTCCCCCAAAGTGGGGAAATGGGCTGGATGGGCCACCTCAAACCCCCATTGTTCCCTATGGGAGAAATTGAATTTTTTTAAAAAAAATAATAACCACAGGAGTGCCCATTGCTTGGGGTTTTTGTGGGTTGTGGGCATGGTGCCTACCACCTAACCCAGGTTTGTGCCCCTAGCAGGCCACACTACCAACACACAGTGACACAACTAAAAAGACACCCAACTAAGAACCAATAAACCACCACAGAAACTGACCTGCTGCTGCTTTGCCTGCACAACTGCAAAGCCAAGGGAACCAAATCAAACAGCACAAACTACACAACAGCCACACAGACCAACAAGAGATCTATCAAGATGGCAGCGCAAGGCAGTAAAACCAACCCAGCATCACACAAATGGCAAATAAAGAGGGGCAAGGCCAAAACACAGCACGGTGAAGGAGGAGAACCTAAGCTAACACACACAAACCATTTTTTTCTGCTGTTCTCATCAGGCATGCATTTGGCAAAAATACAGCCAGGTCTGCCAAGCAGACTCTCACCACCACCAGCAGGCCAGAAAGAAGTCAAGGAAGACTACAACCACAGTGATTTTGCTAGGCCAGAGGCTTGGCTTTAAAGAGGATTTGAAACTCCCTCCTTTGGGAGCCCCCATCTTTGCCCTCCCCCCTGGCCAATAGGGTGCCAGTTCTCAAGGAATGGCACCACTCCAGAGCCTACCAGAGAGCCAGACTCATTTGGCCAAACAGGAAAGCATGAGCTCAGCAAAGGAAAATCAAGCAAAATAAGTGGCACAAAATGGAGGATATGACCTAAAACGGCCTCTAGAACCTTCAAACTGGCTCAAACAGGTTCGAATTTGAACTGGCTCTAAAAGGTTCTAAATAGGGTATAATTAGGACTTGAACCAGCCCATTATCCCCTATGTGGCGTACCTAGGGGCACAAAACTGAATTGGGTGGTAGCCACCCACTGAATGCCAAAGCAATCGGACACTCCTGTGATTATTAATGATTATCTGAATACTTTTTTCAATTTACTGTTTTTTAAAAAATAATTTTAAAAATAATTTTTTCCTTTCATTGCAGTACATAGGAGTCTCTCCCCATTCATATAAGTAGAACAGTGACAGCGACCCTAATATCTGTGAAATCTGAACTCAGAATTCACACAATTAAGGTCACACACAGTTCTACTTATGAATGGGGAGAGACTAATATGCCTTGCAATGAAATGAAAAACTTCTTTTAAAAATATTTTTTAAAAACAGTATATCCTACAAACTTGGGGATTTCTGGGGGGAGTTGAGGCCATACCTGCCGTGCCTCCAGACCCAATTTGGTGTGCCCTGGCACGCCCCCAAAGGTGGGGAATGGGTTATCCTCAAATCCCCATTATTGCCTATGGGAGAAATGAAAAAATTGAAAGACTATTCAGAAAATCATTAATAATCACAGGAGTGTCCAATTGCTGTGGAATTTGGTGGGTGGTAGGCACCCCTGGGAGCCTACCACCCACCCCAGTTTTGTGCCCCTAGGTATTCTACATTGGGAATAACGGGCTGGTTTGAGTCCCCATTATACCCTATGAGAAAAATAATTTTAAAAAATTATTGGAGTGTCCAATTGCTTTGGATGCCTACCACCCAACCCAATTTTGGGGGCTCAAACCAGATTTGAACTCAGATTGGCATTGCCAATTCAATGCCCTGTTTGGTTCGAGTTCAAACCTTAGGACCAAACCAGTTCAAATTCAAACCTCTTTGCAGATCCATACTGCCCTACCCAGGTAGGGCTGGCCATGAGAACAACCTCATTGTCAAAGCTAAAGAGTGATAGAAAAAGAATGGCTAGGTGCGGCTTAATGGGAAGTAGAAAGAGGGAGCAGGAGGAAACATATAGCTAAAGAAGAGATGAAAGGGAAACAAATCAAGGGATTTACAAATGGGGGAGAAGATTTTAAATGTATTCTAGAAGATGTGGTGTAGTGGCTAAAGTATTAAGCTTAAACAGTGGAAACTCGGGTTCAGATCCCCACTCAGTCATGTAATTTTCCAGGCCAGTAATTCTCCCTCAGCCTATTCTTCCTTACAAGGCTGTTGTGATAAAGTGTGGAGAACCATGCACTCTTTGGAGAAATAACAGGATAAATACATAATTTAAAAATTAAGGAGAGGAATATAATAATGTTCACAATAATGACGATGTCAGACTAGCAAGAGGAAAGGTTATGCACATGAGGGAATTTGGTTGGGGCATGAAATCATGTGGGTGGTGAGAATATATGTTTATGATTTGCCGCTTGTGAAAATAAAAATTGGGTTCTAAGACTGCGTATTTAATAAGTGCCATGCCAACATGGAACACATTTCTTTAAGGAAAGGGTCACTCACTAGTCTAAACATTTCTTGAAGTATACATTGTTTTTTTTTTAAAGGAACCCATTATGAACACAAATAGGCATTAACTAGGTGAAGTTTATGTAAGCATTACATCTGCTTCTGCCATGATGGTTTCTTATGAGCCATCATCTGATGAAGAAAATTTGTATAATGTTCCTGTCAGAAGACTTGTGGCCTTATTTTACTGCAATCTCTTTTATCTTGGTACCAGGTATGCTAGGGAAGAGCATCAGCTCAAGGCTGGTTCACATATATGTGTTCATCTCTTAATTATCTAAACTTGATTATTGTATACTTGATGGCTGATAGAGGGATGGATGTTCTAATTCCACTGAAAGCATTATGACTGAGGTGATATGAGATTTCTGCCTGTGTTATTGCACCAGTAGTGGTCTGTTCATACATGGAAGTATTCCACAAATGATGAACATGCATATGTGAACCCAGCTTTTATGACAATGTCATCATGAATGTGTAATATCAAATTCTACTGTAGTACTAAAACTGTGATGGCCCATCATCCGCACATGCCAGTCATCCCTTGATGATTTTCAGTCCTGATTCCATGCCAGCTGACATGTTATAGCTGGTTCAAACATGCATATTCCTCATGATGTTGCAGCTATCAAGTGATGAATATGCATGTCTCAACCAGCTATAAAGTGCCTGCTGGCACAGGATCAGTTGAAAGATGTTCCAGTTCTATACATTCCTTCTACAGCCTTTGCCAGCAGAGATCTTAGGTTCAAAAAGTCTAACTGTAGATATGAAAACCAAATTGATATAAAAGTTGCCCTTTGGAGCTGAGAATTATCTTCTGAACCTAACATAAAATGAAAATATTTATCCACTTAAGTGCATATCCAAATAATGTAATAACTAAAAGAAAATTAAACTATAAACCACACTTTCTTACTGGCTTTCTAGCCATTGATTAAAGATCTGACATATTCTTTTCTTCAGAAAATATAGGACAGAATGAAAGTGTGCCTACAATTGATGTTATTTTTGGCTCCAGTGAGTCATATTTCAATCACACAAAAGGCTGTGTACAGTTTTCAGCTATGAGACAGAGCAAAATGGTCAAGTGAAAAATGAAATGACATTTCCCCAGTCAGGCACTTCATTCTTATTTTGCTGTTGCCACACTTTATGACTTCATACTGTCCCTTCAAAGGATGAGTATCTTTTCAAGCCTGACAAACTGAAACTAGCATTAAGTCTTTTCTTTTGGCAATGTAGAACAGCTGTTTAAGAATGACCTCTTGGCACAATTGTTTGGTTTGTGATCTCCCACGTTTTTTGTGGGTAAATCATTTGTTTAGCAACTACAGATTACCTTCCAGCACTAAATCAATAACATCAAGTTTGGGCTAGATTTCAGTTCTTCAGGAAAGAATAATATGTCATTTCCAGCAATGCACTGTGTTGGGCAGTATCTGTACCTTGGCTTGTTCTTGCTTTGCAAATAAATTTTCAATTATGTGCTTTGCTAGCATTTAAGAGAGCATTTTACCACCATAGTCTTTATTCCTTTATCTCCGTACAAGTGCAATGGACAAAGAGATAATACTAGTCTAAAAAGCAATGTGTAGATGTGAGTGCTTTTATTTCTTCCGCTTAGTGGCCATCTCCAATTTATCTAACAAAATCCATCCCTGTGGTAAGTCAAGAACTAATTCCATAAGGTACTTCATTTCCCTGTGTGTGTGTGTGTCATCTGTAATATGTTAATCATAGCCACCTGAAAGTTGTATGGTTCAGGCTGGACTTTGAAATGATCATGTATATAACGTAGAAGAAGACTATTTGCCATGAGATCTTACTCTCCTTTTAAAAATGATATAGAATCAGAGCTGGAAGGATCAGAAAGGTCACCCTTCTGTTCAATCCACACAACAGCCACCTCAGATCAGGCCATCCAATCCAGATCACAATATATTACAGTCAGAAAATAGGGAGACACCCACATGTCACCTACCAGGAAGAACACTACAGCAAGGGGAAGACTAGACCATGATTCATTGGCTCAAGAAGGAGCAGCTACCCAACTGCCAAAAATAAAACCCTGCCCCTGGGGTGAAAGAAGCAAGGGAAACACACTCTGGCTGCTGCCACTGACCAGACTGTTGGGTTGCAAGTCATCCTGGGGATCATTTTGGTTGAAAGGCAGAGTGTATACCTTGGTGTACTGAGGCTGTTCTAATGGGCCACTAAGTCCTGGCTTGGCTGCCTGTGAGAACCCGCGGGAGCTCACCAGCTCCTGGTGGTGCCTGGGCAGCAAACCCACCTAAGGAGCCCACCTCTTAAACGAGGTTAAGGGAGCGAGCACTCCTTTAGCCACATTTACCTCACTGTGTGCCAGCACTGGCTGCTTTCGTTGGAGCCCGCCCATCACTGGGGGGATCCACTCAATGCACTGGGCACTCACATGGTGCATTATGAGATTTCTGGGAGCTGAGATACATCATCCTGACCCCACACCTCCACGATGCAGGCGCGCAGTGGTGCTCTTCTGGGAATGCGTTTCACGCTCCCAACAGGAGCACTCAGTTGTCTGGGGGGAAGGTAAGTTAACTAAGACTTCTCTAAGCCCCGCCATGAGAATGAACTCACTATAAAATAAACTTTATAACAAACAAACTTGCTAGCTACACAAAATTTGCAAATAGCACAGGCTCTGCCCCTCTGGCTTTCAGTCTAAAGGACAGGACAGGAAAGGAAAGGAGAATCTGTTGAAAATGTGAACCATTGCCAGCACAAGGTTTCTTGCTTCCCCTATCCCATACAGAGTGACTGGCCATTGATGGAATTCAAGAGTAGAAGGCAAGGCAGGCAGATGGAAAGAGCACTGGTATCTCCCCTTCTGTTATCTTTTTAAAATACTGAAATGCATCACTGGTCATCACCATAGGGCAGTGTTATTTTCACGACAAATATACCTGAGTTAGAAAGAATATTAACTTCTCCCTGGCACTTTTTTTGGGGGGGGGTTGTTGGGGGGGGATGCTGATCTCAAATAACAGCCACTGAATTTCTCCATTGATTTATATGGGTAGTTCTCAGTTCTGTCCTGGAGGCATTTAACAATGGCTGTGTCCGTGGCAGTTGAGCCAGGCAGACTGATGGAAAATGGCCTTGTTCTCTCCCCAACTCACTCTGATACACTGTATACTGTATTTGCCTGAATGCAAGACTAGGTTTTTTCCCCTGATATCAGAAATCAGGAGGTTATCTTAAATCGTTAAGAGTCCTATTCCTGTTGAGTAAATGCAGGTATAACCAGTATTTGATCTCTGCTTTTTAAGGGGGTCATCTTAAATTCAGAATTGTCTTCGATTCAAGTAAATACAAGTAGTGGTGAACCACTGATGATGACTTATTCATCTAACCAGTTATCTGAGGGTTGCAGCATCTTGGGGGAGTGGTGTCATTTCCTAAATGAGAATAGAGAGAGGGAAACTAATACTTTCTAAAGCAGAAGTTTCCCTTGCTAAGCTCTCTATTGGCTCTGAATCATATGCAGACCTGCAGCATAAATGCACTGCAGGACTGGAACCCTAGCTGAATGGTCTACTGCCCCAAAGATATAAAGAATCTAGAGTTAATCTAGAGGCAGCATCAGTTGCAGGCAGGGGTCTGAATGGAGAAGACCCACTGAAAAAGTTGGGGATTTGAATGAAGACACAGTGGATAGGAAAGCTGGAAGACTGGAAGGGAAGGGGATCAGGCAAGAAAACTACAGGGCCAAATGGCTGGCCTTACTTCATCAGAATGGTATATCTCTCTGGCCATACATGTTTAGATCTCCTTATTCGGGAGCCATAATTTGAACCAGGGAAATAAGAAAAAGTGGAGCTAACTATTGCAGTGGTAAACATGAGATTTTGGGGATTCATAAGCATGAACCAGAGAATGTAGAAGTTTCTGGAGGTTGTTTGGGTAACTAGCAACTTACTGAACTGTGACTTGCCAGAAACATGCATTATTTCTTTTTAGTAGCAATTTGGATTCTCCACCACATAATACGATGGTAGTTATTTATTTCAATTAAAACCTGATGTAAGTTACAACTATTATTTACCATTTCAGGTATCCCTTTCTGAAACAAGTAAAGCTGATTGGATGACGTACCAGGCATTGGAAAAGTCAAGCCTGACACTTGTCTACCTTCTGAAAGTAGTACACCACATTCAATTTAATTAAATTGAAGGGCATTTCCTTTGAGCTGTGTAGTTCTGTAATTAATCTACATCTTTGAAATTTGCACGATCCAACCAGCACACTCATTCTGCTTATCTTTATAAATAGCATTTGTCTTTGTATTTGTCATTCAGACATAATTTACCAGGCAGTGATTACAGAGTCATTTTTGGCAGCATGAAATATCTTAAAATTGCAGTGAGCAAAGTGACTAATTTCTTTCAAAAGTTTTTTAAAAACCCTTTGTGTTTATCAAAGTTGTGCTTCATCCAATAGTTCTGTTTGGTTTGTTTGCTTGTTTGTATTTTGAAGTCTATGTGCTGAAGTACTATGACTCTTGCTGGAAAAATGGAAATGTCAATGGCAGAAAATATTAAGGAATTCAACCAAATATACCCATTTGGATTTTTCTAAGGAAATATATTCATAATTGACAATAGTCATGGCCAAGCATGAAGCAGCTTGCTTATTGATTTATGTATTTATGTATATATTTACTTGTTATGATTATAATTATTAAGTTCTGTTACATTACTGAAAGTGAAAAGTGGAAATAGAAAACAAGAGCTATCTTTCAGTTTTAACAGACAACCAATCATACTTTTAATAATACAATGCAGGTGACATGAATACTCTCTTTAACATGACTTCCCTAATTACTCTGGAAAATTTGGGATGGCTTCCCAGGGCAATCGGTCCAAGCAGCTGCTACATATTTCAACCTGCTTTGAGGCAGTTTGGAGCAAACACACACACAGAGAGACAAACAGCTATGCTGGATCATTCCAAAGGCAAGTCCAGCATTCTTTCTGTTCCTCACAGTGGCGAACCTGTGGAAAGTCCACAAAAAGGTCATGAAGACAATATTCTGTTTTCCTCAGCACCTGATGTTCAAAAGTATACTGTCTCCATACATGGAGATTCCACATCAAGAATCATAGACAGTGACAGACTCTATTCCATGAATTTGTCTAAAGCCATGAATAAGATGAATTTGTCTATACAAGTGGCTTGGAGAGGAGATCATAAAATGCTATTCATTAAGCTTACACTGATCAGAATAGAGGGTTTCTGAGGGATTTACCATAGTTAAGTCAGAAATCTAGGCATTAAACTTTGCTTACAGTAAAAATCTGGTGGATTCACCTTATCAATAGTCATATTCCTCACAATCCAATCCAATTCTACCCCAGTTAGGACAGTGATATTTGGGCTGTCCAGAGCACTCGTTTTGGAGAGTGAGAGTAGTTCCAAGAGGCGATTTGCAATTCCAATAAATAAGCTACATCTACAATAAAAGTGTAATTCATTAGCCCATAGGTTCTTTGATCAACTGACTCCTGGTGCACCAGCCAGCTAGAGGAAAAGAAGTGAAAGAGCCAAAAGACCAACACTGGCCATATTCGCACATAACGCAGAACTTGAGTTGCAGGGCCAGAGGTTTCGCTACCATTACATCAGAATGTGTGTAACTCTGGTCCCGTTCATCCAGCAACCAAAGGTTGCACTCTACAGACTCCAATTTGAGTCCTTGGTTTGTAGTGAATTTTGCTGATCAACTGGGGTTCCACTCCGAGAGCATTATGTCTGAATGCAGCACTGGAGGCTGCTTTTGGTCAAGCCAGAGTTGAGGGAGGAAGCCTCTCCCTCTCTCTGAGAGTGATTGGCTGAATGGGCTATCCTTCAAGCAAGAAGGAAGACTGCACAGCCAGTTCCCCTCCTCTTCAGTCTCCCTGATGGCAGAGAGCCCACTCACTTTCATCCAAATGCAGACAAGAGAGTGGGTGAATGAGAGGAACCACCAGGGTGCGAATGCAACCAATGGCTCAGTAGGGAAGCCCCACCCTGCTTGAGACAGTGAAATCTGTCTGCCTAGAGTGGACAATTCCAGGAGTCAGGGCCTTTCCCAGGGATTGCCTCTAATCTTGAGTAACAAGGTACAGCAGCAGCAGTAGAAGAATTCATTGACCCAAAAGTTCTCTGATTGTTTCACTCCTGGTACTTGCCAGCTGGAGAGAAAGAAGAAACAAAGCTTCAAAAACCTTAAAAAAACAAACTTAAACTGATTGTACAGCATTTGTACAAATGCAGGAAAATGGTCTATAAATTGAATAAACAAACAAGCATGCATACAATCAAGCACATGTATTCTCTTACATATTCACACATATGTGGCAGTAGCATAAGTCAAGCGCACTAGTGCTTATCCTTATAATCCTTCCCTACATTTGGAGAAAGATCTATTTACAGTATTTTCTAGATCTGTCATTCTGTTAGTTTCACCATGTCTACTAGGAAGTAAATCCTATTGAGCTCAGGTGCAGTTACTTCCATGTAAGGCAAACTGATTGATATTACCACATGCTTATGGATAATGTTTGGGATTTGTTATATATAGTGTGACTAAAATTAGTTGCATTCATACCTGTTGTTCATAAAGCAAGGAGCCAATTCATATATACATTAAGATCAGCTCTGCTGGATCAGGCCTAAGGCTTGATCCATATTAGTCTAGTGGCTTCTTTGTATTTTGGGGGAAGATAAAACAAAACACACATTTAAGTAATTTCCATTGGGTTGCACTTTAAATTAGCACAGTACAGTTGTTTAGGCAACCTACCATCTTTTTAAAGATGAGGGCCGACAACATGTGCAAGGGAATGTCAGCCGAGTAAGATTGCACGCACCTAAGTTGCGCAACTGTGCAAATTGTGCAAATATGGAAAAAATTGCACAAATGATCACACAAGAATAAGCCTATTATTTCCAATGGGCTTACTCCTGTGTAACATCATTTGCACATTTGTGCAAATTGTATGCATGCAATGTCACTGGGTTGACATACCCTTGTGCATGATGGTAACTGAGTCCCCCGCTAACTGAGCAAAGAGACACCTTTTTAAAGTGTTGGTTATCTTCATTTAGCAGGAGAGCAACTGGCCTTATCCTTTCCCAGCACAGCACCCCTCCGGTGGCTATTACTGTTGTCTCTATTTTATGTTTCCTTTTTAGGTTGGGAGCCCTTTGGGGAAAGGAAGCCATTTTAGCCATTTTATTTATTTATGTATATTTATGTAAACTGCTTTGGGAACGTTTGTTGAAAAGTGGTATATAAATATTCATTGTATTTGTATGGCAACCATGAGCTCTAACTTGTAAATGTTAGATGTGCTGTACATGTGATCATTTTATCAGTTTGACAGTGTTAAAAGGGTTGTTTTTCATCAAATACATCATAAAACTAACAAAAAAGGGCATTCATTCATTTATTTATTTTATTTTATTTTTTACATTTTATATCCTGCTCTTTCTCCAAGGAGCCCAGAGCAGTGTACTACATACTTAAGTTTCTCCCCACAACAACCCTATGAAGTAGGTTAGGCTGAGAGAGAAGTGACTGGCCCAGAGTCACCCAGCTAGTATCATGGCTGAATGGGGATTTGAACTTGGGTCTCTCCGGTCCTAGTCCAGCAATTATCTAGAATGAAAAGAGAAAGTGGAGTCCCTGGGAAAGTGGAGTCAACGGTGGAGGATAGGGGCAAAGGAAGATGGAACAGGCAATGAATGGAGCTCTCTCTTCACCCACACATGCAGCAGTAAGGAGGAAATAGTGCCCTACACCAGCATATATATTCCTGGTGCAAACTCAGTTCTCTCTTTCTGGAAACGGGAAATAGAGCCATCAATTAAATAAAGGCAGCTGTGTCTAAACTCCAGCTAGTTCCCTTTCCAATGCAAATCTGAAGTTTAAAAATCTGTCAATGGGATGTCTTCCTGTATCATGTTACCTCTCAAACCCTCACCCTCCCCATATTCCATTTATATACTTCCCAGTGTGTTAATAGAAAGTGTATGCTTTTTGCTTTAACCAAGCATAATAGCTTGTGCCTCCCACATACCTTGAAGGAGACTTGCAGTGTCCTTGCTGGCATATTGTTTTGTTTTCTGCAAGGGCTTAAATATTGTAAATGCAAACAGGACACGGCATGTGGAATCTTAATCATTACACATAAGATAATAAAGAGGGAGAAGCGGGGGCAAAGCTGTAAGAAGTCTCTCCTCCAGGCACTCCAAGCAGCCCCCCAGACAGAGTGGGAAGCTCCCGATATTGTTACTTAGAGTTGACAATGAATTGGCTGCTCTCAGCTTAATCATTTCATTCTCAGCACACAATTGCATCACAATACAGCTCATTTCTCTTAACTAAATGTCTTCAGAAGCTGTGTCCCTTTTTGCATATCTTATCTTCTGCTATGCTAATCCTTCTGACAAACACTCAGTCAGTTGCTGCTGGAGTCTGTGTGGAGAAACAAAAAAGACAATTTGCAATGCAATGCTGATGGAGTGCCAAAGTGTTTTCCGAAGTAAACAAAACTCGGATTTGAGAGGAGGTCATTTCGGTTTGTAAATGAAAATTATCGGAGGTCTAATTCTGGTTTTGATTTGTAGACAAATCATCCAAAATGGCCATTTTTAGGCACAAATCGATTTGTGCCTGAATCGAAATGCACAAGCCTAATAGGAACATAGGGAGCCACCTTATACATACCATTTGTTAATGGAACTATCCCGGGCTGCTTGGAGAACACCTCAAAATTGCATTTGGGCTTTGTGTGGGGAATTAGTGAACTGGGGTGGAGCAGTTCCACATCAGAACAATTTATGTGCAAAGCTTTCGTTACAGGAAAATGAACTGAGAGAGAGGTTGAAGTTAAAAAACAAACAAGGTTTTATTGTAGGGTAAGGATACAGTAGAATAAAAAGTTGATAAAAGCAATATTACTACGAAAAACATGTTACAAGACTAATCAGATAACTGCAAAGAGGAAATTTAGCTTAGTGTCTGAATTAAAATAACTTCCAGGCTGCCTAGAGAAAGGAGGCTTGAGAGAAACAGGTTTTTGGATTTAAGAAGCGAGTAGGGATAGGGAGATGATTATCATACAATAGGGTGCAGTGATTATCATACAACCTCATCTTTCCTTTAGTGGCGATTATACCCTTGTGGCTCAGGCACAACTGAAGCACCTCTTTCCTTATGACTGGGAAGCAGTAGGCAGTAGCGGGAAACCAAGGGGGTTTCCTTTTTGGATCTTACTTTTCCCCAAAAAAGTAGATCCAAAAGGTAGATCCAAAAAGTGTCTGTTGTCGAATAGCCAGCTCTTGGAAGCAGGATTGTTGGCTGGGCAGACTGGGCCAGACAGGAAGGCAGTCTGGAGGCTGGAAGCGTGATTGGCACACAGAGCAAAACACGGCTGAGGGTAATGGTGGGTGTCAAATCTAGTGACCAAATTGTGGGTGACTCCAAGGTGTAAAGACTAGGTGAAGCACATTGGAGTCCAAATGGAGCACACTGGTTAAAAGAACCAGGGGCAATTATAGCCCAAAATGTGTCCTGAGGCAACATTCCAGTTCTTCTTCCTTGAATGGAATTCCGGGGAATTCCATTGTCTATTTTTGCTGTGCTGCACTACAACACAATGTTTTGAATGGGTCAAGTACACCCTGTATGTAAATGGAGTGAATGGTTGCACAAACACCGCACCTCTTAGGTTGTAAGAACCTAGTAAACTAATCAGTATTTTAATGAGTACACCTCTGAGTTTCTATCACCCACTTAGCTTTCTTCTGATAGGAAGAGAGTTGCATCGCAGAGCCATATTTGACTTCCCTGCTGAAGTAATTGGTTTTTAGCTCGTTTGAGGCATCTACAGAGTGGAGGTAGACCAAGAGGGGGTCAATCTTTGTACAGAGTGACCTTGAACGAAAAGCTAATTTTTGTGAGTTAACTTCCGAAGTCTACTTAGGCATGCCCAAACATATGGAAAGGTGCGAGGATAGTTCCCTTTCAATTTGGCTTCAATGGCGGCTAAATCTGGGGGTAACTGTCCCACTGCCAGCTAAATGACTGGTCCCCAATATGCCAACAAATGGAGAGCTAATGAACCTGTGAGGCTCCTGAGCATGTCAAGAGTGAGAACCACATGCCTGCTGTCTCAGACAAAAGCAGAGAGGCTTCTGGGAGCCCGCAGAAGAGCAGTGCAAGCAACATTTAGTCTTTCCCAGCCTTACCTGGAGATGCCAGGGACTGAACAGAGGACCTTCTGCATGTAAAGCCAGGGGTGTAGCTATAATTGAACAGATGGGGTTCAAAGAACCCAGAAGCCCCAGCTCCTGAAGGGCCCCCAGCTCCACCCCTCCCTATTTGCTTAATTCTCTCTCTCGTTCCGAGGGGCCGCCAGTGAACAAGGGCCCCGTCTCCCCTAGCAACACCCCTGTGTAAAGTAGATGCTCTTCCACTGAGCTATGGTCCTATCCTCTAAGGGGAATATCTTACACCTTTGCATGTAGTCACTCATTTAAATGCAAACCATGATGGACCCTATTTAGCAAAAGGAACAATTAATATTTATTAACACAGGACCATCTCTCCTTCTGGAGCATTCCTTTATGTATAGGCCAGTTTGCAGTGGTGGTGGTGAGTATAATCTGAAGCAGTGCTTTGTTATTCTGAATTGCTAGAACTGTCATTCTTCAGAGTTCTGTTCCCCTAGCAGTCTCTAGAAGCTAAATCTCTGAGTGGGAAGTGAATGAGGCGGTTCTTATGATCGGCCAAAAGTGGGCTAAGGGAGCCTAGCCTGCTTTTGGGCGGTCATGTGCTGCAACGGGAGCTGTGCGGCTCCCGGCAGCTAGCCCTCAAAAATACCCCTCCCCGAAGACAAGGTTAGCAGAGCGAGTGCTCTGTTAACTGTGGCTCTCTGCTTGTGTGTTGCGGTGGTGTGTGGCAACATATGAGTAGTCTCCTGACCAGGATGCTGCAAGCAGCCTCCTGGACCCGGGGGTCTCTCTAGGATGCCCCACAGGCTCACACAGGGCATCCTGGAACTTCTGGGGGCCGCATGACCCCCGATCCTCGCAGGTCCCGCCGTCTCCATGACAGAGCCAGCAGTCATGTGGGCAGCCTATTCGGCCGCCCAGGTCTGCCTTCCAATCGTCTGTGGGGAGTGAGGGCTAAGCCTGCTCTCCCCGCAAACCCCCTTCCTGCGAGTCTCACTGATCATGAGACTCACCTCAGAGTGTCATTCCTGGAATTTGCACCTGCCCTTTCACACACTCCAGCTGCTGATGTATATTTTGAACAGGTAACAATTAAAGCCCTATTTATATGCTATGTTATGCATGCTATGTACACTTCCTATCTGCATTTGAGGAGACCTGTACCCAGTTTACTTTTAAAATGAACACTTGTACAGGCTAAACATGTACATGTCTACAGATACCTGTATGGATGTACAATATAATGTCTGAATGTCTAGAGTAGGGCAGTTAGGTCTTTCTAGTATTCCTTTAACCAAAATAAGAAACACTGTCCTGGCTTTTAAGCTTGTGGAAGAAGGGCAATTGCAAATTAAATGAATAATGGGGGAGGGGAGGAAGTCAGGCAGTGCTTTTTGCTACAAAAATTGTGGTGTAGCGTCTTTATTTCTGTTGATGAAACCTTGGAGAAAAAGCCACAGGTTACACGAAGGGCGAACGTGGCAGTAGTTTCCATTATTGCTTTCCTATGTCACACTGAAGAATTAACCCCAATACCTATGTTTTAATTTAAAACACTTTAATGGACTCCCATTGCTTTTCTCAAACATATCAGCAAACTACTAGCATTATTATTCTTTTAGTCAGCAGCTCATAGCTTCAGGGATCTTTTGTGCTTCATTATATTTCAAGCTAAGATACACAGACTTTGAAGCATTAGTTAATCTGTTCTGTTTCTTCAACTCTCTTTTGCTTTGTATATAGATTTTCCATGCTTCTGGTTCACTGCTCTACACATCTCTTTAGAATTTTCTCTAGTTTCTTCTTGCCGCAAAGGTTTTTTATTTATTTATGACCTTTTTATCCTGCCCTTTCTCTAAGGAGCAGTAGTGGCACTTTAGCCTCACTCACAACAGCCTAGCAAAATACGGTAAGCTGAGAGAGATAGTAAGTTGCCCAAGGCATCCCAGTTGGTTTTGTACCTGTGGGAAACCCACCTCCAGGCCCAACACTCCATTAACACTGCTGTCTTGCAAAGATCATCCAGTCACTACAGCCAAGGAGTAGTGAATGGTTTCCTGTTTTGGACAGCTCCTGGGAAAGAGACCACTAAAACAGGCTCTTTCTCATTTTTGCCACATTTTCTTTGTAAATATCTGTTTCCCCAGCAAAGATGGGTGTGTGTGTGTGTACAAAAATACATCAAACTTACTTGAAATAGACTATAAGATCTAAAAAAAAAGTTTGTTCTTAAAAGGACTGAACAATAAGCATTAATTACTGAGTAAGATTTAAAAATCTGTGGCTGACGTGACATGCAGCATCGCGTCAAAGCTGCGAACCACGCAAGGGCTGTTGCAGACAAAAAGGCAGCCCTGACATTGTTGAGGATGATAATTTGCACAAGTAACACTGCCACAGCTGCTCCTATCTGCTGCAATAGCAATAACTGCAGCAGCCCCGCATGAGCAACTGATTATTAAAGAGTGTCAGGTCCACCTTACGTGTCTGCCGCAGCCCTAATGTGGTTTGCAGCATCAAGGAGATATTGCGCATCATCTCTTGGTATAGGGTGCATAACAGGGGGAATTTAGGGTATAGATGTATAACTTCAATAATGTTACTTTAAAAAATTAGATATTTTAAATATGTATCTATATTTTAACATTGTTGTATGTTAACAACTTTCCTATATATATTTCAGGACTGTTGTTTTTTTTATCATGGAAGACCAATTTTTATCATGGAAGACCAACAACATTTCATGAAGGTCAGATAAAAGAACTCCACATCTGCAGCCACAGTCACACTGGTAAACCTGCATGCATGCATCTTTTTGTAGCATTCCTGAAAGGTCATTATAATGTCATGCTCTGTGATATACCGATTCAACAGTTGATATGTATCACTCTACCCTAAGCCTTTTTTGCTGGCTCAGTAGATTATTTTGCCTTAAACATACTACAAATAGATATGCCTATATCCAGTTATTACAAAGTTCTTGTCCCCTCTACACTGTTGCCATAGAAAGAAATAGGGAAATCTGAAAAATATACTTGGGTTTGTTATCCAAAGAGTTATTAGAAAAGTAGATTTATTTACAAAGAAGAAGAAGAAGAAGAAGAAGAAGAAGAAGAAGAAGAAGAAGAAGAAGAAGAAGAAGAAGAAGAAGAAGAAGAAGAAGAAGAAGAAGAAGAGCTGTAGAAAAAGAACAGGTTAGCTAATGCTCCGCATTCAGTGTGCCTCCAGTTTGAAATATAAAGAGGCAGACATATCTCTCGAGCTACATTAACCCTCCTAACTAAAACTATAAGTGACATGTTTAAGAAAATGAATCTTCATTATATATGCAATGATTTGTGTCCAGGATTTGGCCCGTGGTGCCTGAGTAGTCACTATATATCATAGTCCCTAGATTTCTTGCACTGAAATCAATGGGACAAAAGTAAGTGTGTAAATGAGGTTAAGACCTTCCTATATAACCAATCTTTTAATGAACAGTAATTAGTTTGCTGCTCTCTGTTTTAGATTATGTTGGGTTTTTATTGTGCTGCTGATATTTATTGAAATTGTATTAGTTGTTTCTGTGTGTACTGTAGGAATGTATACAGTATTGATTATTTTTATTACCTCATCACTGCTTCCCCCTGCTGTTAAAACATAATAGGATTCCCTTCTTAGGTTGGCGAAAGAATAGGCTGTAACTCTGTGCACAGTTACATGGAAGCAAACCCATCAAACTCTCTGTGACTTATCTCTAAGTAATGATGTATAACTAAATTCCACTCATCTGGAAATGTTGGGATGAAATTTGCTTTCATATACATTATTTATTTGTTTACTAAATGTCCATCTCATCCTTCAATGAAAATATTTCCAGGGTGTCTCAGAAAGCAGCACATGTGCTTTGCATTTAATTACCAGTGAGTTCAGTACATATTTTATGTACTAGGACTCAGCATTCCTTGTGCAACAGCATGTCCTTCTGCAGTGCTTTGTCATTTATTTCCTGGAACACAAGTTCGCATTGTCCCTGCATGGATGTGAGAACTGAGGTGCTTTCTTTCCTCTTTTTCTTCCTAGATTTTGTTGAAGAATGTTGGGATGCATATAACCACCAGTGTTTGGAGTGGGAAACAAAATGTGGACAATTCAGAGGGGAGAAAAAGCATCACTGTCCCAAAGAAAGGGGCAGGCAACTCTTGTTCAATTTTTCCTTTTCTATTCTATTCTATTCTATTCTATTCTATTCTATTCTATTCTATTCTATTCTATTCTATTATTTTTATTGTTATATTTATAACCGCCTTTCATTAAAACAATCCCAAGGCGGGATTCTCTGGGCCAGAGAGAGAGTCAGCAATTGAGTGGGTGGCTGTGGTATGAAGCTCTGGTGGTCTCCAGTTGGCCTCCTGCTGAAACAAGGGGCATTAATGATCCCATTTTCTAGCCCGAAAGGGGTGCAGCAAGATTGTGCCAAGTAGCTCTGTCCCCAACCTCCACTTATCCACAGCTTGGGTCTACGGTATTTAAGAGAGCACCTCCTTTATCATGAATCCTCCCGCCTATTAAAATCATCTGGGGAGGTTCAGCTACAGTTAGCACCAGTGTTCCCTCTAATAGGGATTCCCAGAAGCTGTTGACTACAACTCCCATAATCCCCAAGCAAAAGCCATTGCAGCTGGGGATTCTGGGAGCTGTAGTCCACAACATCTGGGAATCCCTGTCAGAGGGGACACTGGTTAGCGCTGGCTTGTTTGGTGGGTACTTGGGGCCAGGCCTTTTCTGTGGCTGCCCTGGGGCTCAGGAATGCATTCCCTGTCAAAACAAGAGCATCTCCATTTCTGGCTGTTTTAAAAAGACTCTTAAGACATACCTGTTTTCTCAGGCTTTTAATTAATTAATTTTAAATGGTCTGTTTTCTATTATGAAATTGTTTTAATCGTTATATCCTGTTTTATATTTGTTGAGGCTATTCTGACATGCAGCCTAACCCAGGCTAGGGATGCCCAGGATCCAAGCCGGTCCTTGTGGTGCTTCGGCAACAAACCCACCAAAGAAGCCCACCAGTTAGCCGAAATTAAGGGAGTGCTTGCCAGGCAGCACTCCCAGCCAGCAGCAAGGAGATCCCTAGAATGAACTGCACACTCGCTCAGTGCATTGTGGGATTTCTGGGGGCCGGGACAATCTATCCTGACCCCTGCACCTCTGCACTGCCGCCAGAGGCAGCAGTGGAATGTCTGGGCATGCTATCCACTTGCCCAGAGGAAGCAGCAGGATTATCTGTGGGTAAGGTAGCCTCCTACAGCGTTCCCTGCCACCCACCCTCAAGCCCTCTCATAGAATTGTGAGAAACGGCTCGTTGTATTTTAACGTATGTATACCGCCTAAGGATGCACATGTCAGGCAGTATATAAATATGATAGACAGACAGACAGACAGACAGACAGACAGATGATAGATTCATCAGCTTTTCTGCAGAGAGCTTATGCATGCACAATTGCATCATGTCTCTTTTAAAAAAAATGCATATTCTGTACATTATTGGCCCCTGGAAAATGAAAATACTAACATGAGACAGTTGAAGAGGGGGCTATATCACCACTCTCTTGCCATGCATTTATTAAACCGGCAGGCCTCTTGTATTTATTATTAATATATACTGAATTAATTGATATTATTATTAACAACATTTAGATCCCACTTTTCCTCCAAGGAGCCCATAGCAGTGTACATGGTTATGTTTATCCTCACAACAACCCTGTGATGTGGGTTAGGGTGAGAGATACGTGACTAGCCCAGAGTCACCCAGTGAATTTCATGGCTGAATGGGGATTTGAACTCAGGTCTCTCTGGTCATAGTCCAACAGGCTAACCATTGCACTGCACCCATTTAGCAGGGGAAGAGTAACTGTCCCTATTCATTCTCACAAAAACATCCTAGTTACTATTACAGGTGCTTCCCTTGTCTTTCTTTTTAGATTGTGAGGCCTTTTGGGATAGGCAACCATCTTCTTATTTATTTTCTTAAGTAAACCACTTTGTGAACTTTTGAATTGAAAAACAGTGTAAAAATAGTAGTAGTAATAATAATTTCTTATCCTGATATTTCATCATCATCATCATCATCATCATCATTATCATCATCATCATCATCATCATCCGTGCAAGGATACTATAAACAGATAATGGGGCTATTCTCACAACCACAAGAAAGCAGGCTAAGGGAGCTCCACCCACTTTCCTGCAGCTGTGGGAACCACTGGGAGCTGTGCGGCTCATGGCGGTTTTACTGAACGTGTGGCAGTTCGGCTCTGTGGCCTCCCGGCCTCGGGGGTCTCCCCAGAATGCCCCGTGCACTCACATTGGACATCCTGGGACTTCCAGGGACCGGGCGGCCCCTGATCCCTGCCGCCCCTACCGACTCTATCCCAGAGCTGGTAGTCATGTGGGCAGCCAATCCGGCCACCCAGGGATGGCTCCCTAAGCCTGCTTTCCCCACAGAGCCCGGTAAGGCTCCCCACTCTGCTCATGTGGAGAGACTTAATGTATGAGACCAGGGCACTATTTCAGGTTTAAGTGTGTGGTTTGGAGGAATATTCAAACCAGGTTAGAATGCTGACATCCTGCCTTACACAGCACTCACATAAGGGTGATCAATTTCTCTGATCACCCTTTCCCCTGGAAATGCCTTGTGCCACCAGAAAATATATGCCTGAGGGCTGTGTGACCCTCAGGGACATATTTTTAGATGGCATAGGGCAGGGATCCTCAACGTTGGGCCCCCAGATGTTCTTGGACTTCAACTCCCAAAATCCCCAGCCAAAGGCCACTGGGCCTGGGGATTATGGAAGTCCAAGAACATCTGGGGGCCCAACGTTGAGGGTCCCTGGCATAGGGCACTTCTGGGGGTAAAGGAAAATTAGTGAAATTGGGAGGGGGACATGCAATCCCTGCTGCTGAATTAGTCCAACCCATCAACAGCATGCACACACAGCACTAACACACCCTAACTGTGTTAGGATGTTGGTCAAAGTTTCTCATGTATGTTAATTTGCAAACAGTGCATTTTAAGAATATTGGCTATGGTTATTTCAATCTCATCTCAGAACTCAGAATAATTATAACAACAAACTATTTATATC
The DNA here is from genome assembly GCF_027244095.1 of Hemicordylus capensis. Classification (NCBI taxonomy): domain Eukaryota; kingdom Metazoa; phylum Chordata; class Lepidosauria; order Squamata; family Cordylidae; genus Hemicordylus; species Hemicordylus capensis. The sequence goes on along the minus strand of NC_069660.1, from coordinate 241,685,146 downwards.
CCACTTTTCAACAAAAGTTTCCAAAGCAGTTGTACACAGAGAGAGAGAGAGAGAGAGAGAGAGAGAGAGAGAGAGAGAGAGAGAGAGAGAGAGAAATGAATGAATGAATGAATGAATGAATGAATAAGATGGCTCCCTGTCCCAAAAGGGCTCACAATCTAAAAAGAATTAGCAATATTGGAAAGGAAAGATTGTGCCGTTGAGTCGGTGTCGACTCCTGGCGACTACAGAGCCATATGGTTTTCTTGACAGAATACAGGATTGGTTTACCATTGCCTTTCTCCCATGCAGTATGAGATGATGCCTTTGCCATTGTCACCGAAGTGAGAATCTGCCTCCAGCACTTTCCTATATCGCTGCTTCCCAATATAGGTGAATACAAATATATATTTACTAGGCACAGTTTGGGAAGCACATGGGCAGGGATTTGAACTAATAGCCTCTTGCTCCCTAGGCAAGCTGCTCCCCAGCTCCGCCACTGCAGTTGATATTAGCAACTGAAAACAGTCACCTCCATCCACGTCTCCCCTTTTAACGAAAGGCATTTTTGTATTTGGCAATCCATACCTAATAGGCTCATTTTACAGTTTACAACTACAGTCACTCAGGGTGGAGAAGCATTTGTTATGAAAAACAGGGGAACTGACTCCTCCTCCCCACTCTGCCTGATTGGTGCATGGCTTGCAAGTAGTAAGGCAATGTTTACTATGGCCCTGCCAAAGTGCTACAAGTGGCTTGAGCAGTAAGTGTGGATGCTTTCTGGCGTATGCTGGGTGCTCACTCAACTTACTGGAGCAGTCATAGGATGAAGCATGTGGCCAAACCCTTACACAAATCCATTCAACCCACATACTCACTTTGCCAGATTTACCCTGTGGGTGTGTTGGCTTTCTGTGATCTACAGTATGAGATCACTCTTTTGAGGGAAAAGGACTGATACAATAGAAAGTAGGTTGTGCCTTAGGAAAGTGGTTGTACTTAATTCCTAGAGGAAAGTTTCTCAAAATGTGCTGACAACATTGCAAGTGACAGAGTCTTTGAAGGCTGATAAGGTTTTTCATAATTTAAAGCAGTCTATTATAATCCCTGTTCTGAAGAAACTCTCATTAGCAATAGGCTATTTTTATTTTTCTCCCCCAGTGATAAACCTGTGCTTTCAATGAGACTATATGTCAAATATCAGATAAAAACCACTCCCACTTTAGTCTTTTAAAGTGTTCCACTTAGTTTAAATGTATTAAGTTATAGTCAATGTTATACTATAAATGAAGACAGACCACAAAATCTTATGGAAAAATAGGTGGGTTTGAGGCAGACAGTTTCAGCCTGATACCTAAGATTTTACAGAATTTGAAAATTTAAAAATAACATTCTGAGCTGACTCACCACCAAATCTATCAGAGGAGAAAGGGTTTATTCTCCAGCCTGCAGCAATGAAGGCAGCTCAGATTATAAGAGAGACTATAAGCCCTTTCTCATGAGCAGTGAGAAAGGGCAAAAGAGCGAGTGGGGAGAAAGCTTACCTCCCCACAGCAGACCCAGGACTCCCTCTTTGGCAGGCAGATCACCTTCCCAGATGATTTAAGGCTGCTGCCGGTAGCTCGGAGGGTCAGGGTGCTGGGACACATTGTCCCATGTAGCCCTGCCCCCCGGAAGTTCTGCTGGAGCTAGTGCAGAAAAAAACCACATAATAGTCCACATAACTAATGGGAAGCTCCAAACCATTCTGCATCTTATGGGCCAACACCACCCCCACACCATATGGCAAAGCATCACAAGACAAGACAAATTCTTTTCTTTTCTTTTCTTTTCTTTCCGCATCATAATGAATAAGGAGGGTGGAAAATATTAACAGCTTCTTGGCTTCTGAGAAGGCAGATTCCTTTGCTGGCCCCCAGCGGAGTTTCACAACCTTCTGGCAAAATTACATACAATAGAACCTGAACTGAAGACAAATTGGCAGGAATTTACTGTAATAATTTAGTAAGCCCAAGAACGACTTCAGTCCAGACACAGAATGTGGGGGTGGTGCCTCAGTTATGGCCCTTACCTTTTCCTCAGTGGGGTGTAACCTCAATGCATCAATTCTACGGCCCAGGTAGACAACGTCTAGGGAATGGGAAATGGATTTGTCCCTCTTGAGCCCAATGAGAGCTTGGTCAGCACCTTGCCTAAGTTTTGCAAACGTTCTGCCTCCATCTCCTGTTACCAAAATATCATCCAAGAATACACAAATGTGAGACATGCCCTGGAATAAAGTATCCACAGCCCTCTGGAAAATACCTGGGGCCACTGAAATGCCAAAGAGCAAGTGACTGTAGCAAAACAGACTTTTAAGAGTACTGATTGTCACATAAAGTTTGAAACTGTCATCCAAAAGGATCTGGAGATCTGCATCACTCAAGTCAATCTTTGTGAATGTTTTCCTGCCAGCTAGAATAGCCTAGAGATCTTCAGTCCTGGGGATTGGGTAAGTATCATGCTTGGCCACTCGGTTCATGGTGATTTTATAGTCGCCACAGATCTGCAGACAACTATCTGATTTCAAAACTGGAACAATGGGTGTAGCCCAGTCTGAAAACTGGACTGGTTCAATAATGCCTTGGGCTTGTGGATGATTCAGTTCTTGCTCTACCTTGTCACAAAGAGCATATGGTACTGGACATGGCATGAAGAACAGAGCCATTACCTCTGGGTCTGCAAGGATCTTGATTGAGACTCCCTGTAGGGTTCCTAGTTCCTCCTGGTGGCTGTTAACATGACTGTGTGTGTGGTCGGGCAGTAAGGCAGGGTTCAATCTACCATCCACCAAACGACCGCTCGCAGCCCTGAAGGTGCGCAAGCCATGTGCCCACATGGCCAGTGCTTCTGGGAGCAGCATGGATGAATCTCTACGCTGCTCCCAGCAGAGTCAGTAGAGACCAGGACTCGTGACTCCTGACCTCCAGAGATCCCACAATGCACAGCACAACACATGTGATAAATTGGGATAGTCCACCAAGAGATGGGTGCTCTAGGCACCTGTCTCTGTCTGTGGCCAGGAGGAAGCAGCCTGGCCCGCACATGAGCAAGTAGCCTGGGTTAAGAGAGCATTTGCTCTCTTAACCTCAGCTAGCAACCAGGCTAAAATGCCAGGCTAGGTGGTGCTGATCCACTAGGCTCAGGCCTGATCCTGGTGGTTCTCATGCACCACCTAACCGAGGCAGGGGATCCTTAGCCTAGATTAGTTTGTGCATGAGAAAAGCCTTCTGGTGTTTCGCCAGGATTGCTTCCACCCCAGGAGAGCCAACATAATTTGAGAGAGTCCGATTCAAAGGTAATGCTTGTATCCAGTCCCAGCCCATGAGACTAGGTCCACAGCCTTTGAACACCAGCATATGGTAACTTGGACATCTGTGACATGAGTTCCACACAAACACAGATCCTGCCCTGCACAGGAACTGTATGCCTTGAGTAGATGTGTAACACCACCTCAGCTGGCTCTATTCAGGGCTTTTCACCATGTGACCATAAGCTCTAATAGGTAACATCACTAATGATGGAACATGCAGCACCTATGTCCACTTCCATAGTCAGTCAGTACCCCTGAGTGGAAACTTCCACCGGTACTGGGTCCTCTTGGTGGCCATCTGCTACTGTGTTAAAGATGGTGTACACTTCCTTGACATGGTCAGTGGTCTCCTCCTCAGGCCAGTGGAGTCCCTTCCTCCTGGCCCCTTTTTGTGGTGCCCGCTTAGTGTGGCAAACTTTGGCAGGGTGGCCCTGATTCAAACAATTCTAGCACTCACTGGTCTTGTGGGGCATGTGTGACAATCATGATTACCCCCACAGCAGAAACAATGTACCCTACTGGGAGTGGGGTGCTGATCACCAGAGAAAACCTGAGATGGCAATGCAGCATCTGACATCTTATGCACTGGGGCAGCAAGGACTTGGACCTCCTCAACTGGGTTCCACCATCATCTCCATTTCTCCAAAACCTGGCAGGCAGCCACTTCCATACTCTGCACAATCTCCAAGGCCTTTTAAAAATCTAGATTAGGTTCAGCTAACTAGTGCCTTTGGATCCTTTCTTTATTAATGCTACACAGAAGTTGATCTCATAGCAGAGAGTTCAAATTATCTTCAAAATTGCAGTGCTCAGAGAGCACAGTTTGGCTACAAAGACAGCCATAGACCTTCCTGGCTGACACACACAACTACTGAACTTAGAATGCTGAACAATTTCAGAAGGCTTGGGAAGAAAATGATTATTTACAGCAAACAAGTGTTCAAAAGATTTGTCTGTAGGATTTTTCAGGGGCTATCAAACTTCTAATCAGGCCATAAGTCTTTATTCCACAAACACCCAACAGGATGGCATGTTTCTTGCTGACCTCAGTCACATCATTAGCAAGAAAATACTGCGAGAGCTTCTCCGTATACTTCACTCAATCTTCCTGGAACTCTTCAAACTCTCTCATACACCCAAACGTAGCCATGTTGGTCACTTAGGCTTACAAACTTTCATCTCATTGCCTCTGTAATGTATAGCCACCACGTCTGCTCTAGACAGTGTAGTTTTTATTAACAAAGGAGTTCACAAGTGCACACACTTCACACAGCTCACAAACTGAAGAAGAAACACAGTGAGCATGCTCAGCGCACTGAAAAGACAAAGAGAACCCCACTGAGCATGCTCAACAATACAAGTAAGTTTTGGGCAGTATAAAAATACATTAAATAAATAAATATGTTAGATTACTAACAGGCTAGAGGTAATACTCCTAAAATACAAAAACCACTACACTCCTCATTCACACAGAGAACAATATCTGCAACTGCAGTCCAGGCATAACAAAATACCATAATTTGGGAAGGGCATTACACAAAAACATGGCTGTGGTCAATGTATTTGTTTTCTTGTATTTATATCCTGCCTTCATGAAAGATACCCCCAAGGTGACTTACAATCACAGCAATAAAATTCAGCATATCATTTCTAAAAATATATATTAATCAATACATTATGTACACAAGATAAATGGATGTTCATGGTTCCTACAGTCCATAAGCACTTGGTTACTCTATTTAGAGAACACAAGCCTTGCTCCTGTTTCTTATATGCATTCTACCTTTTGCACAACACCATCACGCCATCTTTCTACATTTAGAGCTCTATAGATCTCCAGCAATAAGGTATGATGATTATTCCTCCCACATTCACTACAGAATTAATAAGCCATTATTGATCCTTCCTCTGTGATATTTCGGCAGCTGTACAGCCTCCTACCAGCAGTATTATTGTACTGAATTTGTTTTCAGATGTCTGCATCAAAGGCATTATGGTTATATATAGCAGAGAATCCCAGCTTTGCATATCAACTGATCTTTCTTCTAGCCAAATCAGAAACAAACCTTAATTTTTCCAGCATTGAATACAGGAATTATTAGACTACAGTTCTGGGTTACTAATGTGCTTTTTTACTTAAAATACCTGAGGCCATGCTGCTGTGCTGCTCCTGTCATATTTCATTTCACTTTTAAGTCCTTTCACATAAGCGTTACATGTTTCCTATACATATGCATGTCCCCATCTCAGAACTGTATGCTCCAGGTTTTTATTTTGTATTAATTGTACCTATACAGCTGTCAGGAAGTTTTTCACATTGCGTTTGAAGGAACAAAAAAAATGGGTGAGGGATGGGCAACCTTGAGAAGAGTAATTGAATAGCCACTTTCTGGAATGGAGAATTAGTTAGACATTGTCCCCATTCACATGTAACACCAAACTGGAATTGAATGGGGCAGAGGTTGGAATTCCTGTACATCTAAATGCAGCAAATTGTACACACACACACACACACACACACACACACACACACACCCCAAACACACACCTGTCTTCTCTTCATTATGGCTTGTAGGAAATGAAAGAGGGCTGTGAGATATTTTCTATAAAATGCATAATGTCAATTTCACTGAAAATGTAAGCTTACTGTGTCAGAAAAGTGAAGATGTAATATCAGTGAGTGTATTGTTAGGAAACAGACCAAAAATAGAACAGAATGTATGATAATGCTATCATATAAATGCATGGTGTGAAGGAAAGGAAGATTGTGCCGTCAGGTCATTGTCGACTCCTGGCAACCACAGAGCCATGTGGTTTTCTTGGTAGAATACAGGAATGGTTTACCATTGCCTTCTTCCTGCGCAGTATGAAATGATGCCTTTGCCATTGTCACTGAAGTTAGTACCCACCTCCAGCACCTTTCTACATCACTGCTTCCCAATATAGGTGATTACAAATATATATTTACTAGGCACAGTCTGGGAACGACACTGGCGGGCATTCAGACTAACAGCCTCTTGCTCCCGAGGCAAGCTGCTCCCCCATTGTGCCACTGCAGCCATATATAGTATAGTATAGCCATATGTAAAGTACTGTGAAGCTTTGGTTGCATCATCTAAAAAAACCAATGTTTTAGAAGTCTGAAAATGGCATCTAAAATGATCAAGGCGTTCCCTGTGTTGGGAGTTCCCAACCCCAACCCTTGTTCTTCCCAATATTATTTCATGATTGCTCGTGCACACACAGCCATTGTTCCCCCATCTGCTGCTTATCTGTGTCATTTGGTATATATGTATACTTTTCGATTGCAGGCTGTATTTACTAGCTTTCTTATTAAAAATAGCGGAATATATATATATATAGAGAGAGAGAGAGAGAGAGAGAGAGAGAGAGAGAGAGAGAGAGAGAGAGCAGAATTGACACTTGGTTTGTATAAATGGCCCCACCCCTGAGATCCCCCCGCCCGACTACATTGATAGAGAAATAAAATGTATGTAATAGATTTTTAAATTAATGTGCTTGCAAAAGAGAAGTAAAAGAACAGTGGGAAAAGCAGAATTGACACTTGGTTTGGTTCACCTCCACTCCCCCGTCCCCCAGCCATGCACATTGGTGGCTAAAATTAAGGTACATTTTTGCAGTTTGACACAGTGGGGCAGTGGCGGGGCAGGCACGGGGTGATGGCAGGAGGCCTCCCCCCCATAGGCCTCCCTGGATCCTTGGAGATCCCCTCGGACCTTGGAGGCTAAGGACTGGGTCCCCAAGGTCCGGGGGTAAGAACGCCTCTTCATTCCCTCATGCTACAGCCATGCTCCAAATTTGCACACCACCCAACCCAACCCCACACCTCCGCAACTGATTTTGGAGATAGAAAAAGCAGAGAGTTCCAATCATGGAACTCCCATGTCATGACTAATTTGGCCCTTAGAGACAGAAACGATGAATATTGATTCATTAAATTCTGAATATTCCAGCAGCAATACAAAAATGAGAGAAACTTGACATAGATTTTTAAACATTAACCATAATATTTCTATGCCAGGAAGCCTCCCTCCCTTGTGTTCAACAACAACAAAAATGCAATAAAAGACGGATATGCTTTTGCTACAATTCCTACATGAATAATTTGGGAGATGAAAGGGCAAAGAGAAAAAGCTCAAGCTTCTAACACTGTCAGCAATTTTTATCTCTCTGGCTAAGAGATGATCATTTTAAAATGCACAGTTATCACCCATCTTGAAATGCTATCACATCTTAGACTTTGTAGGTCACCCCCAGGGAGAACCAAAAAAACAAATAGGAAAAACAGAAACTCTTTCTATCTTCTATAAGCAGCTTTTGCTTTTTAAAACTGAAATAAATTCTGTTGTGAAGAGATTGGAAGTTGTATGCTGTGGCTATGTCACACAGGACTAGGGGTGTGCACGGAACCATCCTGGGTGGTTTGGTTCGAATTTGAACTGAATTTGAACGGAAGCACCAGTTTGTGAACTAGTTTGTTAGAACCAGCTGGCAGTTTGGTTCATGCACTCGAACCGGTTCAGCCCAGTTCCACCTGGTTCAGGATGCTTGTAAAGGGGAATACAGTAAGGATTTGAAGCAAAGGGGGATCCCTAACTCCTAAAAAGGTGTTGAAAGGGTAGGGCGGGCGACAGGGCACTTTACCTGTGGAGGTGCAGTGGCAGCAGGCCAGTGGCGGCTCCTCTATGGCCTGCCATCCTCTCCCCACCAGTACGGGCTGGCGGGAGCCCGGTTCCAGCCTTTGTGCATGCACGGAGGCCATTGGCATCGCCATGCAAATAGCCTCTGCGCATGTGTGGAGGCTGGAAGCAGACCCCAACTGGCCTGTGCTGATGAGGGGAGCACCAGAGGGGCCTAGAGGAGTCACTGCAGCTGAGGAGCCACTGCTGTGCCACTGCAGGGAAGGGGCCAGCTCACCCACTCACCCGCCCACCCTTTCCAACCCCTTTTACTACAACTGCTACAACAAATATTTATATACCGCTCTTCAACAAAATTCTCAAAGTGGTTTACATAGAAAAATAAATAATACATAAATAAGATGGTCCTCTGTCCCCAAAGGGCTCACAATCTAAAAAGAAACACAAGGTAGATACCAGCAACAGCCACTGGAGAGATGCTGTGCAAGGGTTGGATAGGGCCAATTCTCTCCCCTTGCTAAATATAAAAGAAATCACCACTTTAAAAGGTATCTCTTTGCTCAGTTAGCAGGTTGTTAGGGATCGCCCTTTGTTTGTAATACTGGATTCCCCTTTACAAGCATCTTGAACCAGGCCGAACTGGTTCGATCCAAAAAAGGCCCGGTTTGAATTAGGACTGGCCCTATTTGGACGGGGGCGGGAGGTGGGGCTGTTCCAGTTCAAGTTTGAACCAGTTGAACCAGTTTGCACACCCCCTACACAAAGCAACATTAAACTTTTTAATGTTTAATTAATTAAAACCACATTACCAAGAGATTTTATGAATCATAATGCATTTGTTAACTTTCATTTTCAGAAGAGCCCCTGGTGGCGCAGTGGTAAAAACTGCCGCCCTGTAACCAGAAGGTTACAAGTTCGATCCTGACCAGGGGCTCAGGGTTGACTCAGCCTTCCATCCTTCCGAGGTCGGTAAAATGAGTACCCAGAATGTTGGGGGCAATATGCTAAAATCATTGTAAACCGCTTAGAGAGCTCCGGCTATAGAGCGATATATAAATGTAAGTGCTATTGCTATTGCTATTTTAGCCAGCTAACATTTTTAAGGCTCTTATGACAATTAAACAAACAATCACTCTGCAGGAGAAGATTAATTTAACAACAACTGGGGTAAAAATAATAACGAATTAAAGATCAGAGGTACTGTATGTTGAAATGTAACTTGTTTCAGAGTACTGACCACAGAGCCTAAAACCTGAGTTGTTGTGAAAGTAGTACTTGTTCATCAAGCTCACCATATTTGTGAGAAGAGACAGGGAGATAGACGGAGTACAGCATATGAAATGGGTAATGGTTTTGACAGGATTAGAAAAGGTATTTGTGAAAAATGAAAATATGATCAAAGAAAATAAATGCTATGATGATAATTTAAAATATATATACTCAAAATTTCAGTCTCCATATTTGGGCCAGTTTGGACAATACTTCCCCCACCCTCCAATCTGGCCCATGTAATTAAGAAGGGGGAATGAACTGAGAGCACACATGACCTCGAAGTTCCATTTGTTTAAGCACTGATATGTTTCATATGGATGACACTCGTAGCCACTGCACTGGCTTACACAACGTAATGACAGTTGCACGCATGTGTGCAAAATTTGTTGATTACAAATGCTCCAAAGACAAGATTTGTTATGATAAGCCATAAACCAAACGTTGTGTGATGCGGATGCATACACTTGGTCCACCACAGGTTGAAGCATCTGGAAGTAAACATGGCAAAAGTTCTTATGTTACCTCTGTAGTAGTCACATTTGGCATTAACTCAGCCTCCTGAGGGTTGATGCTGAAAAGAAGCGGAACTGACACAAGGGTTCCTCTGTGTGTAGTTCTCATGTTTCATGTAGCACTGCTGAGGCCCCCACATTGCTGAGGTAGTACAAGAACCCAGTCTTTGAGGGTCATGTGACTAGGCCTTCAGGGTATATGTAAGTAATCCCTTTTTTATCTAAACCTCACCATATTCAGGTACTTTGCTATCCCCAGATCATTTGGAAAAATCAGAGCAGATCTTTCAGTATAGAGTTTGGTATTCTAATGGCAAATTTCTAGCCTATATTGTGAAGCACAACTCACCATGTGAAGTGAAGGCCTTCCCATAGGGAATTTCCTTACTGACATTCTGCATTAATAGCAGCTGCTGGAAAGGGTGAGAGATTTGCTGAATGGTGCGTCTTCTGACTAGGTAACAACTATCTCTATTCAGCCATCACGCTCCAGCAGACTGTGGTAGTCAGCATCTTTTAGCCATACCCCCAGATTCTAGCAACAGAATCTGTTGGAGCTGCTTAGCAACAGAATTGCCTGGGGTACCAACGGAGAGAGCCTTAAATTCTCTGAAAGAAAAACAACCACAAAACAACAAAGTATCCTTAGCAAGTGTACTCTGAGATACAAACATAACATTTTATCTCAAACAATTTTCTCACACCTTTTTGTTGAAAAGTGAAATATACATATTTGTATTATCAATAGAATGATTGCCCAGACTCATGAGGAAGATTGCTTCACGATACAGCCAGGAATGGTAAACTCGTCAAGGAGACTGGCATCCCCATGGCAAAAGTAACTTAAAAGTAACTCTTAGTTCTTTCCATGAGGCCACTTCTATCTCAGTTCTTCTCAGTGGATGGATTGCTAAGTTTGAACCTGGGACAGCTGGGTTGGACGCCCTACTCAGCCATGAAACTTGAATCTTGAATCTTGAATCAGATGCTCACTCCAAGCCTACCGATGCTAGGATTACAGGAGGTAAGCCCCCAGCTTCCTTATGTTTTGTGATGGCCCATTTAGCTACTATTTTTGAAGGCTACAAGGGTCAAGATTTGACTAAAGTTATCCCAGGGGCGAATGTTGAGGATTTCATTAAGAGCCCCCTATCTCATTCCACATAATTCAAATTGTGGTCTAACCCAGGGCTGGAGCCACCATTGCGTGCCTGGGTTCAAAGATCCTGGGTGGCCATTCCCATGTAGCCGCCCCTGACCTCAGGTTCAGGGGTGTGGCCAGGTGCAGAAATGGGGCCGTTGGGCCCCATTTGCGAGGATCCTTAGTCAGCGTGGGGTTTCCAGCCTTGCTGGGAGCACCTCTCTCTGCCTCACAAAAGGGGGCTGAATGGCCCTGTTTCCATGCCCCTTGCATCTGAACATCAGGTGCAGGAAGCATGGTCAGGGTGTGTGCCCTTCAACACAAAATCATGTATGCTGGTCAAGGACCATAATAAAGATATTAGTTGATTGAAATAGGGGCCACCAGCAGTGGGGTACACCTCCACCTCTGGCAGCTTCCTACACCACTGGTCTAACCTACCTTCTGTGAGGTTAAAGTGGAATAACACTCCATCCATAGTTCTTCAGAGGAAGGAAGGGGGGAAATGTGGTACAAAAAAGATAACCTGCTGTTTTCGTGTAGGATTTGGCGGGGGGGGGAGTCTATCTCAGCATTAAATATTAATATGAATTATAGAGTTGTATTTAATATCTTGCTCTTAAGTGCCCTTCTGTGCAATTTCTGTAAGGAATTTCTCCCCAGTCAAGCACATAAACCTCACTGGTCTAGATGCAGGACAGGAGTGTGCTGTGAGACTCACGGTCTGCAGATGAGTTCTCCCATTTCCGTCTTTCATTCTTAGTGAAACAGCACTAGGTCTTTATGAGTTTTCAGGCTCTGCTAAATAAAGCCATTTAATTTCCTTTTCTACCCTGGGTAATGCCCATGGTGGTATTAAAATAGGATGGAGGAAGTTAATTCCTGGAATAATTATCTCACAATTCTTAGATGTCCTGTGAAAACATGTTAATGGCTTTAATCTTTAAACATTAGCAATAGTATAGGGGGAAACTACTAATTTAAGGTATATTGTGTTGCAAATAAAGGCAATGGTATAGTATGCACATCGTTGAAACATTTATGCTCCCTTTTCCCTATCCAGTTGTTTGTTTGTTTTCAGATGGGGATCTGGAGAGCAAACACAGTTCCTGAAAAGTGAGGTGGTGGGCGTGCTAAACAGAAATAATGGAAGATATTCTAATAATCATTTCCATTAGATTTTTAAGGTTATAGAAAAGATGACAGAAAGATGTGATCTAAGGGACCATGAAAACCACAACTGCTGCAGAATATTGATACTAGAAAGTCAGCATGATCAATGCAGCATCTTTAGTCTTTGTACCGTTGCTTCCAGCTGCATTGAGCTCAGACTAGTGTGTCAATCATGTACAGAAAATACAGATGTTTCAGAATTGCTGAGGGCAATGTAGTGCTCCATGGGGAAAATATTTTATAGGATTGTCAGATTAATGTTTTTAGATATGCGCTTGCAATGACTGAGAACCATTCATCAGAGCACATGTCAGGAGTATACAAATAGATGACAATATTGTTGTCTACTGCCTCTGTAAGAGGCAGTCCTCAGGATGAGACAAACCATGTGAATGGAGGAAACTGGAGTTCTTCATTTGCAGCATAGGTCTGTATAATGGCTGAGCCTATATAATCTTCTCAGAGGCCTGAACACACCAGGCCCAGATGGAACAGTCACCAGAGAGACCGTTCTTCTTGGTGAGAACAGTTCTCTAATGAAGTGAGGTGGGTGGCTACTGGAAAGAGAGCCTTTTCGGTGGTTGCACCGTTTATGGAATAACCTCCTCAATGCTGATCACCTGGCTTCTTCACTTTGTTCTTTTAGATCTTTTTGTTCACTCAAGCTTTTTAAATTTTGACTCTCAAATCTGATTTTTTACTTATTTTAAAAGAGTTTAAAATTGCTTTGCATTGTATTTTGTATTTCCCCCTCTTTTCATTTCTTATGATTTAATGTGTTATGTGTTTTTATTTCATGTTTTAATGCTGTGTTGTGAGCTGCCCAGAGAACAGTTTGTTATGGGGCGGCTAACAAATGATGATGATGATTGATGGTGGTGGTGGTGGTGGTGGTGATGATGATGGTGATTAGATGTACTCCCCCCCCCCGTCTCAGTTTTTCTGCCCTTGGCTTTTCCCTGAGAGTTGAAAACAATAAATATTTAAATTATTAGAAGAGGTTTGATGTGTGCTACTCACATATTCAATAACCACAATTTATTCACGGGAACAATGAAAGGTCCACATACTGCCCATGGCCAAGAAAGGATAAGGGTGAAAGATAAATATCAGCTGATACAGAATGGGATGGTCCACACTTATCCCAGTTTGGGGGGAAAGGTTGGGGGGGACTACCCCCTCCCCAGTTTGAGGTGATATTCTCTAGACAATACTTATTTCCATGTGATGATTCTGTGTGATATATATTTTTAATTGATGGAGTCAGCATTCACAACATAACCTGAACAACTGGGCCCTTGATTTCACACAGGAGCATCTCCCCTACTCCTGTCAATGAACAGTGAAGTTGTTCTAAGGAAACAACTCAGCTTGGTTAGAAATAGCCAGCAAATTAGCACTAATGGAGATAATTCCCAGTGCAAACATTGCCTCTATTTCAGCACCCAACTGAAAGGTTTAAAGCAATGCTAAAAATCAACTGCAGAATTATAGAATAATTGCTTTTTAGAATACTTTTTAAAAGCAAGAACAATTGTGTAGTTAAAAAAGTGGAACTTCAATAGTAAACTTAAAAAAAACTGCTATAAAACAAATCAGGGCTGGTACTACATTGGTAGCAAAGAAATATTGTGCAAGAATAATAAATATTCAGCACATCTCAGATTAATTTAACATATTTTAAGCATTTTTAAAATTGTTGTTCTGTTGTTACATAAAATTGTAACTGTAAATGAATGGAAACAACTAAGAATAAGATTATCAAAACCTAATTGTTTAACTCATTAGTAAATAAATTTGCCAGAGTGGGAAAAATGTCCTTGCATTACATGCAGTAATTGCTATCAAATACCATTGCTTCAGCTCTCTTCCAGTTTAACTACAGCCTACTGATACCTTGCTGCATAGTGATCCTTTAGTTTTCTGTGGCATCTGTAAAAGAGCAACAGCATATCCAAGTTGAGTGCCTTTGATTCCTCCTCTATATAATGCACCATATACATTTATTATGATATCTCCCAGGATGGTTTGATACTTACCTGTGCACAATAATTGCAATGAAGATGTCAATGGGTAAAGCATATGATGAAAATGTATATGAGACATAAAAGAAGAGTTATACACACTAAAGAAGGGAGGAAAACATCAAACATTTGTTAGAACACCCACAGATTTGTTTGTGACCAGATTATTTTTTTGTTGGTAGTTAATGGGCGCACCATTTTAAATGTATAATCAAAGCTATGGGTTGTTGTTTATAAAGGTTCTTGTACAGAGCCAAAAAACAGGGCAAGCCAGCCATCATCTGCTGATTCTGCCAGATGCCTGTACGATAGAATGCTGCCCACTACCAGACAGACTGGGAGTTTTATGATTCTGACAATTGCTTGTGGCAAAATTATAATTAGCGCCCCAGTGTTGCTATGCATTCTAAATTGGTTCACACTGTTTCTTGCTCCAGTTTTCTTCCAGCAGTGCACATACAGTTTCTAAAAAGACGATAAAAGCAAAGTAGAGCAGACAATGGCTGCCATTTTCAAAAAGTCAACAATTGCTATGCTTTCACAATTGGACTATGCAGGATTTCACAGCTGTGCTGAGAACAAGAAATTAATTTTCTTCAGTGATTACAGGTACTAATAATCTGAACTTTGCCCACACTTGGACTTTAAAGTAGCTGTTAACTACTCAAGAGATATCTTAGTCACTGAGGGTATTGCACAGGAAATATCAGCTTAGTGGGCTACAGTGGTGAAAAGGGTTGACTGTTGCCTACAGCAATATATTAGGCATCCAAATTGTTTTCAGAAAAAAACCATCACCACTACTACCTGATTTTGTAACCTCTGTTGTGTTCAGTTGCTTTCCAGTTTTTGGCCAAGGCTTCCAACTGCCACAAGTCCTCCTCACATGCTAATGGAAGAGGAACGAGTTCCATCCATCATATATAGAAAATGGATGAAGAAAGGAATCTTCTCCAGAAGAGGATTCTCTTCCTTTACCTGTTTTCTCAGTTGGGCTATGTAGGTCTGCGGACCACTTTTAAACGATTGACGGTAAAGAGTGCCTTTGAGCCTTTCTTACACTGTTTGTGTGGATGTTTTAATGTTGACAGAAAGTGGAAGAGAGCCATTTTATAAACAGGCTGTAGATTCTAGTCAATGTCGATGTTAAACACAGGTTATAGATTGCAGAAATACAAAGTGTTTCAGTTTCATGTGAAAATGCCTCTTTATACACACAACCTTGATCTACTTACCGAATTGTCCTAACTGTAGGATACAGAACTGTAGCACTAATCTTACTAGCAGTTCTCAGGACTTAAGTACCAAAGCTGCATAGGAAGCCGCCTTATAATGAGTCTGGTCAGTCCAGCTGCCTGGCAGTGGCCTTCCAGAGTTTCAGACAGATATTTCCCAGCTATCCCTGGGAAGATTCCAGGGATGGAACATCTGCATGGAAAACAGGTGCCCTTCAGCTGAGTTACAGTCCTTTCTCATGTAATTAGCTGAATCTCATATTATTACCTGCAGGTGCTCAAGATGTTTCTGTTGCTTTTGTCATCCGGTATTTTTGATTCCCCCCACCTCCAACTGGGAATCACTTTGCATAACTGATACTGATAGTGCACTGTTGAGGGGTGTGAGGAGAAACATTAAAACCCTCACGCAGCAGAGTATGCTCTGGTGGTAAAGAGGTTCAGCCCTAGAGATTATATGGAGCCATTAGGTTGAGTTCAAAAAACAAATAAAGATTTATGAAGAAACTGAAAACATTACATACAAATAGAGAGCCATTGAACAACATACTAGGGATGTGCATGGAACCAGCAGTTCCACTGGTTCGACGGCAGCGGGGATGCCGCTTTAAGAGTGGGGGAGGTTGTACTTACCCCACCTGCCACTTTCCCCCTGCTGGTATGCTAATTGGGACAGCAGCGTACCTCCCTGCTGCCCCATTGCCCCAGTTGGCCGGATATGGCTGGAAGCCCCTAATGTGCTTGCACGTGACAGCATGGGTGTGTGCATGTCACACGCCCACGCAGGTGCACCAGGGACTTCTGGCCATATCCAGCCAACAGGGACAACGCTTAGCTTGCAAAAAGAAAAAAGAAAAAAGGATGCTGGTCGTGGGGAAACAGCAAGTGTAAGTGTATCCTCCCCTTGCCACCTTTGAGTCTCCCTGCCGCAGTTCTGTGCACATTCCTACAACATACACAAACAGGCACTAACAACTGAATAGTTCTGACTCTTAACTGACCAAGAGAGACCTATTAACTCCTCATGCCTCTAGTGGCCAGAATTGCTTACTGCAGCACTAAGAGTAATGCTTTAGAATTATCACTTTTAACATGCACAATGGACTATGGAATATTAATTCACATGCTTTGGTCTTGTCCTATTATATAGTCCTTCTGGCAATAATGCAACATATTCATTTTGTATTAGACATAACCCTGGAACCTACTCTCACTTGATATTAGAAAACTTACAGATTGGTGGAACTTCTAAACACAGGTACTTCTATGAATCAAGCACCTGCTAGCAGTAGCTAAAAATGTTGTTCTGCAAGGATGCAAAACAAGTCCTCACAAAGAAAACTGAACAGAAGAGGCATTGGACCTAGCAAATCAATGGCCACATCCAGACTTAATGTGAAATCGGAGTTTGACAAACCAGCGGTTTCAATTTTAAACTGTAAATCTCACCACAGACTATTGTCCAACTGTTCGGCAATATATGGTTCTAGGAGATAGGAGCCACTTCCTGCTACTTGATTGCCGAGGCTTATCCCTGCAAGCACTGTAGTGTTTGCATCACTAGACTGTTGGCAAGGCTTCAGCATGCCACCAGAGCAGTTGTGATTGGCCACGATCTTGAAGGGGGCATGTCAAGCGCAATTGTGCATTTTTGGAGTGGTCCACCCATCCTCGGCACAGAAAGGAAATTTAAATCCCTCTAAATGCCATGCCATGCCTGCGCTTCCTCTGACAGCAATGACACTGCTGCCCTCCTAAGGGTCCTGCACCAAAATAGTCCCACACAAGAATGATTGGGGGAGGGGGGGACTATTTCACTGTTACTCAGGAAAGTGAATGTAAAATGAAATGTTTTTAGGAGAGCATATCCATATGAGAGAGGGCAAAGGATCCTGGGAGGGGGTCTGTCCCACCATGACCTAGGATGATCTTGTAAGGGATCACCCCATCAAAGCAGTATGTGCAGACTAAACTACACTCCTGTTCCCTGGCAGTTTGCTGCCAGTGAGCTATTGCTCTCATGGGAGAGCCAGTCTACTAGGGAGGACCATGGGGTTGTAAATCCAAGGTTTCCATTGGACTGCGTGCTCATGAGTTGAGCTAAACCAGCAAAAAGGCCCCCGCTTGCATGGGGCCCCCACTCTTGAAGGTAAAAGATAGAACCTTTGCATTACAACCCTCTCCTCCCCTGGGAAGCCTTGCACACATTGAAAGGAGATCTTGAAGTTCCATGTGTCAGAGTCTGGCTGCATGCATGGATGGGGGGGGGGACGGGACACTGAGTGTGGGGACACTCCCATTCAAAATTCCCAGGTTCAGTCTGGCATTTAACCCTGGGGCATAATGAGGGTAGGGCAGGCAGGGCAAGTGCCCTGGGTGCCATTGTAGGGGGGTGCAAAGTGCCTGCCATGCCACGCCCCCACCCGAAGAGGCGTCCCCCCAGCGAGCACTTGCCGCTTATTTCAGGTAGTGTTTGCCACCAAAAAGCATCTATTCCCCTTCCTCTCCCTCCAGAGAAGGAGAGAAAGGAAGAATAGGTGCTTTCAGGCAGGAAGCCCTGCTTGAAATTACTCCCAAAGAGCTTGCTCAGGCTCTTTGGAGCTTGAGGCCATGCCCCCTTTGCATATGATATCAAAGGGGGCATGGCCTCAAGCTCCAAAGAGCCTGAGCAGGCTCTTCGGAGTCATTTAGGAAGCTGGTTGTGTTTTTTGAACAACACCCTCACCCCATATCACATGATAAATTGTTTGTTTTGAAATTGGAGAGACTTTCAAAAGCTGTATGATATGGCATTGTGTCAGGTGGGTGGGTAGGTGAGTACCCTGTTTTTTAAAATGCTGTAATCATCCCATTTGGAGTATTCAAACCTTTGTTCATCCCTTATGTAACTCTGGACCCTGGCTAGAGTGGTGGGCCAGATGGACCTTTGGTCTAATCTAGCAAGGCAATTTTTATGTTAATAGGGTTTTAGGGATAGATATGGGATAGATATGGACCAGCATATTTGGTTCTAAACAGATACTGCATAGCAGTCTAGCTGTTCAGTTCTTGTCTCCTTTTATAACATGAAGGCCATTCCCTATGTTATAGCTCATGCCACTAGATTCTAGGACAGGGTTTATAAGGTTTGCTGAATTGTTTTGGTTTCTCTTCTCAAAGTGCATTTGTACTTACCCCATGCCTTGAAATGGTGAATGAGTGATGCACTGCCAGATGCTTCAGGCTTCAAACAGGTCTATTTATTTTACAAATTGCAAGTCTATGCAAAAATCCTAAACAGGGACATTAGATTTTGAAAACTATTAATGCATCAGTAGACTACAAGAGAAAACTGCTCTGTGTGTGTGTGTGTGTGTGTGTGTGTGGTTTTTGTTTTTGTGTTGTCTTTTTCTTTCTGAAGGAAGGCTATTCACAAGGAAAACCTGCTTATTTTCATTACAACACTGATGGCTCTTGGAACATACAAATGTGAAGCAAAAAGTCAAAATTATGTACCCTTCCTTCTGGACTAGGTCCTTTTCTTTTGATCGTGGATAGAAATGAGAGGCGGGGAAATGGTGTCCCTTTTAGAATTTGCTAAATGGGCAAGTTCAGCTTCTTTTTATACTTTGCTGTACTGAACTTCATAGGGATTCAGTGGCATTGCATCTTACTTGGCTCCAAGAGAGTCCCAGTTTTGAAAGAAGCAATTGATAGCTCATTAACACTGCTGCTCATACAAATGTTAAGATGAAGCTTTAAGAACAGCCCAGTGTTCTTCAATGTAAGACCTGGAGGCTAGTGGTAGCCCTCATCAGCCCCAAGTATGGCTCCCTGACCAATTATTTTTTGGGTCCAAGTGAAGCTTTGGCCAAAGACTAATACTCTGCACAGCCCCCTGGCAACATCCAGAGGTTACCATTCCTTCTGGGTGTCTGATATTCAGACAGGGGTGCAATTTCCCTAGATATGCCTCTGGTTGCACCATATGCAGATCTCCCACTGTGGGGATTCTTGGGAGAGGGGAGCCCTGATTTCCAGTGACTCAAGGAGAGCAGGTCACTGTTTTGAGGCACAAGCAAGGGTGCACATGTCCACATGGATGGATGGGCTGGCAGGGGACACACTTTGACAGCTGCAATCACCAAGACAGGGAGACCAGTTGCCGGGGCTGTCCTTCAAATAACAACTTGGCTTGATATATAGCCCCCATGGCCTGACACTCTAATGAGGAAGCTGCCCATGGGAAAATGGGGTTGTTTTATCATCACACATTGTTATTGATTCTGCCCAGACACCTCAGTCCCAAAAGATGGTTCTTCTCAAGAGTTGTGAGGGAGCATCCCCATGGCCTGACACTCTCATGAGAGAGCTGTCCGTGTCAGAAGGGATGGTTTTGTTGTAACACATTGAGGCTATTCACACAACTGAAGAAAATCAAACACACTGAGGCTATTCACACAATTGAAGAAAATCGGGTGAGCCTCCGCTAGCCTGATTTTCTTCAATCGTGAGAACCACCAGGCTCGGCTGCTCAAGTAGCCCGCACCTGAGCCAGGGTTTACAGAGCGGGCACTCCACAAACCCGGGCTATCGGATCATGAGTAGCCGTGGCGAGGCTCCGCGCTGTGGCTACTCACGAGGAAACCCCCGGAGGGGAGGTGAAAAGCTGCCTCCTGGCTCCGGGGGTCTCGCCAGCATGCCCTGCGCCCTTGCGTAGGGCATGCTGGAGCTTTCGGGGGCCGATCAGCCCCCGCTCCCCCCAGCCCCCACCGGCTCCGTCATGGAACTGGCAATTGTGTGGGAGGTCGATCTGGATGCCCAGTGCTCCCTCCCCCCTCACCCCCATCAAACCGGGTCTCACGGATCGTGAGACCCAGCTCATTATTAGAGATTGTGGCTGACACCCGTGCACTATCCCTGCAGATGGTTCTTCTCATGAGTTATGAGAGGGTGTCCCCATGGCCTAGAAGACTGTTGAGCAAGTGTGGTTCACCCTGGGTTGGCATCACATAAGAAGAATCTTACTTCTCAGTTATGGCATTGCTGATCCAGCACAAATTCGGACATAAAAGAGTTCCAACCACTGCCCTACTTAACTGCGATATTGGGTTAAATCTGAATTTGGCCAATAAATTACTGTTCTTAACAGGTGAGGATTGACTTAGAAGGATAATGATAGTTGTGCTTTACTCCCAGAAATTGATGGCTCTAAGTGATATACACCATAAGCGTTCTGATAATATTTTGAGTATTCACCCTTCCTATATCCACCCACCCAGCCATCTTTTTGTTTTGGTTTGTTTTGTTTTGGTTTGGTTTGGTTATCACTTTCCTAATCTATCATCTTATCCAATCGTCTTGTATGTCTTGTGTATGTGTTGAGTTAAGGAAAGGTGGCTGATACATGTGGGTGGGTACACTATAAGTTTATAAGCAAGTATGTATTGCAGGGAAAGAAGGAAGCGAGTGGGTTAATTTGTCAAACCTTTGTTGCAAACATGCTTAAAAGTCAATACAGCTGTTCACATGAGCAGCCAACCCTAGGCTTGGGTACCCTGCCTGGGTTTGGCTGAAACACCAGGATTGAGACCAATCCCAGCTCTACCTCCCCTCTAAACCAAGGAATTTACCCCTGGCCCTAACCTGGATTAAAGGGCGCAAGCATGCCCTTTACTCCGGGTTTGGGGTCATGTGTTAGATCAGGCTACACTCAGCCCGAGCAGACTCAGAGCTGGGGGCCTAGAGGACCCGACTCATGGGAGAATCCCTAAATGCACCATTCTGCTCATGAGGTGCAGTTAGGGATTCCTGGAGGCTGGGACTCAATTTGCCTCCAGAGATCTGCACTGCTAGGAGCAGCGTGGATCGTTTGGGTCCACGAGCAGCACGTCCACACATCAACCAGAATTATCTGGGGAAAGGTAAACTCGATTATGTTTTCTCTTCACACCCTCCCCGCCCGCAGAAAATGGGTGTGTGTACGACCTTAGTGAATATTAGGGATGTGCTGAAAGTTTCGATGTTGCAACAATTTGACTCAAAATGGGCCTATGAGTGTTTCGAGCTTGAAACAGAACACCTTTTACATAAAGGGACTGTTTCAAGCTTGGAGCAGAAGAATGCCAGTTTGATCAAAATATTTCAATGTTTCAAGCGCCATTTTGGAGGCCTGTTTTCCCCTTGCTGATTATTTTTTTGGCACTGGATTCTGATTGGCTTGTTGTCGTGGACAACTGTTTCCCCATTGGCTGGGGGAGAGAGGGGGGAACACAAAAGGAGGGAATTTGAAAATGTATTCAAAGGTAGGGATGTGCGGACTGGTCCAGTGGTCCGGTCCAGGGTCGAACCGAACCACCACCACCCCAGTTCCGTCGGACCGGAACTGGACCGCAGGGTCCAGTCTGACCGGTCCACAAATTTTTTGTTTTTTAAATAAAGTTGATTATAAGTACCTTTAGCCCCTTTGAGGGGCTTGCTGAGGCTGTGGGGGAGGGGTTCTGTGCGGGTTCCCTCTCCCCCCACTGGCCTTCCTCATCACTGCCATGGCCCCCCATGGCCAGGAAACTGATCATTTTCTGCCCTTTCAGGCCTCCATACGAGCGTGCGGCCACCATTTTGGCGGCTGCCGCGCATGCGCCAATGTCCTCTGTGAGGCCACGGCCTCTGAGAGGGCATTGGCACATGCGCGGTGGCTGCCAAAATGGCAGCTGCATGCTCGTATGGAGGCTCAAAAGGGCTGAAAATGATCAGTTACCCAGCTGCAGCGGGCCGCAGTGGTGATGAGGAAGGCCGGTGGAGGGAGAGGGAATCCGCGCGGACCCCCTCCCCGTGGCCTCAGCAAGCCCCCCAAAGGGGCTAAAGGTACTTATAATCAACTTTATTTTCCATTTCTTTTGTGGGTTGGGTGGTAGGTAGCAATTAGGTAGGTAGGTTGGCCCAACCTACCAAATAGGTAGGTTGGCCCTAGCACCCAACCCACTTTAGTGTCCCTAGGAGTTACCCATGGGGAACAATGGGGTGTTTCAGATTTCCCCATTGTTTCCTATGGCCAAAACCCTCAAAAGGTTTCACGCTTGTTTCATCAAAACATCTGGCTTGACTGCTGTTTTCCATGAAACATTTTGGCCATTCGTGTTTCGTTTTGAGCTCGAAACAGAACATAAAATCAATTTCGTGCACATCCCTAGTGAATATTAAGTAATAAATAAAACAGCTTGTTCTTCACTTGTGTAGACTTGCGGGTTCTTAGAATGATGTCTATGTTACTAGAATGTGCATGTGCCTGTGTGCTTATGTAATGTGATAGCATACATGTGCTGTGTTGGGACTAATGTTTAACACACAGAGCCAGTTGAGCTAACTATTTTTATAATTCTTATATAACAAATAGCAGTGTTTGGCTTCCTATCAGGACTGGCTTTTTTTTTTGGTCACCCACTCAATCTATTTCTAATCTAATTCTCTGATACATTTACTTCCTGAGCTTCCAACTGAAAGCAGTGAAAAATCTGGACTGTTGCTCCACAAGCTTTACTTATTTCAATGGGGTTTCTGCAACAGCCTGATTGGAAGAACCCCATTGGAAGAAGGAAATTGTGTAGTGCCATTGCCTGGTGGATTGACATTATTCTCTTTGTCAGTGCTGTCAAACTCCACTGACAATGCTATATAGACCGACAAAACATACATTTCCTGCTAGAACTGTTGACCGCTCTATACAATTGAAAGTTGTTTTGAATGAACTCATCATTGTCCCCACCTCCACCCCGTCACAAAAGGTCCTTTGTAAATAGTTTAAGCACTGGGTGGCAAATCAGTTCCTAAGGTTGATCATTTTTACTATGAGCATTTCATATCAGATGATAAAGCACAAAACGCAAGAAGCAGTTTCTCTTCCTCAGTGAGAAGCAGATAGTATAAGATTGAAGGAGTTAATGAACAGGAATGTCAGTTTGGTTTGTGGCTCATCTAGCCCAAGTTTTTACCAAATACATTGAGGTGATTATCACGATAGCCCAAAAGCAGACTAAGGGAGCCTAGTCCAAGTGCTCTGCTAACCCGGGCTTCTGGATCATGTGCCACCACGTCGTGGTTCTGCGCCATGGTGACACATGAGTAGACCTCCACCAGGAGGCTGCAAGCAGTCTCCCAGGCTCAGGGGTCTCTCCAGGATGCCCCGCGCACTCGCACAGGGCATCCTGGAATTTCTGGGGGCCGCGTGGCCCCTGATCCTTGCAGCCCCCGCTGGCTCCATGACAGAGTTGGCAGCCATGTGAGCAGCCAATCCAGCCACCCAGGGCTCTGCGAGCGATAATCTGTGGGGAGAGCGGGCTAAGCCTGCTCTCCCTGCAGACCTCATTTCAGTGAGTCTCAGTGATCATGAGATTCGCCTCATTGTGGAATAGTTGCATAAATTCCGAATGTGGATGAAAAAAAGCGATTTAGCTTATAAATATGTGGGCAGAGTCTTGTGTTGTTAATATTTTGCATGTTGATCTTTTGCGTATTAATCTTGGCACCTTGTGCTTTTTCCCCAGGCACTTAAGTAATAATAAATACTAGCTGGCCCTGTGCAGAACATCCGTACCCTAGTTCTCCGCTCTCACCCCTTCCTGGACAGTCCAGCTCCCTGCCCTGCCTCCCCCGCCCTTAAGCTGCCCCCTGCCATCCAGGATGGCAGCGGAGGTGGCGAAACCTCCCCCACCCACAACTCACCCTCTCGGTCTCCCCCACCACAACTCACTCTCTTGCTCTCACCACCACTCACTCTCTCGCTCTCCCCTATCCCCTTCCTAGGGAGAGTGGCATTATGGCAGCTAAGGTTGGCTCCTACCACTGGCCTCCGTCACATAGCCCTGCCAAGTCTCTTCACGAGGAGGATGGCCGATTTGGATGGGAGAGTGCACCGAGGGCTGGCCTCCATCACCCCGCCGAGTCTCATTGCGAGGAGAATGGCCGAGCCGGGGCTTCCCTTCCAGCCTTCATGGACAGCCCTCAGTGCGCTCTTCTGCCCAGCCGTCCTCCTTGCAAGGAGACTTGGCAGGACAATGGATGCCGCTGCTCAATGTCTCTTCTTCCTTCCTTGTTGCCGCAGCGCTGCCTCCTCCTTGGCCCTCCCTCCTCCTCCTCCTCCACCACCTTCTCCTCCACCACCTCCTCCTCCACCACCACCACTACCTCCTCTCTGTCTGCCGCTCACCTCTACTTTGTGCCATCTCTCTCATCTGGACAACTCTTTCTAACAACTCTTGTGAGATGTGCCATGTACCACGGGATATGCGACATACATCCTAAGGCTTTTATATAGATAGGTAGATTTCTATAACAAGCTTAGTCACTGGGTAATTAGCTACCTCTTATAGTTCAAATTGACTGAGTGTATTGACTAAAGTGTTGGTTCTGTAAATGGGAAACAATGGCTATGAAATTCAATGAGTAGCAAATTGGGCAAATTGTTGACCCCCATACTGCACAGAGAACTACCAATCCAAGCAAAAGGTGTGCTCACTGCTTCTGAGAAACAGTAAAGCATGTCCACGCTGATGGTGGGCCTGCTGTATTTTTATTTTATTTATTCATTCATTCATTCAGCATGTTTGTATACCACTCACTACCAAAGTCTCTAGGTGGTTTATAGCAATAATAACAAACCAATAAATTTTAACAATTAAAACGTATTAAAAGATCAAATTAAAAATACCCATAAAAACCACAAGACAGCTAAAAAGCTTGGCTGAAGAGATCTGCCTTTAGCTGTTGCCTAAAAGCCAACAGGGATGGAGCAGTTCTAATCTCAGCAGAAAGTGTCTTCCACAACTCTGAGGCAACTACAGAGAAGGCTCGCCTTTGAGTCATCACCAGACAAAACGGCGACACCCTCAGACAAACCTCCCCTGAAGGTCTTAATTAGGCAGCAGGGTTCATAACAAAGACGGCGTTCTCTTAAATACCTGGACCCATCCCATTAAGGGCTTTATCGGTATGCTGCTAAGGAGCATGTGAATGCTGTAGTGATGGTACTCCCATTGGGAATGATGGGAGTACTGTCAAAATGCATTTATGCACTCTGTAGCAGGTACACAGCAGCCCTGCCATTGGAAGCAGCTTGGGCATACTTTGCAGTCTCTTGGACGTAGCAAGTACTCCTGTCACTTGAATCGGCAGCTCATTGCAAGATATGAGGTCCACTGTTTCTCAGCCCAGCCTTACAGGTAACTGAGAAATAAGAATACTATAATGCAAAACTTCTTAGGACGTTTGTCCAAAAAATTGAGCCTTCTTCAGGAGCATTATAACTGAGTATGTTATAAACAGTTACAATGCCAAAAGGAGCATACCCTCCACCCCCAGGCAGCCATCATCAGGGCCATCCTTAGGGTGGGGTGACCTCAATTGCCCCAATCCCAGTGCTGGCACAGACCCCACTCTTGGCACACTGCAGTGCAGCCTGGCCTCCTCTCTCTCCCAGTCCCAGTCGCTCATCTTTCCCTGCAGCCAGTCTTTTGTGTCTGTGTGCAGCTTGAAAGGTTCCCAGGTAAGCTGCTAGAGTCCCCTCTCTCCCCGCCTCTCAGCTGTTCGGTGGTGGTGGTGGGCTTCCAGAGAGGTCTCACTGAAGCCTGAAGCTCAGGAAGGAAGAAGGAAGGAAGGAAGGAGGCAGGCAGGCAGGCAGGAGGTGTCCAGCACCAGAGCTCTCTGCAGACCCTCTGTCCAGCCCAGCCCAGCCCCAACCCAGCCCAGCCATAGTAATGGAGGTATGATGTGATTTCTTTTTTGTGGTTATCTCCCCGCCCCACTCAGTATTTAGGGTTCGGCTTGCCATAAGGCTTTGGCATTGAGAAGAGATGTAGGGCAGGGTGGGAGGAATATATATCTTTAAATTGAATTGGATTGGACAAATTGTTGGGTTTTGTTTAAAAAAAATATAATCCAAAAAGTCCTATAAGTGGTTTGTTTCATGACAGAAAATTACAAAAACTTCTGGAACAAACAATATTTTATTTTATTTTATTTTATTTATGTATGAATGCACTATGCTCAAGTTTATGTATGAATGCACTATGCTCAACCCAGAAGATCTGAGAACTGTGAAACATGTCTTGTACTTTTAATTTTTATTTCTTTGGAAATGCATGATATGTCCAAGCTGGTTGGACATGTCCAAAAACCTCACTCACACTATTTACACTGTATGTCCTCAATCAGCATGATTCTGTAATGATATGAAGTGTTAAGGAGGCCTCGCATGTACTGATTCATCCCCAGCCCTGCACCCCTCTAAGGACGGCCCTGGCCATCATCACTGTGACTCAGAGTGCTGGGCGCCCGGTCTTCAGAGCCATAGGGAGGATCTTTCTCTGGGTGCAGCATTTATCTCTATCGACAAAGTAATAGTGTATTCATTGAGGGTGGCCATGGCTAGGAGCACATTGGCACTGGGTGTGGGCCTTGCCAGCATGCTCCTGCTCTTGCTGCAACTGTGTTCACTAATCACTGTTACACGACACCTGAAGGGAGCAACACAAGTATTCTAAAGTAACAAAAGAAATCACTGGTGGTTGATTCAAAGAGGCCAATTCAGATTTCACTAAGAAAACTAAGACTGAAAATATACATTTAAGCATTCATGATTTTAAAGTCAGCCTTTGTATCATTTGCATACTATCAATTTCTTGGTATGTCTTTTTGCTAAGGACTAGGGATGTGCATGAACTGAGGACCATGGAACACCATGCTGACCATGCAAATGGCTTCTGAGCAGGTGCAGAGGCCATGTGCATGCTGGCCCCGCACCACCATCGCACATGGGTAGTTGGGGGGAGTGCCAAGCAGCAAGAAGCTTCACGAAGCGGCAGTCACGCAGGTCAGGGCCTGCTGTATTCTCTTCTAAAGATGCAGCTCGCTGTTGCCCACCCTCATCCTTGCCGGTTGCTGCACTTGAACTGCCAAACTGGTTCATCGTTGGGTCGAACCGGACTGAACCAGTTCGCTGGAGCATGAACTGGTTTGTTTTCCAACCAGCACACGAACCTCAGTTCATGAACATCCCTACTAAGGACATAAGATCACAGAGAAAATAATGGTACTGCACAGATATGTATATATTCATGTTCCCATCACAAAAGCTAAAGAAGTTAGCCCTTTGCACATGTTCCCTTAATTTTTTTAAAGGGAAATCACATTAATATCTAATAGAAGGCAAAGGTTTATGGTATTGATACAGGATGCATGGTTGCTATGGTGACTGCACAGTTGGCTGGAGGCATCAGCTACCAACTCATTATTATTTTTGTGTTTGCTTATCTCTGAATTACCATTTTATGGGGGAGGAGGAACTAAAAACTAATTAATTGGTGGGGGGAGCAAGAAGCCCGACTGATCCTATAGTCCCACAATGCTAGTGACTACTATACAACACTGAAGAAAATTCTCACAGCAATCATACATGGATACCATCAACTAACAGACAGTAACTGCAGGGTCACCATGATGATATCATGGAATGCCTCCTCCCAATACAAAATGCACAAATTCATTGCCAAGAAGATCTCACAGCACCGTTAATGTCAGAGGCATGTCAGAGTCAGTAAGGCAGCAACTGAGGGCCACAAACTCCTCTCATATGGGATCAAATCCCTTGGTAGCCCAATAAACTCTACTTTATAGGGAAGGAAATAATACTACTCACCGTCACAGCAGCCAGCTCACATTCATTAGGGAATAGGCTTGCATATAGACCATATGGGGTCAGTTCAGACAATGCTTCATACAGAACAAACACACATGAGAAGGAAGTGTGCATGCCATGGGCATGAATGTGCTTCCCCCAGCTGCCATGTCAGGGTACCATTCCCTACTTGCATGAGGGTGTTGTCCACACCACTCCTCTTCCTGCACTAGAAATACTAGCTTAAACTTTTATTTCTAGCATGTGTAGGGGGGCAGATTGGATTAATCTTCCTCATATGTAATTAGGCACTCCTAGGTGATAGGAATGGGGATGGATGTGTGCACTCATGGAATATGGATACATTTATTGCATGTGTTGGGCCAAGCAGATGAAGTATCATTTGAACTGGCCCAAAGGACAACTATTATTCCCTCTTCGTAAGGAGGAGGTAAGAGTCCTGCTGCAGTGCCTATAATTCTACAGACAGGGTGCACACATAATGTATTGGTGTCAATGGAAGGTTCCCTCCATGGGTTTATGGAAGCTTTTTTGGGTGGGGAGCTTTTCAATCATGATTGAGGTGTAAGGGAAAAGGGTTTAGGGGCGTGCATGGACCAAGTTTGGTGCATGCGGTTCGAGGGTGTGCACACCCAAGTTCGGTTCGAATTAGAACTGAACTGCACCAAAGTGAACTGGTTCAATCGAACTGATTGTCTGGGCTGGTCAGTTCAACAGACCAGCTCAAACCTTTTTCAAGCAGTTTGCGATCAAATTACTCGAACTGGCCTGGTTTGTGGTGGTCTTGTTCTCAAGCAAACCAGCTCTGCACACTCCTAACAGGGTTAAATTTTTTTTAACTGTTTGCTTAAATACGTGGCATTACACAATAGATGAACAAAAATAGTAAATAGGTATAGAGTGTGACTATAGCATCAATTTCTGTTTCTTTCCTTTTTTTAAAAACAGAGACCAGAAAATTTTATATAGGATAATCCAAGTGCCAGCTCGAGTATTTCTACTGCTAGAGGCAAAAGCAAAGCAGCTGCTGGCACCCAGTCCTAACACCAGCCCAGCCTTTTTGCTGACCTGCACTCATGCCTGTCCCCTGGCTGCCGTAGCTTCTGGGGGTGCCACTGTGTCTGTTTTAAATGGTAAGTCAGAAGCAGAAATGGAGGTGGTGAGGACAGAGCTTTAAATAACAACAACAACAATCATAATAATAATAACTGTGTTTATTAATAATAATAATAATAATAATAATAATAATAATAATAATAAACCTGTCTGCCAACCATGTTCAAATTATTAACTGGAATAATAGCAGATGAAGTGATGCAACACTTATTAACTAATAAACAGCTTCCAGTTGAACAGAAAAGAAATTGCCCGAACACCAGAGGCACAATTGTCTCTGCTGATTGACAAAATGACCAGGTGCTGATTGACAAAATGATTTTAGAAAATTGCAAGAGAAGAGAAGAAAATTGCAAGAGAAGAAAAACAAATCTAAGTGTTGCATAGATTGACTACAAGAAAGCCTTTGATTCATTGCCTCACACATGGATTCTAAAATGTTCAAAAACAACTGGTGTCAGCAAAAACATTCAGATATTTATCAAAAAAGCAATGAGCATGTGGAGTACACAGTTAACAATCAATGGCGAGACACTTGGACAGGTTAGCATTAGAAGAGGCATTTTCCAAGGGGACTCACTATCCCCTCTGTTGTTTGTAATCGCCATGACCCTACTTTCACAAATACTAAACAAAACAGGCCTCGGATACCAAACATCTAAAACATCAAGTAAAATCAACCATCTGCTGTACATGGATGATCTGAAGTTGTATGGAAAGTCCCAGTCAGAAATCGAATCACTGCTAAACACTGTCCGTATATTCAGTAGCGATATAGCAATGGAGTTTGGACTAGACAAGTGTGCTGCATTAATAATGAACAGAGGGAAAATAAGAAAAACAGAAGGAATAGAACTGCCCAATGGAAGCAAGATCAAGAACCTGGAAGAGAAAGAACCTTACAAATACTTGGGCATTCTCCAGGCTGATAACATCGCACACACTGAAGTTAAAAGAAAAATTGGAAGTGAATACATCAGGAGAGTTAGAAAAATCCTCAAGTCCAAACTCAATGGCAGGAACACCATACAAGCCATAAACACCTGGGCTATACCTGTTATCAGATACACTGCAGGAATAATAGACTGGACCCAGGCAGCGCTAGAGACGCTAGATCGTAAGACCAGGAAAATAATGACCATCAATCATGCTCTGCACCCCCGCAGTGATGTTGATAGGCTCTACCTCCCTCGCAGCTCAGGTGGAAGAGGAATGCTGCAAGTCCATCAAACAGTAGAGGAGGAAAAAAGAGGCCTTGAAGAATATATAAAGGACAGTGAAGAAGATGCACTTCAAATGGTCAATAATGCAAAACTAACACCAATGAAACAAAGCAGGCCTACAAGAAAGAACAAGTCAAGAACCAAGCAGAAAAATGGAAAAATAAGTCACTGCATGGTCAATATTTGCACAATACAAAAATCAGACATCACCAAGACCTGGCAATGGCTTAAGAATGGCAACTTGAAGAAAGAAACAGAGGGTTTAATACTGGCTGCACAAGAACAGGCACTAAGAACAAATGCAATAAGAGCAAAAGTCAAAAAATCCACAACAAACAGCAAGTGCCGCCTTTGTAAAGAAGCAGATGAAACCGTGGACCACCTGATCAGCTGTTGTAAAAAGATCGCACAGACTGACTACAAACAAAGGCATGACAAGGTAGCAGGGATGATACACTGGAACATCTGCAAAAAATACAAGCTACCTGTAGCCAAACATTGGTGGGACCATAAAATTGAAAAAGTTGTCGAAAATGAAGATGTAAAAATATTATGGGACTTCCGACTACAAACAGACAAACATCTGCCACACAATACACCAGATATAACTGTAGTCAAGAAGAAATAATGTCAAAATAATGTCAAAATAATTGACATAGCAATACCAGGGGATAGCAGAATAGAAGAAAAAGAAATAGAAAAAATCACCAATACAAAGATCTACAAATTGAAATTGAAAGGTTGTGGCAGAAAAAGACCAAAATAATCCCAGTGGTCATTGGCGCCCTGGGTGCAGTTCCAAAATACCTTGAAGAGCACCTCAACACCATAGGGGCCACAGAAATCACCATCAGCCAATTACAAAAAGCAGCTTTACTGGGAACAGCCTATATTCTGCGACGATATCTATAACAATTGACAATAAAATTCTGGCATCCCAGGTCCTTGGGAAGGACTCAATGTCTGGATAAAACAAACCAGTCAATAACACCTGTCTGACTGTGTAAACAAGAAATAATAATAAACAACTTTATTTTTTAGCTGCCCCATAACAAATTGTTCTCTGTGCGGCTTACAACACAACATTAAAACATGAGATAAAAACACACAACACATTAAATCATAACAAACCAAGTAAGAGATTACAGCCCTTGTCTCAGAGCAGCTCACATGAGGGGGAAAATGCTAAATCATCCCTGGTGAGCTGCCTGGGTGGGCTTGTCATAAAGCTATTCTGTATTTCCAGTAGATTTAAAACGCTGCCACCAGATCTCTCCTACAGGCCACTCTGAACGGGAATTGGAATGATCAAAGACTCCTGTTCACCTTTTCCTCCTTAATAACAAGCAAGTATACAAATCCAGTTGCTCTCCCAGGCCTGCTGCCTGAACATGGAGTTAAATTGTTAATTTAGCCAAGCTCTCATTGAGACACATTTTGAACCAGAGAAAATCGCCCCCCTTCCTTCTGCTGGGTCAATAACCGCCCTTGGAGGCTTGAAAAAGGTAAAGAACATGGCGGGGGGGGGGACCTTTTATTTAGTTAGTACAGACTAGTTTAATCTGAGGCTTTTTGCTTTTAGATACATTTCAGAATACTTAGTTGTTTAAAAGAATACTTTAAAAGCACCCCGAATGATGCTGGGTGGCACACAATTTAGTTACTTAACTGCAGATAACAAATATTTACTTAATGCAAAACACACACACACAGAAATAAAAGTTTCTAACGCAAAGTCTGACTAAACAAACTTTCCCCTAGAATAATCTTCCTGAAGCCAAAGCCCAGGCTTCCTATCCTTGAATTCACCAAACCACTGATGAAAATCAAACCTATCTTCCAAGAAGCTGCAGTCATCCTGTTGCAGCAAACTCCATTTCCACATGGTCTCTTCCTCCTCCAGCAGAGAACTTCTTTTCTTCTTCCCAGAATTCCCAGCAACAGCTCTCTAGGTCCCACCCACCTGGTGTACTGATTGGTTGAGCTCTGGGGTTCACCAGCCTGTCAGTCAAGACAAGAGTTCACTTCCTAACTCTTTAGAGGGAGGAGAGACTGGTCACCACAGGAGGGAAGGAAAATACAAAATACAATGCAAAGGATTTTTTTTTAAAAAAAAACAACATTTAATTTTAATTTTTAATTTAGCCTGGAACAGCAGCCTTATTGCTGCTGCTTCGCTAGCTCCAGTAGCTAGATCATTTTCTCTCTCACTCTCTTCCTGTTGTCCCGTGCCTTCCAGTGACAGAACTGTATACTGCACTTTGAACATAAGAACAGCCCTGCTGGTTCAGTCCCAAGGCCCATCCAATTTCACATAGTGGCCCACCAGATGCCTCTGAGAAGCCCACAGGCAAAAGATGAGGGCATGCCCTCTCTCTTGCTGTTGCTCTCCTGCAACTGGTATTGCGAGGCATCTTGCTTCTGAGACTGGAGTTAGCCTATAGTAACCAGACTAGTAGCCATTGATAGACCTGTCCCCCATGAATTTGTCAAAGCCCCTTTGAAACAAAGTGTTGTGCACAAGTCTGTCAATGGAAGGCATGGTGGCGGAGGGTGGGAGGAGAAAGCAATCCAGCTCTTGGAGCTCTCCATGCTAAAAGTTCCATCCTCACTGCCTCTGCCACTGACATGCCATTTCAAGCAGGTACAGTGGCATGCCCAGAAACTAAGACAGCTGGATGAAAGGGAAGAGAGCAGACCCAGCAAGGAAGGCATGGGTGGGGTGGGAAAGAGTGGTAGCCAGCCGGTAGGCTGGGGAGGAAACCCCTATGGGAGTTGCCCACCATCGCCACCCCATAGTGCAGACACTGCTTGGGACAGCTACCTCTTGTTGAGCTTCCACCTACCCTTTTTGAGCTGCTCCTGGTAGGTGGCTAAAACCCTCAAGCTGGAAGGATGCCCTTAGTATCACATCTGGTTTGACCCAAAGGCTACAAGTACGTAATACTTCACAAAGGTAAGGGAGTAAGAGGAACACACTAAGGGTGATTTGGCTTTTTTAAAGCCAAATTTTGGGTTACGGCCCATTTGACCCACGGGTATACCCCTTAGGTTCTGGCAACAGTGGTGTATTGAAGAAAACAGGAGCAAAACTTATGAGCATCCTCTATTACTCCCCCAAACACCCCCCCCCCCACACACAAAGGATGGCTGTTCAAAGCTATGTGTCTTCCCAGCTCCCACCGCCCCCGACCCATTAATTACAGTTGGTGTGATGAACGAAGCTATGCTGCCATGAAAATGGGGGAGTGGGGAGGGAAGGAGATCGTCATCGGTGTCTGCTATAAGGTAAATGATATATCTCATAAATGTTTAACTCTTATTCCCCCTTCGGACTTTCAGACACCATCTGGGGCTGTTTTTCTGCATGTTAACTTTCAATGTAGCCTAACTTACTTTTTCTTCACAAGGAAGCTGGCTTCTTCACATGCTCAGGCACCATCCCAAGAACTGCACAGAAACATTTTGCCATACAAACACTTTTTGCTCCCGTGCTGTGATAGGCATCCCTCAGAATTTAAAATTGCAGAACACTGGGAAGATATTTGTGCTGGGCCAGATGTGTTCCCCCCCACCCCCCGTAAAACAAATGCAGCTTCAAAAATACAGAGGCTGGCTTTGAAAAAGGCTGAGCCCTCCAGCAGCTTTCAGGCGGCCTTTTCTAGGGCAAGGCTGGCACAATTTGTTTATACAATATGAGTCTTCAGGAAGTATGACCCCACTTGTGCTGAACATTTGCAGTCTGGCCTCAAGGCAATGCCGTTATTTTAATGGAGCCAAAGTACATTCAAGAGTATTGCAAAAAATCTGTCAAGTGATAGGGGAAATGGCTTAAAATACAACCATAAGCACGTCTTCAGGAAATGGTACACATTTGTTTGGCTTAAAAATATGTAATAGGGGAAAAGGAATGGCACTAATAACAAGGAAAAAGAAGTAACAGGCAAAACCAATACGGTACAATTGTAATAAAAATTTCTCATTGTTCTCAATCATATTGCGATATAATTCTCTCTCTCTCTCTCTCTTTCACACACACACACATTTTTGGAAGGTGTTTTTTTTAAAATGTAAGGACCACCAGATTCTGT
The DNA here is from genome assembly GCF_027244095.1 of Hemicordylus capensis. Lineage (NCBI taxonomy): Eukaryota > Metazoa > Chordata > Lepidosauria > Squamata > Cordylidae > Hemicordylus > Hemicordylus capensis. The sequence continues at coordinate 241,650,700 of NC_069660.1, read as the reverse complement.
GTTGTGATGTCATTTTCACACATGTGATTGCTTGAGCTTTTACATTGAGCTGGCACAATTTTTAACAAATTAGGAAAAATAATCAGCATAACACCCATTATTATTATTATTTATTCGATTTCTATACCGCCCTTCCAAAAATGGCTCAGGGCAGTTTACACAGAGAAATAACAACAAATAAGATGGATCCCTGTCCCCAAAGGGCTCACAATCCAGCCTATCTGGGCACCTTGGAGGAAAAGCGGAATATAAATGTTAAAATAATAATAAATGAATGAATGAATGAACGAATGACAACACTTGATTTGAACAGGGGCATATCTAGGGGTAGGGCAGGCAGGGCACGTGCCCTGGGCGCCACTTGAAGGGGGGCGCCATTTTGTAAAATTAATTTTTTTTTAAAAATGGCTGCCAAAAACAAAATGGCCACCGTGCATGCTCAAATGGCCTCTGTGAGGCCCTAGGTCATGCCAGGCCTTGCAGAGGCCATTTGAGCATGCACGGTGGCCATTGTGTTTTCAGCGGCCATTTTAAAAAAAAGATTTTTAAAAATGGCCACTGCACATGCTCAAATGCTCCCTGCAAAGCCCTAGAGGCCAGTGGGGGGAGGAGGAACCTTTGCAAACCCCCCAGCCTTTAGGAAGCCCCCCCGAAGGGGCTACAGGTAAAAAAATAATAATATATAATATAAGTCACTGTACACATATTCAGATTGGCACTATGTACAGAGAATCAGGGTTTGTGAATACTGAGCTGATGCTTATGAGCTAGGATTTTATTCATTTGCTCTTACTTTGCTTCTTGTGATAAGTGAGTTAAATGTGATGTCTTGCTAATATGGCTATTAATGGTGAATTTGTCTTTGAATCAGTGTGAAATCCTTAATATTAAGGCCCACTGGGAGTTTCTTGCTCTCTTTCTCTCATTTTAACTGTCTTTCTGAAATACTAGAATATATTCCAAGCAGTGACACAGTTTACTCTGCATATCCTTTAATTATTTACAGAGTATCTGGGAAAAGTCAAATTCTCCATTTATTTTTAAAACTTATGTAATGGTGATGCTACAATACATAGTAGAGAATGAGACAGGCACTTCTGTTTAGTTTCCCAAGTAGACCTCCACATAGTATTTGGGTATTTCATGAGCCCCAGCATACTGAAATTTGTAGTTTTCCAGCATTTTTTGGTCTGGCTAAGTCCACTGCTAAATAGTTTTTGAAATATTAAAAGATTAATGAGCTTGACTTGTATTTTTCAGCTGATATTATGGTAAAGTTATCTGAAAGATGGGTGTCAGATGCTTGGACAGGGGGCGCAATTTCAGTGTTTGCCCTAGGCACTATTTTCCCTAGATACGCCTCTGGATTTGAATGATAACAAGCCAACCAAGAAGCAAAGAGATCTCAAGCCAGTTGGAAGCTAGTGCCAGTAAACCAACCAGCAAAGGGAAAACTGCCCTCCAAAATCGTGCTTACTACTCAAATCACTTGAATAGATTTGAGCTCGAATGGGGGTGATTTGATTTGAACTCAAATCAGGCCCTTTATTCTAGGGGTAATTTGATTCAATTCAAGTTCTACTCAGCTGACTCATCCTGATTTGAGTTCGAATTGATTCAACTCGAATTGATTTGCACATCTCTACTTGCAATCCACAGCACTCTATGGTCACCAGCCCCAGGAACTGCAAAAGCCACCATGGGCACCCACACGACCATAAAGAAAGGTAGGACAGTGGCAGGGTACAAAAGCTAGGTAGCCCAGCTTGCAGGCGCTGGGTAGGATAGGGTTCCAAGGCTCGAAATGAGCCTCTGAACCCTGGTTAACCCTCTCCTAGCCACCTAATGGTGCAGCAGGGATATGCTTGACTAACAAGCAGAAGGTTGCCAGTTTGAATCCCCACTGCTACTATATCAGGCTGCAGTGATATAGGACAAGGATCCTCAGCGTTGGGCCCCCAGATGTTCTTGGACTTCAGCTTCCATAATACCCAGCCAAAGGCCACTGGACCTGGGCATTATGGGAGTTGAAGTCCAAGAACATCTGGGGGCCCAACGTTGAGGATCCCTGATATAGGAAGATGTTGAAAGGCATAATCTCATACTGCATGGGAGGCAGCAATGGTAAACTCGCCCTGTATTCTGTCAAAAGAAAACCACAAGGCTCTGTGGGCGCCAGGAGTCGGAATCAACTTGATGCTACACACTTTATCCATGAAGGGCTGGTCATGAGAATGACCTCCATATGTGACAAAATGGGCTTTATCCCACAAAAACTTAGCCTAGAATGTATCATATTTGCTCACCTTTATGGTGTTATGATAATCTTCATAGTTTTTGCTTCCACAGATGAGCACATCTGTGCTTCTGGAATTGAAACAGAAAAGACACAAAAAGGCCTTCCATGGTTCTAGCTGTAGATCACATCACTATTATTAAGAAGATTGCAGAGAAGTCACCTCAGGTCCAGAGCAACACATAGGGGCTATTCTCACGCTTAACAAAAATTGGGCTAGGAGAGCCTAGCCCGATTTTTGTTAATCGTAAGAACTACCGGGCTCGCAGCCAAGCACGGTGGTTCTAGAGCGGGTAACCCGCTCGAGAACCCCTGGTCAAAAACCAGGTTTGCGGAGCGAGTGCTCCACAAACCTGGTTTTCAGTATCATGAGTAGCTGCGGTGCGGTTTCGCACCACGCCTACTCATGAGTAGACCTCCAGAGGGGAGGCAAAAAGCTGCCTACTGGTTCCGGGGGTCTCCCCAGTATGCCCTGTGCACTTGCATTATGCCCTGTGCACTATGCCCTGTGCACATACTGGTCTCCCCAGTATGCCCTGTGCACTTGCACAGGGCATACTGGGGCTTGTGGGGGCCACGTGGCCCCCGAGCTCCCCAGCCCCCACCGGCTCCGTCTCGGAGCCAGCAGTCGTGTGCAGGGCAGGGCTCTCTTCCTGCTCACCGCCCCAAACCGGGTCTCACGGATCATGAGACCTGGTCCATAGTCTTGGGGCCCTCCTCCTGCATTGCTTGAAATGTTATCCATAGATAACAGTGATTGGGGAGAGGAGCTCAGCCTTGTGAGGCTCTGGGGCATTTGTCCCCTTTACCCTCTCCCTCTGCGTCCCTGACTGCTAAGCTCCATCTAATGTCAATGAGCAACTTTACTTTGTTCCATATTGTTAATTTGGCTGTCAAGGTTTGGAAAGGTCTCCAAACCCAGCAACCTACAAAAACATAGCCAGTATGGATTTGTGTATGAAACTGATTGCAACTGATTTGTGTATGAAACTGATTGAACCCTGATAAAGGTGGGCAATAAAAGTTAGGCTGTAACCAGTATCTAGAGCTTTCCAAGTTAAGGGAACTCCATGCAAATAACTTTCTTATGACAGGAGTTAAAAGGGTATTTATTTTATTCAGAGTATCATAAGGAAAGCAACTCTAGCAGAACAGCTACCAGTTGGTGCTTATTTTCCAAGAGAAATAGCAGCTACACCCAGGCTCTTCACTCATGGAAATGATGTGAGGAACCTCCTTCCATCTTTATCCGAATCATGGTGGGGGAAAGGTAAAAGATCCTGATCCCCATATCCTGTGGTCCTGATTATAACTGGCACCCCCTTCCTCATGAATGAGGTTTAGAAACAAGCACATGGATTCAAGCTACATGTTTAGCAAAATGCATAGTTTGGACCTCAAGCTGTTGCTGAGCCTCATAGCAGTTGCCAAAGGGTAGAGAGCGGAGGAGTGGCTGACATACACAATAAGGATGCACTCTTGCTGGCAGCAAGAGAGCAGACAGCTTCACAACTAACTGCACTGGCAGCAGGGAAACAGCAAATATTTGACTCCATTCCGTTCTCCAGGAAGGCCTCTGTGCCAGCCAAAAAAATGTCCGTAAGGATTGCACATGTGCAGTCCTCAGGGACATATTTTTCAGATGGCACAGAGGGTTTCCTAGGGAAGAGAAGGGCATCAAAAACTGCCCCTTCCCCACTGCAGCAGTGCAGTTATTTAGGAAGCTTGCACTCTTGCTGCATGAGTGCATCCTTGCTCTGTATTTCAGCTGCTGACAATAAGCAATAGTTAAGCTTTTAACCACAGTTGCAATTAAAACTGTATCTGCATCTACTACTACTACTATGCATAGAAAAATAAATAATACATAAATAAGAGGGTCCTCTGTCCCCAAAGGCTCACCATCTAAAAGGAAACATACCAGCAATAGCCACTGGAGGGATGCTGTGCTGGGATTGGATAGGGCCAGTTGCTCTCCATCTGCAGAATATAAGAGAATTGTCACTTTTAAAAGGTGTCTCTTTCCTCACTTAGCAGTTATGTAATAAGGAGATGGCTGAAAATTAGCCCAATGTTGGTAGAAGGCTGCCTCTTCCAGTCAGATTATTTAAGGAGGAGTATTTTACAACTGCCTCTACAGAACAATGACTTTAATAACAGCTTGTTTCTGTGGCCTCCTGATAAAGAACCAGGAACCCACAGAAACTATCCCTCTTACTAGCTTGGTCACACTTGTTTATGTCACAACAAGGGCAGTGCCATATTTTAATGTCCATGACACAGAAGGTCATTTCCATTCCACACACACAAGGATAAATCATGCTCTTTTGAGAGATCAGCACATTTTCATCTCTCCTGTTTAAAAAAAAAGAAAAGAAAAGCAAGTGTTATGTGAGGCGAATATGGAAAACATGTACAGTCAGAGGTGTGAGATCCTGCACCGTCTTCTGTTTTTCCTCCGCAATAAGTTTTTTGGAAAAAAACTTTGATGAGGATTTAAATAGGAATAAAGTACTCTGGCAATTATATCTCCAAAGCAGAATGATAGAGTAGATTACGGTCCATATATTGCTTTTATTCCATTATGCCAGATTTCGTTCTGATTTCCATTACAGCTGGCAAACACCCTTAGACATTGTTGTAGGGAAAAGAATGTTACAGTTATACCAGCATATCAAGAGACATTCAGGTTATTTTCTAATCCCAGCAACATGAGTGGGCAGTTCCTGAGCCTGCACCATGCCCTATATTCATAGAATCCTGCCACAGAAATTGTTGCAGGAACAATCCCATGCTAGGGGAAATAGGTTGTGAGAATAAGTCCTTGCTTTAATTTCAGGTGTCCCACAGATATGAGAAGATGTGTGGAGCAACCACACATCTGGGGGGGTAGAAGAGGGTGGGGGTTCATAATTCTGAAAATAATTCTTATAATTGTTTTTATGTTTCCCATACCAGTATTAGTAACATAAAGAGATCTTGTACAATACTGTTTTACATACATTCTCAGTAAAAGTATTGAACCAGCATGGACTATCTTGTAGGGATGTGCGAACTGGCTTGAGGTCGAGTCCATTCGACATTGAACTGGTCCGTCTCGAGGGCTTGCCCTCGAGCTGGACGAACCTCCCCGGCCAGTTCGGGGCTGGTTCGGGGGTTCTAATGTAAACCACATGCAGATGGCCATTGTGCATGCATGGCAGCCTCGACAGAAGTCCAGGACGGTCCTGACCTGGCTGTTTCGAGATGGGGGGAGGCTGGTGTGCAGGAGTGGTGAGAACCACTGGAAACACACACCCTGCGGCCGCAGCAGTGCCTCATGGAGGTGGTGAGTCCTTTAAAAAATTTTTTTTACATTAGAACCCACAAACCAGCTCAAATTTGAGCCGAGCCGGGGGGGGGCATGTTCGGGAGTGCACAAAACTGAACATTCACATTTCTGTTTGGGTCTGGTTTGGATTCAAACCAAAACAGATTATCCAGTTTTGTTCACACCCCTACTATCTTGCATTCTTGAGTGGGTTACCTGCTCTAGAACCACCAGGCTCGGCTGTGAGTCTGGTGGTTCTGACGAGTGGGAAAAATCGGGCTAGGCTTTCCTAGCCCGAATTTTGCTGATCATCAGAATAGCCCCGTAGTGAATTTCATGTATTCCAGATGGGACTAGGAATGGTTATTTTGAAATCAATGTTTCCTTCATTGCTGCATTTTGGAGGAGTTTGCTCACTAAAACACAGCTCAACGGCTCTTCAGTTAAAAGAATTTCCACATCTTAACTGTTCAAATTGTTTTCATGGATACATTGGTCTCTGAAACTCTCTTGGCAGCTATGCAATAGTCCCTGAAAAGAGAGTTTGAAGTTAATCTCATGATAGGGGAAAACAAAGGAGCCCACCCCAGTTTTTTCTCATCGTGAGAATCACCCAGCTTGCGGGCGAGCCCAGTGGTTCTCTGGTGGCAAACCCACAAAAGAAGCCCTCCCCTTAAATGAGGTTAGCAGAGCAAGCACTCCGCTAACCCCATTTGGGCAATCATAAGTCACCATGGAGCGGCTCCTTGCCACAGAGACTCATGAGGAGACCCCTGCCCGGAGGCTAAAACAAGCTTCCTGGTCTCAGGGGTCTCCCCAGGATGCCTCATGCACTCACACAGAGCATCCTGGGACTTCTGGGGGCCAGGTGGCCCCCCGATCCCTGCAGCCCCCACCGGTTCCACGATTGAACCGGTAGTCGTGTGGGCAGCCGATCCATGATGGAGCCGGTAGTCGTGTGGGCAGCCGATCCATGATGGAGCCGGTAGTCGTGTGGGCAGCCGATCCATGATGGAGCCGGTAGTCGTGTGGGCAGCCGATCCATGATGGAGCCGGTAGTTGTGTGGGCAGCCGATCCATGATGGATCCGGTAGTCGTGTGGGCGGTAGTTGTGTGGGCAGCGCCCAGGGGTCCGCGGGTGATCATCTGCAGCAAGAGCGGGCTTAGCTTGCTCTCCCTGCCGAATCCTCCCAGGCTCTACACTCTGCTCATGTGTAGAGCCTCTCTAAGTTGGAGAGTTTGCTCCAAACACACAAGTGGTAACCTCAAACTCTCAGCTAATAGCCAATTGTAACCCTTTAGGACAAATAGCACACATACGTCTCATCTTTCTCTCTTTCTCACACCCATGCACGCACACATATACATACTTTACTCTTCGTCTTCCTGTGTTATATATTAACATGCTGCAATGCAAACCTTGTTTACTTGGCTTCTTTGTTATCATCCTGAACTTCTGTTTTGAATGCAAAACTTTACTATATTGTAAAAAACCAAAGTGTACAATACATTTGCATTTTAAAAACCCTTAGATTTCTTTTTATGCAATGACTCAGAGGAAGTGCAAGTGACAGAATGAAATTTATTTGAAACAGTTTGTTGGAGGAAACTGGGGAAATGAATGCATATAGAGAACAGAAAAAAATGATTAGCTGAATCTCAGCCACCTGCTTCCTACACTTGATCAGTTCACTTGTCTAGAGAACACTGGAATGAAGTGGGGGTAATATGCTTTTTTTTTTTTTTAAAAAGGTGTTTTAACCTAATCCTGCAAGCAAATGATAAAACCTACTAACATGGTACTGGACTTCTCTTTATTATGTTAGCAATAAAGTTAGTGGCTGACATCCCAAGTATGTGCATTTCAAGGGACTGCAGAGCTATGACGGGAGCCCTTGCACAACTCCTTTCCCTCTCTGCACACGCTGTTGCACAAGAGCCCTTAGAGTCCAGAGTGCTCCCTGCACTCTGAAAGGGCTCTGCAGGATCAGAAGCAAGTCATGGGAATTTCCACTAGAAAATGAACTCTTGACTCCTTTGTGGCCTGACCATAATGTATAGGTGGTATAAGTGCTGGATCTCATATTGAGGCTTATGGGAGGAGGCGTACTCCAAGGTATGTTGGGCTTAACCTCCAAGTCCCTAAATGTCTTCTAATCAGCACCCTTAATTGTGCCCAGAAGAAACACAGAAGCAGTGCAACCCCAGCACAGCATCCCCCCAGTGGCGGTTGCTGGTGTCTAGCTTATGTTTCTTTTTAGATTGTGAGCCCTTTGGGGACAAGGGACTGTCTTATTTATGTATTATTTATTTTTCTTTGTAAACTGCTTTGAGAATTTTGTTGAAGAGCGGTATATAAATATTTGGAGGAGGAGGAGGTGGAGGTGGACCACCACATTATGTACAAGCTGTAGTTTTCAGTTTTCACGTATGACAGTAACTTTGTATGGAAGTGACAAAGGTGACAGAGCCTTATCAGAAAAGAAAGAATTGTCAACTTCTCAGCAGGTGGAAGTGGCAGCGAGCACTCCTAGCCACCAGTGCAACATATGGCTTCCAGGCATAGCTGTTCCAGAGCAGCCTATGCTGACAAGCTGAGAGACAAGAACCCCATCGATACTGGAAATTCCAAGTCACCATTACATGGTCTGCTACCAATTTTTATGTCTTTTCAGCTTCAGTTGGCTCACCCACATACCATCCAACACCATGGCTAGACACTGGAAAGGACTGAAATTACAGAGTCTGGATCAGATTAAAAAGAGAGAGGCATCATTGAGTATCATCAAGACCCTAACTCTTCTTCTGCATGATCCCCACCGCATATTAAGGTAATCTGAGGAGGTCCGGCTCCAGTTACTACCAGTTCATCAGGTGGCAACTCAGAGGTGGGCCTTCTCTGTAGTTGCTCCTGGGCTGTGGAATGCACTCCAGGCAGAAATCTGTAATTCAAGATCAATGATCATTACTGTCCTTCAGGGGAGCCTGGCCTTCCAGGGTTTTAAATGACTGAAAAACTGTTTTTAAATTGTTTTAAATGGTTGCCCTGGTTCTCCAGGGTTTTTTTTAGCTGTTTAATTGTTTAATTTGTTTTATTCTGTTTTTATAGTTTTGATTTTAAATGTTAACTGGTTTTAATTGTTTTTACCTTGTTGTAAACCACCCTGAGCCACTTTGGAAGGGCAGTATATAAATCAAATAAATAAATAAATAAATAAATAAATAAAAATATTGATACACCTAACAACGTATCTTATAATGATGACACCTACCTGTCTCATGTAAATATTGAATAGGAGAGGATTCCCTCCACCATGACATAATGACTATTCATTTTTTCTGTATTTAAATTAAGCATTGTTTTAGTATGGTTTATTTCTCAGAGGACAGAGCTCTAGTTGTATTCAGCAAATGTTGTTTTTCTTGTCTTAGAAAGTTGCTGCATATCTCTCCTTTATGGATCAGTTAAAGGAAAAAGGCACTGGAAACCTTGCTCCTTACTATTGATACCAGTCATCATGCATAGGAGTGGGAACTCACACACAGACATGGATCTGAAGGAGGGTTAAACGACTATCTAGTCTGATCCTTATGATACTGAGAAAAAAGCTGCTCCTGGCAAATATTCAGCCAGTCTCCTCTTGAAACCTTGTGGTAAGAACATTTCAAAACTTCTCCAACAATTTATACCATTGCCCAGAAATACTTACATGAAAGACATATTTTCGGATGTTCAACCTAAATCTATTTTACAGATTTAGGTTACTAAGTCTACAAGAGAATAGACTTTGAGACTTTGGTCCACAGTACTGTAAGTACTGTAAGTTTCTTTCAGGCAATGTGGGAAGAAAATTATGCAGTGCTAATCAAATCTAGCACTTTTCACAGGAGCTAGGAAGCAAGATTTAGCTTAAAGTGTATTACAAGTTCAGGTTAATGGGGGAAGGGGAATCTACAGAGAAAATCGACATTCACTTCAGCAAATGTTCTTGCATTAAGAAGTTCAGAAGAAGACATTTTAATACAAATTGAGGTCATTGCAACAAGACTCTCTGCAATAATTGTGATTCTAAGAGAAAACAATACAGTTTCCCAGAGTGTAATAATACCCACCATAGTAATAAACCAAAGGCATGCTAGTATGGTATAAACATAAACTCCAACTGCCCTATTTACCAGGGACTGTTGTAGTTTTCTGGTACTAAAGGTAACGTGTGCCATCGATTTCGACTTCTGGCACCCACAGAGCTCTGTGGTTTTCTTTGGTAAACAGGAGGGGGTTTTCATTGCCTCCTCCTGTGCAGTATGAGATGATGCCTTTCAGCATATTCCATTGCTACAACCCGATAGAGTACCAGCGTGGATTCGAACCGGCAACCTTCTGCTTGTTAGTCAAATATTTCCCCACTATACCACTTAAGCGGGCCCTAATCCCTGGTAAACTGTCTCTTAGGGACCTGATTCACAGCTTGAGCAGATGAGCAGGATCTGTCTTTGAATGTCATTGGTGGTACAAAGTGCTTTCCACAAGCTTCAGTTGGTGCACTGGCAATGACTGCTGTGGAGTGCTGATCTTGCCACAGTTAACAGGAGTTTGTCACATGGAATACACTGAAATTAAAAGATAATCATTGGCTTTCAGTTCATTTCTGGTGCAATTCAAATTAAAGCCCTAAAGAATCTGGGAGCATAGGACCCACGGGTTCTATGGAGCTGAAGAACTGCATTCCCATATGAACCTGCCCATTTATTAAGATCATATTTAGAGACCCTGCTTCAGGTGCATCTCCTTTCAAAGATCATGTAGCTGGTAGCTGGGAATAGGGACTTCTCTGTGTTAGCATCCTGTTTGTGGACACCCCCACAGAGATTTGTTTGACACCATCCCTTTTGTCATTGAGATGGAAAATTAATGAACTTCTGTTTGTCCAGGCCTTGGGTGAAGTAGTATAGTATTTATTCTGCAAAGTATAATAAGCTCTACTCCCTTTCTTTACTTTTATTCTCTCCCTTTTTGTCTTTGGCTTTTGGAAACAGAGTTTGTTGTGCTAGTGAACAGATTTACCTAGAAACCCCAGTATAATGATATATTTCCACCCTGTGAGGTCATCTCAGGTGGTCCTTCTCAGAGTTCCGGGCCCAGGGGAGATACGTAGGGCCCAGGCTTGTGGGAGGGCCTTCTCTGTTGCAGCCCACTCCTTATGGAGCACTCTGCCTCCTGAGCTTCATAATGTCCCCTCTCTTCTGACCTTTAAGAAGCTCCTGAAAACCTATCTATTTTACCAGGCTTTTAGTTGTGTGTGTGTGTGTGTGTGTGTGTGGCGGCGGGGGGGGGGGTCTTTTTTCCTTTCCCCCCTTTCCTTTCTTCCCCTCCCCTTCCCCGCCTTTTTCTCTTGTCTTCGTTGTTTTAATTTATGTAAACTGCCTCGAGTCTAAGGAAGTCAGGCGGTCAATAAATTTGATAGATAGATAGATAGATAGATGGTTGTGTTTTAAATGGTCAGCTTTTGATAATCTTATATTGTATGGTTTTATATTTATATAGAGTACATCCACTCCACTCATTTTTTTGTTTTTGTTTTTGTAGTAGCTGCTTGAAGGGACAATTGCAACTCACATCCATGACCTGCAACGGGCTCATCATCCCCACTGGGATGATTATAATGTCAGTCTAGTTTTTGGAGAGGATTGATTTTACAGATGGCATTCTGTGGCCTGTGAATGTGTCCAGTTCCAGCATTTTGCATCCCCTGGGATTATTTATAACCAGACAGATATTAGCCAGGCCTCGATTAAACGTTGATCCAGCCATCCTTGTTCGTACACACTTACTATCACCACATGGGGTCACCTTGAGTTCCTTAGCAGTGTCTTTCTTTTGAACATGATGTATGGAGGCAACTTCTTACTATTGCCAAGTGCCCTCAGCATCACCATGAACCAGTTCTTCTTATTCCCAGTCATTTTCAGTGTGAGTTTTCGCCTTGGAGAAGCCACTGCCAGTCTGTGTAGACAATCCTGAGCTAGATCGACCAATGGTCTGACTCGGTATAAGGCAGCGTCCTGTGTTCCTATAGTCCTATTTTGGGGGATCCTACCCCCCACCTTTTTTTTGGTCTTGCCTATTTGGTAGTCCAAGGCCTTCTAGTCTGGCCTGTTTGAGGAAAGGAAGACAGAAAGGAAGGCACTAGCACATTTTCCAGATAAAGCCCCTGAGACAATACAGCAAGTTCATTTATACTGCTCTTTTTATAAAGATTAACATGTCAGCTTGATTACACCCTTGCTACTGAATAGGCCAGGTAGGGATGAATCTTACTATACATGGTTTCTCCTCTCTGATAATTGCATAGATAATACCTGAAAGGTAGCTAATTTTTGCTTCGCAGCCATTAAAATCAGACAACGAAGGACCACAGCGCTGATGAGATGTAACTCAATTTTGTATGTGAGAGGTATCATTATATTTAATTTGATCTATTATACTCAATGTTATTGAGGGGTGTTCTGGGTTTTGACTCTGATCATGAATAAAGTTTCTTCTTCAGATGAGGCCCATATCAAGGAAGAGGTGAAGCCATCAGTTTTATAAACTATCAGTCCTCAGCTGTTCTGTGTCAATGCAGCATCTCTGTGGGGAAACTCCTAACCTGGCTTTTCACAACCAGCACTGGCTGCTCAGATTCAACTGGACAGTTCCTCTGCTGGTCCAGGCTTCCTAACCAAGACCTGCTGTTGACATCCAAATTCCACTGGAGAGCCCATTGGCTGTTCCAGACGTCCTGCTCAGTATCTGCTCCTAGTGCTTATGTATGCCCTCACTGCTAGAGATAATGGCAGTAGTGGAAATGGACACCAATATCGAAAATCATCCAGCAACAGTTATGCACGATTCGGGGGTGGAAAGAAGTTGTAGCCCAGGATATGGTTTCTTTTCCATCTCCTGTATTTATGGTTTGATTGAGGGGGTTGCTTCACACATTACACTACACAAAGCCCAGATTTACCATTTAGTGTACTTGTCATCTGCAACCAATATTTGTTATGATGATTACTACACTCTGATGAGTGTACCTATATGATTCTTGTGCTCCCAAACATATTTGCTATATCATATTTGGACACATACACAAACATTTTATGGGTAAAGGTCAGGTAAAGTGTGCCATCAAGTCGATTTCAGCTCCTGGCGCCCACAGAGTCCTGTGGTTTTCTTTGGTAGAATACAGGAGGGGTTTAGCATTGCCTCCTCCCACGCAGTATGAGATGATGCCTTTCAGCATCTTCCTATATCGCTGCTGCCCGATATAGGGAAACACACCAGCGGGGATTTGAACCGGCAACCTTCTGCTTGTTAGTCAAGCATTTCCCTGGTGCACCATTAGGTGGCTATTTTGTGGGTACAACTTTTTTAAAAATGTAAAGTATGAAACAGCTAGAACTTGGAGGCATCTGCTCTTCAGGGCATCTCCCTGCAGTGCACTGTACTTACTCTCTAATGCACTCCCTCGTTGCACACAGTAGTCTGCATTGTATGGTTTAATCTTTGTGGGATTAATGTACTAGAAGGTTGAATTTGATGCCCTTCTTCTGTTCATTCCCTTTCTGTGAACAAGTACATAACGGGGGCTGCTGCTGCTTGGGCACCCCATTCTCAGCTGTGCCTCCCTTTGGCCTCACTGCAGGAAGAAGGAAAGTGGTTCCAGAGCCCATTGTGTTCTCCTGTGTCCCACAGCTTCTCTCAGATCCCTCCTCTTCTGGAAGAGCTGTTAGCTGGTCATTTTCTGTCCTCAGCCTCTCTGTCTGATCCTTCAGATGGCTGCCAGCAGCACTGACTACTTGCATGAGTGAAACAATTAGGTCTCTTGCTGCCCTCCACACAATCAACTCTCCCCAGTAGGTTCTGCTGGTTGCGTGGCGTGCAAGCAGCAGAGCAAGAGCTGGAGGAGGAAGGTGCATTGGAGAATAGCTGTCTCAGCAGAGCCAGGAGCGCAGTGCATTGGGGGGATACCCCTGCTACCAGGAGCTGTAGGCAGCCTGAGCAGGCACATGACTGGGGAGTGGGGTGCAAGCACATCCAGTGTGGCCAGAACCGAAGGGGTATACTCATGAGTCAAATGGGCCGTAACCCAAAATTTGGCTTTAAAAAAGCCAAATCTGGCAACAGAGTTGTGCACTTCTACCCCACTATAAGCCTGGGTAAAAACCCCAAGCTACCCTAGCAAAGAGCACCAGGACCGATCCCCGTTTTCCACACAAGCAGCTCTACCTGAGTACGGTTGTGCAAGCCCGGGTAGGGCTGCTCATGTGAAGAGCCTTTATGTCTTCTGGAAATCTTCTAGAAATCTCAAGTGACGTCTCTTCTCCCTGCTCCCAGCTATGTCCCCATAGCAATATGATGATTCCTGTTTGAGTGGAAGAAGGGGCTGGTCTCTGTGTGTCTGTTTCAATCTCTATGACTCAGCTCCAGAGGCTCTGTCACAGACCCAGCTATCATTGCCGGAGTGGGCAAGGCAGGGACACTTCAACGTTTTAGGGATTTTAACATTGCCACCCTTTTTCTTTTTAGAATTAGTCCTATGAAATCTAAGGTGTGGTCTTGCTCCTTTCTAAAGAACTTAGAGAGGTTGCGCATTTTAAAAAAATGATATTTTGTCGCATTGTAAACTGACTGCTTTTTTATTCTAGATGTTTTAACTACCAGTATGCCGATTTTATCTGCTGCTTTGTAATGGTTATTTTATTGTTTACAGTGATTTTATATTGAGTTTCTGATGATCTGTATGTTGTTTCAGGCTGTTGCAAAAGGCAGAATATAAATATCTTAAACACATACATTAAAAAATAAAATAGTCCCAATATTTTTACATGAAAACTTATATTTGAAAATTAGGCATACATAATTGATTGATTTCCCACTTCCCTTTAACACTCTTCTATCATTTTATAATCACATATTTAACAGTTAAAATTTCAAAGTAGACTAGGGGAAAACTGCTAAAATTTCTTATACTCTGAAGACAGAGGAAATTAGTGGCATTTCTCCTTGGGCTTTTGCATATTGGCTGGTAAAAGCTGAGTAAAAATCCTTGTGTTTCCCAGCAGCTTGTCTTATTACTCATTTATATTTTGCATTAACACTAAAATACATATTTTATGTAAAATATGAATAATGAGACAAGCAACCGTGGGATGTACATATTAGAGCTAATGATATAGTAGTGATATGATATTTGAATACTTCCAGGGGCGTATCTAGGGTGGGGCAGGCAGGGCACATGCCCCAGGTGCCACTTGAAGGGGGGCGCCATTTTTAAAAATTAATAAAATAAAATAAAAATGGCCACCAAAAACAAAATGGCCACCGTGCATGCTCATATGGCCTCTGTGAGGCCCTATGCCATGTCAGGCTTTGCAGAGGCCATTTGAGTATGTGCAGTGGCCATTTTGTTTTCAGCAGCCATTTTTTAAAAAAAAATTAAAAAATGGCTGCTGCACATGCTCAAATGGTCCCTGTGAGACCCTAGAGGCCAGTGGGGGGAGGGAAAAGCTTTGCAGACCCCCCACGGCCTTTGGGAAGCCCCCCCAAAGGGGCTACAGGTTAAAATAATAATAAATTAATATAATATAAGTCACTGTACACATATTCAGATTGGCACTATGTACAGAGAATCAGGGTTTGTGAATACTGAGCTGAAGCTTATGAGCTAGGATTTTATTCATTTGCTCTTATTTTGTTTCTTGTGATAAGTGAGTTAAATGTGATGTCTTAATAATATGGTTATTAATGGTGAGTTTGTCTTTGAATCAGTGTGAAATCCTTAGTATTAATGCCCATCGGGAGTTCCTTGCTCTCTTTCTCTCATTTTAACTGTCTTTCTGAAATACTAGAATATATTCCAAGCAGTGACACAGTTTACTCTGCATATCCTTTAATTATTTTCCAGAGTATCTGGGAAAAGTCCAATTCTCCATTGATTTTTAAAACTTATGTAACAGTGATGCTACAATGCATAGTAGAGAATTAGACAGGCATTTCTGTTTAGTTTTCCAAGTACATCTCCACATACAGTAGTATTTGGGTATTTCATGAGCCCCAGAATACTGAAATTTGTAGTTTTCCAGCCTTTTTTGGTCTGGCTTAGTCCACTGCTAAATAGTTTTTGAAATATTAAAAGATTAACGAGCTTGACTTGTATTTTTCAGCAGATATTATGGTGAAGTTATCTGAAAGATGGGTGTCAGATGTTTGGACAGGGGGCGCAATTTCAGTGCTTGCCCTGGGCGCTATTTTCCCTAGATACGCCTCTGAATACTTCCTCAGATAGAACCAATACTGAAATCTCTTTCAGATAATTGTATTGGTATAAAAACACATTTTATTTTTTGAGACAGAACTGAATACTTAAAATGCACTCCTGAAGTCACGAATGCCATAGATCAATAAAAACATTTATTTTGCTGTGCAACAAGTAGCATTTACATTGGGAGAAATGCAAAAGGTTGTTTTCTTTTTTCTTTTATTATTTTATTTTTAATTTCATTTTAATTTCATTTTATTTATACACCACCCATTTTAAAGTGGTTCAGGGCAGTTTACAATAAAATGCAAACCATTAAAAACATACAATAAGAGCAATTAAAATATTAACAGAAAACTTTAAAATCATTGAAACCTCTTAAAGATTATTAAAAGCCAGGCTGAATAGATGGGTCTTCGTGGCTTTCTTGAAGGCTTCAAAAGATGATAAATGTCTTATACCCACAAGAAGTGTGTTCAACAACCTAGAGACAACTGAGAAGGTCTGATCCCAAACTGCCACCAGATGAACTGATGGCACCTGAAGATGAACCTCTCCTGGTGATCTCAATGAGTGGTGTGGATCTTGCAGGGAAATGCACTTTATTAGGTAACCTGGGCCTAAGCTGTTCAGTGCTTTAAAGGTAATAACCATCACTTTATATTTTACCCAGAAACATACTGGCTACCAGTGACCTGTATTGTGCACATGGCTCCACAAATGTGTATTATGTTTCAGCTAAACGAATCAGGAAGTTGATATATGCAGGAACTTTCCAACTTTTGTTAGCAGCAAAACTCTACTTGCATGGCTTGCATATGATGTTTTACCAAATGTTTACTTTTAACTACAGAAAATGCGTCGTTAAGCTTTTATACGGCTGTTCTCGTAGCTTTCCTGCACCTCTCCCACACATTTTTTTCAAATTCTGACAATTCTCACTTTGACTTTCCCAATCTATTACATATCTTTTAATGTTAATGGACAGAACTATTGTAAGTCTTGTTACCAGAACTGCCTTGAGGTGCTGGCTAATCACACCAACTATGCTTTGAGCTTAAAGTGGGGAAATTAGCTTGGGCTGGGGAGCAGTTTGGCTCCATTATTAATTTAAGCAACTTTGGTGTATTTGGAAAGGATGAGGAAATGTAGGTGCAGTTAAAAAACTTTTATTAAAAGGAAAGAAATGGAGGTTACAGAAGGTTAAAGGGTGATTAGGCAAGGCAACATGCCGATCTGGAACTAGTCTGGAACTAGTCTGTTTCACCATGTTCCGTCTGGACTGTGGCTTCCTGTCCTTTGTATAGGTTTCTCATGAGAACAATGAGATGTTCTGGGGTGCCCATTTTCCTAAGAATATTTCACAACTTGACATAGTTGACACAATCAAAGGCTCTTCTGTAGTCGATAATAGCAATAGCAATAGCACTTACATTTATATACCGCTCTATAGCTGGAAGCTCTCTAAGCGGTTTACAATGATTTAGCATATTGCCCCCCAACATTCTGGGTACTCATTTTACCAACCTCGGAAGGATGAGTCAACCTTGAGCCCCTGGTCAGGATCGAACTTGTAACCTTCTGGTTACAGGGCGGCAGTTTTACCACTGCGCCACCAGGGGCTCAGATAAAGCACATATTTGTTTGTTTGTTTGATTGATTTCTATACCGCCCTTCCAAAAATGGCTCAGGGTAGTTTACACAGAGAAATAATAAATAAATAAGATGGATCCCTGTCCCCAAAGGGCTCACATTCTAAAAAGAAACATAAAATAGATACTAGCAACAGTCACTGGAGATACTGTGCTGGGGGTGGATAAGGCCAGTTACTGTCCCCCTGCTAAATAAAAGAGAATCACCACATTAAAAGGTGCCTCTTTGCCAAGTTAGCAGGGGTTATATTGACTTCTTTCTGGTATTCTTTGCTTTCTCAATTATCCAGTGTGCATCAGCAATGATGTATCTTGTTCCTCAGCCTTTTCTGAAGCCAGCTTGAACATCAGGCATTTCCCTTTCCACATAGGGTGTTGGATGATCTTGAGCATTATTTTGCTAACATGTGAAAATAAGGATATTGTGCAATGGTTTGCGCAATCTGTTAAGTCTCCTTTCTTTTGTATGGGTATGTAGACTGACCTCTTTCAATCTGTTGGCCATTGTGTCATTCTCCAAATTTGCTGGCATAGTTTGGTTAGAGCCTTGACTGAGTCTTCTTTTGCCTGCCATAGTTCTGTAGCTATCCCATCAATTCCTGTAGCCTTCTGACTTGATAATGACCGGAGTGCTGATCTAACTTCATCTTCCTGTACTAGAGGTTCTCACAAGTAGGGAATATCTTCTAGAGTATCTTGGATGTTGACATCCCTGCTGTGCAGATTTTCAGTATACTCTTTCCATCTCTGTTCGATCTTCTCTGAATCAGTTACTATCTGTTCTTTTGGCATCCCTTAACATACCAATTTGAGGTTGGGACCTCCCTCTGAGTTCAGATATCTTTTGGAAAACATTCCTTGTTTCTCCATGTCTATTTCCATCCTCATGGTGTTGAGATGTTGTTGTTGTATTGCTCCTTGTATCTTCTAACAGCTTTCTGAAATTCTCTTTTAAGTTCCTTTGTGAGGTCTTTATCTTTCTTGACTTTGGCCTCTCTCCTCTTCTTAGCAATTTCCACCATCTGTTCTGACATCCATTTTGCTTTCTTCTGTTTCTTGGTCTCTGGCAGTCTCTTCATATTCGTCCTTAACAACTTTTTTTAATTTCATTCCACAGGTCCTCTGGTTCCCTATCAATGAGGTTCAGAACTTCAAAGCAGTTCCTGATGTTCTCCTTGAAAATGATGTGTACATTCTCAAGATCATATCATGGAAGCTGGATAGCTTTGTTTTTCTGCTTTAGCTAGACTTGGAATTTGCACATGAGCAGTTTGTGATCTGTTCTGCAACGGGCCCCTGGCCATGTCTTTGCTGTTATAACTGAGCTCTTCCACCTCCTTGCACCAATAATGTAATTAATTTGATTTCTGTGTACTTCATCTGGTGATGTCCATGTGCTTTGGTTGTTTGAAGAATGTATTAGCAATGAAAAGATCATTGGCTTGGCAGAAAGTAATAAGTCGTTCTCCTGCTTCATTTCTGTTTCCTAGCCCATATAGTCTGACTGTGTTTTCTTCCTTACCTTTTCCAACTTTGGCACTCCAGTCTCCAACCACCAGCATCGCATATTGCTTGGATGTTCCGTCAATTTCAGACTGAACTTGAGCATAAAACTCACCAACTTCGTCTTCTTCTGCATCAGTCATTGGGGCATAGACTTGAGGAACTGTCATGTTAAAAGGTTGTCCACGAAATCTAAATGATATTAGTCAGTCACTGACCTCATTGTACCCAAGTACTGTCATTGCTATATCCTTCCTGACTATGAAAGCAACATCGTTCCTTCTTTGGTTTTCGTGTCCTGAATAGAAAATGGTATGATTTTCTGACTGAAAGTGTCCCATTCCAGTCCATTTTAATTCACTGATGCCCAAGATGTCAATCTGTAGTCGATTCATTTTGCGTTTCACTGTGTCGAGCTTTCCCACATTCATGCTTCTTTCATTGCACATTCCCATTGCAATTCTGTCTTTGCAGCTTTGGATTTTCTTTTCCCGCACAGCAACGTCAGCTGCTAGAAGTCCAAAAGGCTTTCGTCTAACCACATCATAAACACCATCGGTACTCTGAAAGATCCTCAGCTCTTCCTCAGTAGCACGTTGAGTACCATGCGATCTGAGGGGCCCATCATCTGGGACTATATCAACAATCATTCTATCTTGTCTATCCATCTGGTTTTCTTGGTAAAATACAGGAGTGGTTTACCATTGCCTTCTCCTGCGCAGTATTAAATTATTTTATTGATTGATTGATTGATTGATCACATTTTCATACCGCCCAAAATGCGAGGTATCTGGGTGGTTTACAAAACAATAAAAACCAATAAAAAGATTAACACATTAAAATTTTAAAATGTGGCAAATTATGCCTTTGTCGTCACAGAAATGATTGTCCGCCTCCAGCACCTTCCTATATCGCTGCTGCCCGATATAGGTGCCTGCTTGCTTTAGCTGGGCAGCTGGGATGACCTTCACACTTTGGGTGACCCTACTGGGAGTAAAACTACCGGCGTACTTCGCTCATCCCTTCCGAGGCACACACCCCACCACCAAAATGAGGCAGCAAAGCAGGACTTGGTGGGGGGAATACATTTACATATATTTAAAGCAACAACCCCAATTCAGAAGAACAAAAGCCAGTGAACAACACAGGAGTCTCACAAATTTTTGTAATCCACACAGGAGGGGTGAAGCAGCTGGTCCTAAAGTTTTTTGTGCAGTTCTTATGCTTATTCTCCCTGGCTCCTGGTGCTGCTCTATGGCTGAGTGATACTGGAGAGAAAGCTGCTGTTCCCTTCTCCTTTCCAAAAGTCCAGCTTTTGCCCTTCCTCTTATTGTCCCAAACATTCCTCCTTCTTAATCTCAGGCCTCCTCAAGATCTCCTTCTTTTCCTCACAAAGTCTCTCACTCAGCATTCTCTCCCTCTCAGACACTTCCATGTGGTAATCCACTAGGGCCAAAAGAATTTCAAAGCATTCTGCATCCAACAGATGCTACACACACTCAGGGTTATTCTATCACCGCAATTTCAAAAACAAATGACTTGCCTTAAGGGCCAGACAGCAAATCTGTAGTTCGACAAAATCTGTACTGATGTAGGTGCGGAAAGTGGTGTAGGGGTACCTCATGCTGAAGTACTGCTGAAGCTAAAAAAACTGTGAGCCTAGTCAGTCCTATGTAAGAGTAGCATGTTAGTAAAATAAATAAATAAATAAATAAATAAATAAATATTTAAAAGAATTAAAGAATTTGTATCACTATCTTCCAGTATATTGAGCAGTTAGACCACCAGTTGTACTACATCACAGTTCACGTTCAAGTTTTATCTAGTGGTATTTGCAGTGGGGAAGTAACTTGTCTAGGGAGCAAGAGGTTGCCTGTTCGAATCCCTGCTGGTATGTTTCCCAGACTATGGGAAACACCTATAACAGGCAGCAGCGATACAGGAAGATGCTGAAAGGCATCATCTCATACTGCGCGGGAGATGGCAATGGTAAACCCCTCCTGTATTCTACCAAAGACAACCACAGGGCTCTGTAGGCTCCAGGAGTCGACACTAACTCGACAGCAGAACAACAACTGTATCTTTTCCTAGTTAACCTTGAGAAGGCAAAACCACCATCCTTCACGCCCCTTTACTATCTGTATCTGAACCATACTTCCCGCATGACACCTTTAAGGTGAAATATTTCTTTACTACCTGCACTGCTAAGTCTCCTTTGACCCTTCCCATCACGCTTCACAATTCTGACATTAGCCTTTTCACTGCCCTTGACAAAGCTCACCTCTGCTCCATTAATCTTCTTTTAATGACTAGGCCTAAATATAATCTTCTCTCATGAATCAACCATGACACACTTTCCTTTCCCCTTCACCTTTTCCTCCACATCAAAAGGTTTTCCATTTCAAAAAGAATGTCTCTAAAATCGGGCTGGACAGCTGTAGCCCTCCAGCTCTACAACTCTCATCAGCCCTCACTATTGGTAGGAAGGTGCTGCACGAACCACCGTTCAAACTGCGGCTGGAGCACTTTTTGGGAAACGGGACAGAGAACTTTAAGAAAAAGGAGAGCAGGTCCTTACCTGTGCTCCACCTCCCCATGCAGTTTCCTGCTGGGGCGGCGCATATCCCAATAACCCCTGCATGATGCCAGCATGCACATGGCATTCGCACATGTACGGGCACCATGTGTGCGCTCAGTAACACCATACTGACCATGCAAATGGCACCAGCACATGGATTATTGAGACTTGCACCCAGGGGCACACCAAGATTATTTGGGCACCCAGACCACCCAGATCCCCCAGCTGCGAGGGCCCCTGAAACCTCCTTTGGGGGGCCCACCCCACCAAACCTACAGGTTTTTTAAAAAAACCCTTACTACGACCAAGGGTGCCTGTGGGGGGGGGGGAGCAGAGCAGTCCTTCTCCCTTCTCGCCAGGCTTGCAACAATCTCTAAACTGCGCAGGCACGCCTCGCCTGGTTGTTGTTAAAGACACTGGCCCAAACAGACACAGCCAGTGTTCCTCCGGTCTCTCCGCTGCCGGGGGAGGGGGGAGAAGGGAGAAGTACTGCTCTGCTCCCCCTCCCACAGGCACACCCCCCCCAACAGAAACTCCCTGCCACAGGCACTCCCCCACCCCCCTGCAGGCATCCCGTAAGCGGGGGAAAGTTAAAAAAACAAAAAAAATGGAGGTTTGGTGGAGCAGGCACGGGGTGCCTGCCGAGGCTCCCCACCCGCCATTTGGAGGCTCCTCCTGGACCTTGGAGGACCAGACTTGGAGGTCCCCAAGGTCTGGGGGTTAGTGTGCCTCTGCATGCACTGCCCCAGCAGGAAGCTGCATGAGGTGGTGAAGAGCAGGTAAGGACCTTCTTTTTAGAAAGGGTTCTCTGTCCGCTTTCCCCAAAAGTGCTTGAACCATGGTTCGAATCACAGTTCATGCACATCCCTAACGTTTGGCCACTGTAGCGAGGGTGGGGGGCTGACACTGTGCAGCCCTTCTCTAAAACATAACGACAAATAGCTGATGTGCCAACAGAACTGTTTTTTTAAAAAAATCCAAAGCCATATACAAAATGTATTATTTTAGAAATCCAAAATTATCACCATCGCTTGGTTACATACGCATACGAGCTAACAGACTGAGATTCCCACACATGGAAAGACTGGAAATAATCAACTATTTTATCACTGTGATTATGATTATAAAGGAGAGTTTTAAAGCACATTAAGAGGCTACAAGTCTCTGTGAAGCATTCTTGGGTTCCTGAAAACCATATCTTTTTCCAACACTTGGAGGAGAAGAAGAGATTTGTATAAAACAGAGTTGTGTTCAGAATAAAGGCTAATAAAAATATGTATTATTGTGAAAAGAGGGGGTTATGAAGGGTATTTCCCTCTGAGATCAAAGGAGCTGGCAGGGTTGTTTGAGACAATTATAGACACAGCAAAAGTCTAATAATAGGTTTTTGTTAAGGGACAGTGAAAGCAAGGGATAAGTTGGCATTCCCATGTGACAGGTGTGCACACATGTCAGAACATTGATTTTCGACAGTTTAACACTTCTTGCTAATAAAAACCTTAACTGCTAATAAATCAAAGTGGATGTATGTATGTAAACTATTGGTAGTCTCTCTGATGTTAACAGATGGGATTTAGATTATCTGATATGAATGTGAATAGAGGCAGGGGGACCAGGCTTAAGGACACACCTAAAATTTCCTGGGCAAGACACAGGGTATCAGACCAAGAGAAGGTCCAGGACTAGTTATTTGCTGCTTGAGGAAGGGCTTCCTGGGTCAGGATATGCATATAAAGGCAAGCAAAGGACCCTGGGGTTTGGTTCACTGTATCTAAGGGTGTTCTTGGGGGGAACTCAACACACACTCTGCCTCATGCCAGCTTGCTGGCAGGAGATAAGCCTTCTCATGAGAGGGCCAATCCACTGGAGAAAGAAGGAGCATATGCTTCACTTCTCCATTTGACTGCATTCTCATGAGGTAGGTTCTTTCAGTTATAGCGGGACCCATTGATGTGGGGCTCCCAATACTTCTGGTTAACAATAGAACTCATGCTCTGTACCTTCCCCTTTCCACTCAACCCCTAAGGACTTCCGAGAGGTCTGGACTGCTTCGTGTGTCTGAGCAGCTTCAGGAAGACAGATCAGGAAAGTCTGTGATGAATTCTATGTTCTGGGGCAGATCAGGCCCTGCTGGGCCCAAGGTTGTGGCAGGTGTAAATTAGCCACTGTGGGGAACTCTTGGATGGGATACCTGAGGGTTGAGGAGGTTAACAGTAAAACTGGACATGGGGGTGTGTTACTGGAAGGTCAACTAGGTCAGGTGGTAAAAGCCCTCTAGCCTGCACGCGTTTGGCTAAGCACTCTCATGAAAGAGTCCGTCCATCCCAAGCGGGACCAATCTTTGTCGCATAAAAAGAATCTCTTTTGCGATGGAATCCTGTGCTAGGCAGACAGTTCTTCTCATGAGGTTTGCCTGAGACTGAGCCTGCTTTCACCCCATTAGAAGGAGCTGGATCCCCCTTCTCCAACCAAGTGGCATAAAAACAGAACAAAGATCTTATAGCTTCAAGATCAAAGGGGCAAATCCTACGTCATCCTAGCCTGTTCCTAGCAGTTTAATCCTGGACATTGTTGCCAGCACTGCTATTCTGAAGGCTCCCAGAAGCCTCTCTGCTTATGTTTGGGACTATAGGCTTGTAGTTCCCACTCTTATCATGCTCAGGAGTCTCACAGGATTGTGGGCTCCCTGTTTGTTGGCATATTGGGGACAGGTCACTTAGTGAGCAGTGGGACAGTTGCCACCAGATTCAACAGCTGCCAAGCGAACTGAAAAGGAATTAGCCTTGCACCTTTCCCTATATTAGGGAATGTCTAGGCAGACCAGAGTTAGCCTGCAAGTTCACTTTCAAGGTCTTTCTGTCTGAAGATTGACCCTTTACTTCCCTTCCTCTGCAGATGCCTCAAACAAGCTAATGCTAATCACCTTATCAGAAAAGTCAAATAAGGCTTTGTGAACACAACTCCCTTTCCCATCACAAAAGAGCTAAGTGGGCAATAGAAACTCAGGAGGTGCACTCATTAAAAACACTGATTGGTTTACTAGGTCCTTTCAACCTAACAGATACCATCCTTGCACGTCTATTTAGTCCATTTACACACAGGTTGTTCTTGACCACTTATGCAATTGTGTTTTACTCAAGCACAGCAAACAGACAATGGATCCTGTTGAGATCCACCAGCATTTCCTTCCTTAGAAGGAGCAGTCAGTATTTTGCCTCAGGGCCCATTTTGGGCTATATCTGGCCCTGGTTTCTTGAACCAGTGTGCTTCATTTGGTCTCTACACTGTGGAGTCACCCACTGTATGGGCGATAGATTTTACATCCGCCATAACACCAGAGTGTGTCTTGCTCTTTGAGCCATTCACGCTTCCAGCTTCCAGATCATCCTTCCTCGCTGGCCTGATCTACCCAGCTCACCTTACTGCTACGAGAAGCTGGCTGCTCAAAAACAGACACATTTGGGATTTACCCTTGCTGCCTAACCCCCAAACTGTTTTTGGTTCTCTGCTGCCACCTAGTTCCATCCCTGAGGAAAGAGGCCCTTCAGTTGTGCCTGAGCCACAAGGGTCCAATCACCACTAAGGGAAGGTTATATGATAATCACTGCACCCCCCTGGGCTCTCCCTATTCCTGCTCTTTCTTAAATCCGGCAACCTGTTTCTCTACAGCCTTCCTTTCTCTAGCCAGCCTGGATGTCATTTCATTTGTACACCATGCTAAATTGCCTCTTTGCAAATATCTGGTTAATCCTTGTAATGTATTTTTAGTAGTAATATTGCTTTAATCAACTCTCTTATTCCACTGTACCCCTAAATCCCCAATAAAACCGTACTTTATTTTGAACTTCAATCTCTCTGTCAGTTCATCTCTTCAGGACCAGAACTTTACACAAAAATTATTCTGATGTGGGACTGCTCCACCCCAGCTCACTAATTCCCCACACAAAGCCTGAATGCATTTAGGGGTGTTCGCCAATCACCCCAGAACACCTCCATTCCATTATTAATCATTAATACACAGGATAGGGAAGGGAGTCTAGGGAGAGGAGAATAATAAAAGTCCCCCAGAGACATGGAGAGGACAGGGTGATGAGTCTCCTGACATACCTGCTGAGGAGTTGTGCTAGCATGAAGTCACAAACCTGGGGTCAGGTCCACGGAAAAAAAGAGAGTCCCAGATGCCTGGCGCAGCCGCTTTAAAAAAAGGTTGAAACCATGTGCTTAGAAAATTTCAGGGGACCCTAGCCCTCTGGGGGTCAGGACAAGGGAGATAAAATTTGGGTTAAGAGTAGGTTAATGTGCCAAACTTGGTGCCAGACAGGTGATAGACTTTTCCTGTAGGGGCAATCACCCAGGTGGATCACCCTGAGTGATCCTGAGAGATCAAAACTGGTGGATGGACTTCCTGAGGAATGCAGGGAGGGACACAATTAAAAAGTCTTGAGCAGGCTGCTTCCAGACTGGCAATGCTTTATCAGTCTCAGGAAGGCAGAGCAGATTTTGCAACAAAAAGTCAGTCTCTGCATGTTTCTGCAGAAAACATGAGACCTGTTCCCAGCATTCTCATATATGGGACATTTCTGACCTCTCCTTTGCCAACATGTACACACATCTTTCCTGGACTCCATGCCAGCACTGCGTGTAGGGATACGGGGGCGTGAGGCATTGGGGTACCCTCACCAAAAATTGCCGGTGCCCGTAAAAAGAGCAATTGTCATAATTACCTATGATATCCTAGCCAGATAGTTCTGAATGCTTTGAGCTGGTATCTGTCAATATTCAGAGTCTATTTTTAAATAAACCATCTGGCCCTCTTTTTTTTCATGAGCTCTACAGTAGCCTACTTCATAATTTTCATCTATGCAAAAGCAGGTGGACCCACATTAAAAACTTTTGAGATGTAGGCAAACTAGATGAGATTATGATAAAACACCGTTATTTATTTCCAGAGGAAAATAAAGGGAGATTTTACCATCTCATTTCTTCTTTTTAAAGATGGTGCTGGACTCTAAACATTACAACAAATAAAAATTTTAGTTTTGCATTGGTTTATTATTAAGGCATGGAGAGAGTGTGCTGAACAAATATAATCCTCTATATAACCATAGCAACCAGAGCCATGTATAGGCTTGCCTGCCAGTTTGCTCTCCACACAGCACAATGCTTTGCTTCATAAAATGATATCCTTTGGTCTTTTAGCCACACCCAGAAATCCATTTGCAATCAGTGCTCTAACTATGGCGTCTGCTTGGCAACAACTCAAGGCACACATTAAAGAGGAAGAAAATGAACAACTTGGTTGACTTAGGCCAGATGCAATTAAAAACTGCAACACACAACAGGAGCAGAAACCCAGATAATGCAAAAGGTGTGCAAGCGAATAGACTGAGCTTCTCAAGAATTTGGTGTAAGTACATATGTGCCATGGCAATGTGGCATACTCTATTCGGAAGGAGGAGGTGTGACCTGGGCAGTGTTGTGGGGCTAACTATTTGGGGTCCCACCAGACAGCTGAGGTGGTGGGGTACTTTGCCTGGCTTAACCAGAGCAAGACCACTTTTAATAAGTGTACTGGAAGGTGCTCAAGCAGGAAAATAAGGCTACAAGGCGGGAGGAAGCCACAGGGTCAAAAAGGTTGTTTCACTTAGGCCCTTTGCTTTTTCCTTGTGAAGTCAATATAAGGGAGTGCCTCTTAGAACAGAAACAGTGGCCAAATTCAGACATAACATGAAACCGGAGTTAAACAGGGCAGAGGTTGGAACTCCGTTATGTCCAAATTTGTGGAACCATGCTTTTGAACCGAAAGAAACCTGTGGTTTGCCTTGCCAAACTCCAGTGTGAACCTTTGGTTTGCACAAAGGTTCACCACTGAGGCCTTTGGTTTGGCCGCCAAAGCATTACATCCAAACCCAAATGCCATCATACTGCAGTTTCGTTCTGGTTTTGAAACTACAGTCATAGAGACAGTGGCAGCAATCTGCCCAGGATCAAGCCTGCTCCATGCCTTTGGTGCTCCTAGCTCGCCACCTCTCTGAGCGCCAGCCCTGCACCTCTGGTCACCTATCCAGCAATGCAGTAGCCCGGCAACAGGGATGCCATCACATCCCATCCCAAGCTTGTCAGACTGTCAAGTGGCCAAGTCACACAGGAGCTTTCCCCTTCCACATTCTGTCCCTTGCTCCCCCCCTCCTAGCAAGCAGGAGGGAATGGGGATGGATGACAGGATGGACATTAAAGTGCTTCGCTCCCAGAGAATAAAGCAACAACGATGTATGTCCACAAGCACAAACACTCCAGGTGCCAACATTAGCAGGGCATCCCATCACAGCGCTGGGATGGGAACATGTGGCTGGGGATGAGGGTACCCATGGCTGGGTTTAAAAGGCAGCCCAAACCAGGGATTCTTGAGCAGCCAATTTCTAATTTTTCCCCACAAAAAGGTTGGGGAAGGGGAACCCAGCCCCTTTCCCTTTGGGAATGTTTGTGCTCCCTAGGCTTACTCGTGAGTAGGGCTGATAGCAGGATCAGCATTGCTCCAGTGCTCCAGTGAAGGGGGTGATTCCTCATACATGCTGAGGATGGATGCTGACCCTGAGTAGACCGCGCTTGCTCAAGATAGTGCCAGGCCAGAGGATGTCCCCCCACAACTCATGAGAAGAACCTTCTGCAGGGACAGGGGTGTCTATACCACAACCGCTAATAATGTGTGATGACAAAACAACCCCTTCTCCGATGGACAGCTCCCTCATGAGAGTGTTGGGCCATTGTGGCTCTACATTGAGCCAGGTTGCTTTATGGAGGAAAGCTGCGGGGGGTGGGTACCCCAGCAATGTCTCTCCCTGTCTTGGTGACTGCCACCAAATAGCTGTCAAAGCCTGATCCCTGCTAGCCCATCAGCCCATGTGGACATGTGCACCCTTGCTTGTGCCCTGAAATGGTGATCTCGCTCTCCAGGTGTCGCTGAAAATCAGGGCTCCCCTCTCCACGATTTCTCACGCTGGCAGATCTGCATATGGTGCAACACTGGACTGCTCCCATTCAAAATTCCTGGGTTCAGTCCAGTGTTGCACCATACACAGATCTGCCAGCGTGAGAAATCGTGGAGAGGGGAGCCCTGATTTTCAGCGACACCCAGAGAGCAAGATCACTATTTCAGGGCGCAAGCAAGGGTGCCCTGAAATGGATCTTTATTCCCATTCAAAATTCCTGGGTTCAATCCATCCCCACACAAGGTGATCCCCCCATCCATGGACATGGCCAGGCTCTGACACATGAAATGTCAAAATCTCCTTGGGGTGTGTGCAAGAATTCCCAGAGGAGGGGGACCGGGGGGGGTTGCAGTGCAAAAGTTTTATTTCTACCTTGTTTACTTCTACGTTATGAAGTATCAATGATTATATACAGTTATGACTGCTTATAAAGCTCACATATGTTCCTAATAGACACACTGTCTTTGAGAGTGTGAGATTAACATCTGCCTTTCTGGACAGAGGCCTTTTCAGTGTTTAGGAATTAAACAAGTAAATAAGAACAGAATGTTAGAAAACAACAGTAACAGTAAGAATAATAACTCAAGAAGGAACATTTCTCTGCTGTAACTGAGTGGCTAAGAGGCTGAAAAATCATGTTATTTTTCATAGTTATTTGAGACAAGGTGCTTTTGTATGTATGTATGTATTTATTCAATTTATATACTGCCCTTCCTAATGTAAACTGGTTCAGGGTGGTATATATTAAAATCAAAAACACATAATAAAACAATTAAAATAAGGGAAATGGGATTTGGGGAGGATTTTTTTCATATTAAGTACATTTCACATATTCATGTGGTATATGGGTATAATCTAGATGGTAACAGAGATTTTTAGATTTTTTTGCAAGACTAGAGTTTGGAGTGTTTGTACTTATTGGTTTGTACCTATTGGTTTGGAGTGTTTGGCCTAACAGTCTACTAGTTCTGTTAAGTATATGGGACCTTCCAAGACAGTTCTCCACTTGATAACATTCGAGATTGAAATGGAGGTAACCATGTCACCATAGAGGACTTGTATTAAACAGATCAAATGGATTTCTATGTGATGGGTTGTACTACCCTTCATTTACATTTAGTTCCATAAGTGTGATTTCCATCAAGTGATATCTTAGGTTGAATCTTTGTTCCATTGAATCTGTTGAATATGTTTCTAGTTCTGTACAATTTTGCATGTTCATATAAAAGCTATTGAGTTACTATTGTCTTACATAATTGGTGCTGTTATATATTCTTTATTAAATGGCCTTTATATAATATGGTGGGGATCTGTTTGGTTTATGTTTGCCTGACAGAGAAATCCCAGTACACACTGTTTATCTTTGAATTTTGCTTCTGCCATGAGCTCATTAGGTGGCCTTGGGCAAGCAATTCCCTTTTACCTCAGCTGCGATATTGGGACAATCATATTTACTTTAAAGGGTTTTAAGCACACCACAAACACTCAGAACTGTTTTGCACACATAAATGCTAAGTATTATAATCTAATTTTGTCAACAATTAATAGCAACAATACAATACTATACAGTAAAAGCAACAGTGGAATGGATAGGAATGTTTTATATAGAAGTTAAAAAACTAGAGTTTTTCTTCACTGTGGGACATTATTATCTTTTATGGAATTCTGCTGATGTTAAAGAAAAATGGAATATGCTCTGCAAATAAAGATGTCACTTAAATAAGGTAGTTCAAACAGTTCTAATACTATGATTTTTCTTTTGTTCCTTTAAAAAAAAGTTTAATGAAAAGCCTAGCTAAAATGATTTGCTTTAATGGTTGCTTTTTGAAAAACTGGGAGTTATGCCAAATTCAACTATAGTTTAATTGGATGACTTGCAGACAAAAACATGGTTGATTCAAGAGGATCAGATCTGTCCTGTTAATCGCAGTTAATTTCATGAGATCTTCATGATGGAGAATCACTAGCTGCTAGAATGCAAGCAAGAGGCCACTTTACAGTTGGGTTACCAAATACACTATCAGTCCCTGGGACATGCCCCAACAGGATGAATGCACACGCCCCCATATAAACAGCAACTGTTCACTACTGATGGTGGCCTGGGGTAGGAAGCCCAACTGTTGTTACTGCTGGGCTGAAGCCATGCATATTGCATCCATACTTTAGGCATGAACAACTTATAGAGGAGGACAAGCAGAGTCTCAGGTCACTACATATCCTGCTGGGAGGTCCAGAGGTTTGTAGCTGACTTTAGAGACCCCTTTCACCACCCAACAAGCCACTTTCAGAATTGGAGGATCTCACAATCTAGAGCAGTATGAGGAGATGAACTCCAGATAACAAATTTGGGGAGCTCCAGTGTGGTGCAAGAAAGGTTGTGCATTTAGGGACCCTTTAGGAACCTAGGAAGGTGTCTTATACTGAGCCAGACCATTGGTCCATCTAAGAGCACTCGCCCTGGGCAGCCATATCGGCTGCATACACAGCTCTGTCATGGAGCTGGTAGGGGTGGTGGGGATCAGGGGCTGCCTGGCCTCCAGAAGTCCCAGGATGCTCTGCGCGAGTGTGCGAGGCATCCTGGGGAGACCAAGGCTATCTGGAGAGATGGAGGCCTTGTGTTAGCCTTCTGGTTGGGGGAACAGGGTTTATTTATTTTATTTATTTATTGTTACATTTGTATACCACCTTTCATTAAAACAATCCCAAGCGCTCACTCTGCTAACTTTGTTTAAGGGGAGGGGTTCTTCCTGCGGTTTGCTGTCGGGAGCTACACAGCTCCCATGGCAGCACACAACCACAGGAAAGTGGGCTAGGCTCCCTTAGCCTATTTTCCTGCAGTTGTGAGAATTGGCTCATTGTCTCCACGGACTGGCAGCAGCCTCTCCAAGGTTTCAGACAATAGTCTTTCCAAGCCTTAACTGGAGATGCCAAGGATTGTACCTGGGACTTTCTGTATGCAAAGAAGATACTCTAACACTGGTCTATGGTCCAAAAGTGGCATACATGGGTCTCCCATCCAGGCACAGACCTCACCAAGACCAGCTTAGCTTCAGCAAGGTGGCTGTATCGTGTGCCTGTAGACCATACTCTGGGACCCCACTCTTTACTGACTTTCTGATAGTTTCACTGCACAAATTCACGTTGTTATTTTTAATCATCTTTGAAAACACTGCAGCACTTTGTGGTGCTATGACAGCATGTTTTAGAAAGCTTCTTGAATGGCCAAACCTATATTTCTGAGAGTCTGCAGAAACTGGGGAGGATCCATGAGTGGAGAATTGGCCCTGGGATACTTATTCTCTAAACTAGTCACTAGGGGAGATGTGCTGGATGGGTTTCCATGAATATATAGCACTTTATATGGCTGCATGTTGCAAATTAAACATGCTGAATAAATGAAAATAATACTTCTCACATAATGTTAATTTTGGCCGAAAAGCCAGAAATTACTCAGTTGGTTCAGGTTTGCAGAACGTGTGTGTGTGTGTGTGTGTGTGTCTATAATTTCTTTCGACTGATGCTGCAGCACTACCTTGTGGATTTCCAGTATTAAATCATTCAGTTCCTGAGATCCAGGCTAGATGATACACAGGAGCTGTGTGAACAGTTGCTGTGCTAAAAGAACAAGCACAGCAGCAGCAGCAGGTGGATGCAGATTTTGTCACAACAGCAGCAATGAAACTCAATTGACCAATTTTCTGGTCATATGAGGCAAGGCTACAGCATCTGCGGCTCTTTAGTTTGGAAAAGAGGTGACTACGGGGAGACATGATAGTGGTGTATAAATTGTAGAGTGGAGTAGAGAGAGCATGGAGTAGAGAGAGTGATCAGACTCTCTCTCACACAACACTAGAACCAGGGGTTATCCCATGAAACTGAAGGCCGGGGAATTTAGGACCAACAAAAAGAAGTACTATTTCACACAGCACGTATTTAATCTCTGCCACAGGCTGTGGTGATGGCCACAAGTTTGGATGCCTTTAAAAGGGGCTTAGACAAATTCACAGAGGACAGGTCTATCAATGGCTACTAGTCTGGTGGCTATACACCACCTCCAGCCTTAGAGGCAAGATGCCCCTAAATACCAGTTTGCAGGGGAGCAACAGCAAGAGAGAGGTCATGTCCTCACCTCTCGCTTGTCCTCACCTCTTGCTTGTGAGAGGTGGGCCACTGGTGGGCCGCTATGTGAGACAGGATGCTGAACTAGATGGGCCTTGGGCCTGATCCAGCAGGGCTGTTCTTATGTTCTTAACATTGCCTCTCGGAGCAGCATTCCCACTACAGGGGGAAATTCCCACTACAGGTTCCCATATCTTTTCCCTTGTAGGGGGACAAATGGACTGATATGGAGTGCAAGGTACTACTTCTCACCTCCTCTTTATTACAAAATAAGTAAAGGATTGAACTCAGAGAAAGCGTTCCCTGTGACATATGTTGCCAGAAAGCTATGTTTTGGGGTCACACTGCAAAGCACCCCTCTATCAGCTGCCTCAACAGCACTGGATCATGGAATCCTGATCTTTTGTGAACTTTGTACCCTGTCTAGTCACCAAGGCTTGGCTTAAAACACAGGCGTGAGCACAGGTTGTGCTGGTATCAAGACCCCACGTCCAGCTGCTAGACAGACTGAAACCAGAAGTGCCCACATCTCGCTAAGGAGGTATGGCCAAAGCTATGCAGACCCATTGAAATGGGAGTATTATTTTATTTTATTTTATTTTATTTTATTAATTAATTTGCATTTATATCCCGCTCTTCCTCTGAGGAGCTCAGAGTGGTTTACGTGGTTATTTTTATCTTCACAACAACCATATGAGGTAGATTAGGCTGAGAGATACATGACTGGCCCAGAAGCACCCAATGAGTTTCATGGTTGAATGGGGATTCAAACTTGGGTCTTCCCAGCCCTAGTCCCCAGTCAAGGGAGGAATCTCCCTAAAGTGTGCCGTCAAGTCGATTTTGACTCCTGGCGCCCACAGAACCCTGTGGCTTTCTTTGGCAGAATACAGGAGGGGTTAGCCATTGCCTCCTCCCGCGCAGAATGAGATGATGCCTTTCAGCATCTTCCTATATCGCTGCTGCCCGATATAGTACCAGCGAGGATTTGAAGCGGCAACCTTCTGCTTGTTAGGCAAGCATTTCCCCACTGCGCCATTAGGTGGTACAGGCAGGAATCTCCCTGCCTAAGTAATAATCTGAACAGCTCACAACCAAGAGCAGGATATGTGGCACATTTCCCATCAGTTCTATGTTAATAAATTGGCTGACGAAGACAAGGGGAGGTCGATCGTTAGCAAACTATAGTAGCATATCTTTGCAGCTGGAAGACACCAGAGGTTCAAGAGAGGTAAACAAACATTAGCCCACCTCACAAGCTCATGTCCACGGTTACATATCTACTCTTGCCTTTGTTTGGTGAGACACTTGTAGAGTGATTGCATCCAGCCAGCAATTGTTATGCACAGAAACTCTTTGCCCTCTAGGGCAGGAGAAGCCTCCTGAGTGAGTGAATTCTTGCCCCAGGACACATTTTTGGATACAAATACCCTAGCCAAGCCACAATGGCTGAACCATAAGAAGAGAACTCGGGACCCTGGACTGCTGGATGCTAGAAGATGATGTGGTAACTTAACCTGTTCTTTACTGAGTCCCACAAGTGAGCTGTGGTTGCTGCTGCCCTTTTTCTTTCCCCCAGCTTTTATCCCGTGCTTCACCCCAGAAGGGAAGGCATTTGCCCACAGAACATGCATCAAAATGTGCCTAGGAAGGATCAGTAATTAGCCTCCCTCTAAGCTCTCCCTTCACTCTCCTTCTGCTTCTCTTCCCCACGCTTAAGGCACTTTTGCATTGCAAGCCTCTAAGCAGGTTGTGATTTGGAATTCTAGCCAAATTGCTACAAGCCTTACAAGGACTCTCATTTAAAACTCTAGCTAAAGTGTTTATATTGCCTTGCCTAACCAAACTCTCTTTTGCCTACTGTATTTTCATTTTTACCTTTAATAAAGCTTTGAAACTGTAACTACAGGTACACTCTCCGCATTTTTCCAAACACACAAAACTTGCTTTAATTGATACTGAAGCCAAACTGCTCCCCAAACCAAGCTAATTTCCCCACTTTAAGCCGAAAGTATAGTTGAGGTGTCTAGCCAGCACCTCGGAGCAGTTCTGGTAACACATGCTTCATCGGAAGCCAAAGCAAACCCCAGTTACGCAGCCCATTCTTTGCATTAATATATTCTTATTAGTGATATATTTTGGGTTTTGTCCAAAGACAGCTTCCTGCCTTGCTGGTTGCCCAATTTAGTGCAAACCCAGAAGTTCAGGAAGCAAGCAGTACCTGGAAGTTTTTCACACCCGGTTTTTAGCTCGGATCTCCTCTGGAATAGAGGGGGGGTGTTCACATTTCAGCCAAATTTACCCCAAAGTCATTGTGAGCTATCAGGGAGCACTTCACACACAATTTGGGTTTTTTATTGTGTGTTGAGCTTGCAGAAAAGCCTCGCAGTAAACCTGTGGTTACGCCTGCTGTCTGAGAAAGCTCCTGGGAAAGAAAAGTAATATTGTCCTGGGTTTTGAACAAAAAATCTGGTTGCAATCTATTGTTTAAAATGTATCACCCATACCAGTCCTAGAAACTCCTTAATGTTTTCTTTGGACCACTGGAAGGTCAATATGGCGAGTGACACAGTTCCCTCATGATATGATGCTGTACAATACATTGAATCAGCACACCCAAACACATGAAATGTTCTCTGTTTGAAAGCTCTCTTTAAAAAACACCAAAAAAAACAACAACCCTGCACTGAAAAAGGACTTTGGGAATCAGGTTGAGTTTGTCAAGAGTTTGCAAGCGGGGGGGTGGGGGACCAAAACCAATCAATAACAAGATTGAGTTTTCAGAAGAAGATTTCCAAAAGAAAATCTTCATTCTAATATACAGCCAGCTAGGAGCGTTGGCGCCTTTTGAATTCAGCCATAATCATTTCCATAATTAGCTCTACACATTGTGCCTAATTAGTTATTCCTGTGGCAGACAGTCATTAAATGTGTGTTTCTCAGTCACTTTATTCTACAGTGAAATTGCTGGAGAAGATCAAAAGTGAATAATGAAGTTTATTCGTTTGGCTCCATGTTCCCAGTGTCCTTAGTCATTCTTTAGGTACAGCTACACTGTAACCATGGTAGCAGTCATTTTCTACATCCATAAAGGAGATGACTTGGAAGATGTTGCATTTATTGGCAGTGTGTTCAGTCTTCATCTTGGCATTCTGAGAAAAAGCTCTACTAGGAAAGAAGCACACCCAGGATCAGTGAGGTTGTCCTTCCTTCACTGCACCCAGCAATGAAGACAATTAGGGAAGGGGAGGCACTGCCTACCTGCCAGCCCCTGCCCCGCTGCGTTTTCCTTGTTGACGCTCTTGTAAAAAGCGGGCATGTGGGACTGCAGCGTCCCTCCCTGCACCCCGGTCAGCATTGCAATGGATGTGGCCGATACATGTGCGGGGGAAACACAGTGGGATGGGGGCTGGCATGTAGGCAGCTCCTCCAGTCCTCTGTCCCTTAAATGAACCCCCCACCCTCCGAAGCGGCTCGAATGCTGGTCCACGGAAACAGTTTGGCACTTCTAGAATGGAGCGCCGGACGGTTCCGTGCACATCCCTAAAGACAATATTGTCTAACTCCAGTAGACAATACTGGCCAGCACTAAAGGCCTTCACAGTCATATTACTTTTCTTATAAGAACTCCAAAACTTCCTTGTACAGCATCTTTGAAAACTTGGCTACTTCCAGTCCCGGTCATCTGGGGAGTGAATGTCTTTGGGGTTAGTGACAATTTCTCAGCAATACGGAAAGACTTAAGTCTCACAGCAAATTCTATTCTGTCTCTCTACCTAGTGGAACATATCTTCCTGATGTAGATGAGATTCACCAGGTTAAGAGAGAACAGAACTGGGCACTTTCCAGATTGCACGCTACCACAGTGTCACGACGTGTCCCTTAAGTGTGCTTCCAAACTACCTGTGTTTTGACTCTGGGGTTCTTGTGCAATCCCCTTTTAATTTGCTACTTTGGCCTGAGACTTTGACTAGTATAGCTGAGTGGGTTTCTGAATCAAGCCTTCACCCTTTCTCTTGCACTTTTATTGAAGAGGAAGCTCATTGAACGAAATCATTTACTTCTGTGCAGTCCCATTTGTTTACTATAAGGCAACAGAGCAGTCTAGGGCAGGGAGAGAGAGCGGTCACTTACTTAAGAAGAAGCCCATTGAACTGAATCATTTACTTCTGTGCAACCCCATTTGTTTACTGCAAGGCAATAAGACTTACCCCTCTTGTTTACTGCAAGGAAGCCCAGTGAATGGAATCATTTACCAGAAAGCCTACAAACTGTTCTCAATGTGATGTGGTGTGAAGAGCAGATTCTACAATTGGAGGATTTGTTGATATCTCAAGCCCCTTTCCATATATGAAGTGTATCGTTTATTTTTCACTCAGGTTCTTGGGCAATGGCACAACCCCCTTTCAATTATCTTAATACAGAGGGGCAATCAAGGAATTGTAATTTGTGCCATGGTGCTCCCCCTGGTGGCGGTTTTGTGCAAAACCGCCTAAAGACATTTTTTTTGAAAAATCCCTCATCACATCATCCCCTTCTGCAATCCCATTGGCCGAAACAAGACAGGAGGAGGGAGCAGGAAATATGTTTTAAGCAGAATATATGAGCAGTCCCTCTTGAGAAAACATGTTGCAATGGACAGCAATATATGAATGGCTGCCCATTAACATGATTTTGACTTGTGGTTTGAATACGGCACGACAAGTCTTTGCAGTTTACACCACTTTCTGCTGGTGTAAAGCTCGCTATCTGGAAAGCGCCCTTACCGGGAGACTCCTGTCTTGCCTTTTCATAGAGAAATTGTCACTGTCAGCAAAGGCATCCCTGGTGAAAGGGCTGGGGAAGTAGCCAACAAGTTCTTAAAGATGCTGTAAAAGGATGGACATCTAAAAAGCTGGCCAAGAAAAGGTAAAGGATGAATTAGGTCAGGATACCCCAACCTGCAGCCCTCCAGATGTTGCTGAACTACAACTCCCAGCATCCCTTTCAGCCATCCAGCCGTCCATTAGCCTGCCCGTTCATTTTTTCCCTGCAGCTCGCTCACAAACTCTTGCGAGAGCTGCCATGCATGGGATTAGCGACAGGTACATTTAAGAGAATTATATATCTAGACTGAGCACAGTTGCAGTGAGTGACACATGGGGACACCTCAAAGGCATAGTTTGTGATGAAGCTATCCACCCCGATCCAAGATGGCAGACGCATACACTTTGGAGGTGCAAGTGGGCTAACCTGTGAACCGCTCAAATGATTTGAACTAAATTTGCTTCAGCTGTAGGGACACATAGGGACACCTTAACGGCATAGATTCTGGCAATGTCATCCAACCCAATTAAGATGGCAGACACGTAAACATTTGAGACGCAAGTGCACTAACTTGTGGACAGTTTAACTGATTGGAACCAAATTTACTACAGCTCTATGGACACATAAAGATTTCCCAGTGGTGTAGTTTGTGATGATGTCATCCACCTTGATCCACGATGGTGGACGTGTGAACTTTTGAGGCACAAGTGCACTAACATGAGGGCTGTCTAACCCATTTGTACCAAATTTGATACAGTTGTAGTGAGTGACACACAGGGACACCTCAATGGTATAGTTTGTAATAATGTCATCCACTCTGATCCAAGATGGTGGATGCATGAACATTTGAGGTGCAAGAGATCTAACTTGTGAACCTCTATTTGAACCAAATTTAGTCCAGTGAAAGGAAAGTAGGCTGATTAGTTCTTACTAGTACAACTTGTCATTACATCTGTGAATCAGCTGTTTGCCTGGGAAGGGAGAGCAGAGGGGGCCAAATTCAGCTCCCTGTCTCGAGCTTCCTGTCTTGAACAAACTATTGGTGGGATTATTGGTTTTTAAAAAGGGCTGATAGCCTATGCAAACCTATCTAGAAATAAGCCCCAGAGAACATAGTGGGACTCATTTCTGAATCAACAAAAGATTGAGCAGTTCAATTAGAAGCCTGTTCTGTTTCAAAAGATGAAGGTGGGCCATATTTGGGTTTAATATTAAATGCACAATTAAATTCAAAAGGGACCCAACAGTACTGAAAAGATCCTGGCTGACATATTGACTACATTACTCCATAATACTACTCAGTAGTTACTCTAAAGGACTTTTGAATTTCAGTAGGCCTTCCTTAGTAAATTTGGTCACTTTGTCAACCATGAAGTGCAGAATGGCAGAAGAACTAGAAGATCACTGCTCAGGACTCAGTCAATTAAAGCCACCTCTCTCTCTCTCTCTCTCTCTCTCCCCACACACACACAATAAGTACCTGTTCTCAGCTTGGCTTAGCTCCTCCCAGAAGATGGTGCCATAGCTCAGTGGTAGAGCATCTGCTTTGCATGCAGAAAGACCCAGGTTCAGTCCCTGGCATCTCCAGGCAAGGCTGGGAAAGACTCCTGCCTGGAGAATCACCATCAGCCAGTACAGACAATCCTGAAGTAAACAAACCAATGGCCCAGCTTGGTATATGGCAGCTTCCTATGTTTCGATGTACAGCCAAGCTCTGCTCCCAAGGCACAGCCAGCAAGTCCTTTAAAAATAGGCTACATGTCTCCCTCTCCACTAGCAAGCAGCCCTGACTACATTTTAGGCCCAGGCCAGTCTTGGGTGTCCCTCCGGCTTCCTACCCTGACCTGCCTCTGTTCCCACTTCCAGGGTCCAGGGTCCTAGCTAGATCAGAACACTGCTTTTAAAGAGTAAATACAAATATCTTCTACAGCAGTTTGGCATGGACAGTTGATGCTGCATTAGTCCAGTCCATTTGGCTATTTGGTCACCCCAACCGTCTAAGTGTTTGCAGAGCTGAATGTGTTGCTGTTAAGTAACTGACAGCACAATAATCTTATGCATGTTCACTAGGAAGCAAATCCCACTGTGCTCAATGGGGAGTATTTCCAGGTAAGTGTGAGCATGATTTCAGCCTCCAGCAGTTCAGAAATATGAATTTCCTCCAGCCCTTGCAGTAAGTTGTGATTTGAGCTGCTTATGACAGATATGAGCCAAATGCAGTATATGATGGTTATTCCGGTAATTTAATTTTGCTGTATCTGAGATTCCCTTCAGCACAAGAGAGAGCCTAAGTAATGATCCAGAATGGCACTCGCTTTGACAGCCTGACAGTTCACTTACGACAACCCTGCTCAGAATTCCGCCCTCAGCTGCATGTGTTCAGGTCTTGCTAATATGGGAACTTGTGACAATCTACCTGATGCTGGCTCATACTCAGCATGACTGTGAACTTTGTAACTGCATGCCTTAATTAGTTCAGGGGATTTTTTGTTTTAAATTCAAAGTATTTTTATGGGAAAGACCTAACCTCTCAGGTACATAGTAGGATCTGAGTTCAGGTCCTCTTTACCGTCACTGGATCCCCTCTTAGGACAG
Source organism: Hemicordylus capensis (assembly GCF_027244095.1). Classification (NCBI taxonomy): domain Eukaryota; kingdom Metazoa; phylum Chordata; class Lepidosauria; order Squamata; family Cordylidae; genus Hemicordylus; species Hemicordylus capensis. Next base: position 241,610,554 of record NC_069660.1, on the reverse strand, counting down.
AAGGGAAGAGACTGATTATGTAACCCTACACTGACATTTTGAGACAAGCAGTTCTTGCCTGCTGGTGGTGTCAGTTTGGTGAAGAAGGATCTTTCCAAGAAAATTTCTAAGGAAGAAAATGAAGTGTGGATGGGGGTTAATTAGGGACCATTGCTTCCCTTTCTCTGTGTCCTCTTTTCACCATTAGTCGCCCTTCCCACCAGAGGCGTATCTAGGGAAAATAGCGCCTAGGGCAAGCACTGAAATTGCGCCCTCTGTCCAAACATCTGACACCCATCTTTCAGATAACTTTACCATAATATCAGCTGAAAAATACAAGTCAAGCTCATTAATCTTTTAATATTTCAAAAACTATTTAGCAGTGGACGTAGCCAGACCAAAAAATGCTGGAAAACTACAAATTTCAGTATGCTTGGGCTCATGAAATACCCAAATACTATGTGGAGGTGCAATTGGAAAACTAAACAGAAGTGTCTGTCTAATTCTCTACTATGCATTGTAGCATCAGTATTACATAAGTTTTAAAAATAAATGGAGAATTTGACTTTTCTCAGATAATCTGAAAATAATTAAGGATATGCAGAGTAAACTGTGTCACTGCTTCGAATATATTCTAGTCTTTCAGAAAGACAGTTAAAATGAGAGAAAGAGAGCAAGAAACTCCCAGTGGGCCTTAATACTAAGGAATACAATCCTAGCTCATAAGCTTCAGCTAAGTATTCACAAGCCCTGATTCTCTGTACATAGTGCCAAACTGAATATGTGTTATGTGTACAGTGACTTATATTAATTTTTTAAAACAAAATTACCTATAGCCCCTTTGGGGAGCTTCCTAAAGGCCGTGGGGGGGGGTGTCTGCAAAGGTTCCCTCCCCATCTGGCCTCTAGGGCCTCACAGGGACCATTTGCGCATGTGTGGTGGCCATTTTTTTTTCTTTTTTAAAAAAATTAATGGCCACTGAAAACAAAATGGCCACCGCACATGCTCAAATGGCCTCTACGAGGCTTGGCATGGCCTAGTGCCTCACAGAGGCCATTTGGCATGTATGGTGGCCATTTTATTTTGGGGGGCCATTTTTTTAAAAAAAATATTTTTAAAAAATCACTCCCCCTTCAAGTGGCACCCAGGGCATGTGCCCTGCCTGCCCTACCCTAGATACACCCCTGCTTCCCACCCAGCAGAGCATTGGATAAAGAGACACACATAGCTTTATTTCTCTTGCCCAAAAGGTCCCTGCTGTGGTCCTTTGTTGGTGGAGGCACCAATTCTCTTGCATCTGCATCCCCTCTCTTTGGCTGATGTACACAGCAAAGATGCAAGTTCTGATGAGAGATGCAATGAGCTGTTCTCTAACTTCTCCATCAGTCTAGTCCCGTATTCTCTCTGTTCATCACTGCATGTTTTAGGATCCATCTCTCTTGTAGCCTCTTCTGTTGCCAGCCATTTTAATTAGCACCAGTTCTAGAGCCAGGTAGACTCTCTAGAAGCTTTGCCTCTCAGAACGCCATGGTTTCCCCATTCATTTCAACTATATGGTTTGAATGCTCTGTTTTACTGTGCTAATTTCTCCATGTGAAAGATAATTTTGCTAATTCGCCCACTTAAATGATGATGTATTTGGCTAATTTCCTATTCAAAATGTATATTTTGATGCTCTTTTAATAAATTTGAGTGTTTTGCATTAGAAGCTTGTCTTGCCCTATTTGTATTGCTACCACACATCCACACACAGCCTAGCCCTGTGGTGAAAAGATCCCTACAAAGGCACAAGCATTTGGCCCCATTTGGCATAACAGCTAGGGGTTTCTCTGCTGATCCACTGGGAAGTGAAGCTTTGGATTCAGTTCAAGGCCCTCTCTTTTCCATTTAGTGTTTTAGAAATCCTTAACTGAAATATAGGCCACCTTAGCATATAATGCAGAACCACAGGCCCAATGGACGCACAGTTCCACCCTCCCAACCCCCCACCCCCACTCGGAAGTAGCCGGCAGGACCCCAACTGCAGGCAGGGAGACTGCAAAGAGGAGATGGAACTGGCTGTGTGGCCTACCTTCTGGAAACCCAGGGTCATCCCATGAATTGATTGCCAAGAAATTTAGGACCAACAAAAGGAAGTATTTTTCACACAACATATAATCAACTTGTAGAATTCTCTGCCACAATATGTGGTGACAGCCAATGACCTGCATCATTTTAAGAGGGGTTTGGATAAATGAATGGAGAAGGAGTCTATCAAAGGGCTATAGTCTGAGGGCTATAGGCCAACTCCAGCTTCAGAGGCAGAGGCAGGATGCCTCTGAATACAAGTTGCAGGAGAGAGGGCATGCCCTCGGCTCCTGTCTGTGAGCTTCCCAGAGGCACCTGGTAGGCCACTGTGTAAAGCAGGACACTGGACTAGATGGGCCTTGGTCCTAATCCAGCAGGGCTGTTCTTAGGTTCTTATGAATGAAGGACAATCACAGCCAGAGTGAGGGATGAGCTTCCTCCCTCAACTCCAGTTGGAACTCAGTGGGACTGCAGTTCAGCTTTCAGACGTAACACTGACACCTTCAAACCTCATGTAAGAGTGACAAAACTCCCTACAAACCAAAGGTTCAAACTGGAATTTCAGGAGGGAAACTCCAGGTCGTGTTTGTGTCCAAACTACAGTTGCACGCATTGGAAGTACTAGAAATTCAACATCAGGCCCCTTCAACTCTGGTTTCCCTTTACGTGTGAATGGGGCCTTAGTTAGGAAAAGCCTAGGAAAAGCCTAGAAAAGCCTGTTTTCACACCTTAGTACAGATTCTATGAGGCATTGAATTATCCACAAAGTCTGCGGGGGAGGACGACCCAAAACCTGTAATCCAGTGTTCTTTATTGCAAAGTCTGGGAGCCAGTGGCAGGTCCTAAGTGCAGCTGCCTGACTAGTTGGTTATGAGGCTTATGTGAAACTTTGTCTGAAGCTGAATTCTTGGCACAGCTCCCCTGACACTGCATGAAGGCAAACATCCTCACTGTGCAGTGCTAGGTGGAAGTGCTGGAAAGGACTACAGTTCCCAGTGCTCCGTGCACATCTTCCAAGATGGTGCTGAGGCTCGACAGACTCTGTTTTTGATAAAGTTCGCCCCCCACCCTGCCCCCTGCACTGGGGAATATGCAGCACTGTGGAAGTCAGAGCAGAGGAAAATGAGTCTCGCACTGAAAGGCTGTTTGTTTGTTTGTTTGTTTGTTTGTTTGTTTGACCAAAGTGTCCCCTACATGAAACATAATAAGATCATGGCTATAGTTAATCCCCATATAATGCATTTAAAAGTTTCTTTTCCAACGTACTGTGTAATAGGGATGTGCCCAAACCGGCTCGGGCAGCCAGGCATGGGGTGGGGATCGGTTCCTTTAAAAACCAGGTAAGCAGGTCCTTACCTGCTCCTTTTCAGGGTGCGGTGCTCGCTGACCAAAAGGCTGCAAGCAGCTGCTCTCAGCAGCCATTGGCACACACAGGGCCATTGCGCAAGCACCGTGGCCATGTGAGTGGCCAGCATGGTGTTGCTGATGATGCAAATGTGGGGGCCATGTGCATGCCGATGCCGTGCGCAGGCTGCTGGGAGCAGTGCTGCAGCTGCACATGGTCTTTTGGACAACAAGCATTGTGCCTGGAAAAGCGGTGAGGCAGTGGAGGAGCAGGTCAGGGCCTGCTTACCTGGTTTCTAAAGGAACCAATCCCTGCCCCACCAAACCAGTTCAGATGCAGGCACCCAAACTGGTTCGGCACTTCCCTAAAGAGACACTCAACCAGTTCAGGCACATCCCTACTGTGTAACCTGCAAAAAAGTCATATATAGATATAGATATAGATATAGATATAGATATAGATATAGATATAGATATAGATATAGATATAGATATAGATATATATATATATATATAATCTCAAAGGTACTTTAACTAGGAGTCAAATTGTTATTCAGGAGGAAATTGTTCTGCTGTACTGAGCAATGCCCATTAGGTTGCCCTTCATTTAAGGTTTCTTCACAGTTTTCTGCATGTCATACCACACAGAGAAGCTATTCACACGCACAGGCCAAACCAGGCTAAGGAAGCCCAGCCCAGTTTTGCCTACACATGTGTACTGCTGGGATCATGCTCAATCCCAGCAGCACCTCAGCAGAAATCCTGCCTCCGAAGCCACCCTCTTAAATGGGGTTAGGCAAGTGAGCGCTCCCCTAACCCCATTTAACTGATCGCCCGCCGGCCTCGGCTAGGGCTGGCAGACTGCAGGGCTCCTGGGTGGCTTTGGGGGAGGGAGGGGGATTCCCATAATGCACCATGCACCTGTGCAGTGCATTATGGGAGTTCCAGGGAGAGAGGCAATGTGGGGTGACATGTCCCGGCACCCCGACCCTCCGAGCTACCAGCAGAAACTGCTCCAGCCACCCAGCAACAAAAATAGGAACATAGGAAGCTGCCATGTACAGAGTCAGACCATTGGTCCATCTAGCTCAGTATTGTCTACACAGACTGGCAGCGGCTTCTCCAAGGTTGCAGGCAGGAATCTCTCTCAGCCCTGTCTTGGAGATGCCAGAGAGGGAACTTGGAACCTAGATGTTCTTCCCAGAGTGGCCCCATTCCTAAGGGGAATATCTTACACTACTTACATGCAGTCTACCATTCAAATGCAACCAGGGCAGACCCTGCTTAGCTGAGGGGACAAGTCATGCTTGCTACCACAAGACCAGCTCTCCTCTGGTCTTGGATTGTCTGCATGGGAGGTAAGCTTTTCGAGGCTTCCTCCCCTCACGCCTTCAAGCCCTTCTCACAGATCACGAGAAAGGGCTCAGAGAAATCACGCATGGCTTATGTCTGTGGTCAAGAATAAATGAAGCAATAGTGTATCTGACTTGGAATAGGGAGACCTAGGTTTATAACCCTTCTCAGCCAAGAAGTTCTCTAGGTGATCTATACTAGGTTAACACTACACTACACTAGGTTATCTACACTACACCCTAAACACTAGGTTAAACTGTTAAAAAAGATTGCTAAAAAATAAAAGTAATATCCCATATTTTCTTAGTAAGACCCAAAATAGCTAAAAATATGATCAATAAAATCCAACACAGGGAAAGAAACAAAAACAACATTAATAGCCATATTAAAATTCATTCAGCATCATAAAAAAACAAGCACTAAAACAGCATTAAAAGCCAGGGGGTGAAACGGGTATGAGGGAGATATGTAAGCCACCCTGAGGTCCTTAGAGAAAAGGAAGGATGTAAATGTTAAATACCTAAAGCCACTTGGCACAGAACTAGGTGCCTTAACTATTTCCTCAGGGATCCAGTGCAGGCTTTAATTTCTCTAGAATCCATGTAAATTAGGAAATGAAGGCCTATATAATAAAATAGAATAAGTATCTGGGGATCTTGTACAGCTGGAAGTTGGTAAACATGTTTTAATTAACTCCTCAAGCACTGATTACCACACGTTAACTTAAGTCCTTAAAATCCTGAACATCATATGGCTTAATTTAAAGGTGATAGAGCCCTGTCTTCTTGCTGTGTTGCCTAGTACAAGATCAGCCGCGTAAGTGCTGACTTCTACCAATCAGATTGGGCATTGTTTTATTTAATGCAGATTTTTTAAAAAAATCCTACAGCATCCAGTTCCAAAATGAGTTTATATCAAGGTTGTGCAAGGCTGCTTGAACTGGCTTTCAAAGATGTATATGGGATCATCACAGAGAGGACAAGTCAAGAAAAAAATGGTAGATGCCTGACTCTGTCCAGCATATCATGCAGAAGGCAGAAACAATTCCAAAAAGGTGGTCATGTGAAATCATAGCCCCCCTGCAAAAACAACAGCCCCTTTTCACAGTTGACAGCCATTGTGGACTGTAGGCAAGGCCAGCACCAGGTCTGGAGCGGGGGCAGGGGGGTGTTCTCAGCATGTGAGTGTCATGGGCCTCAGTGGGAGGATAATTTTGCCTTGGGACACAAGTGGGTGGGCAGCAGCTCCTCCTCCCATCTTCCCCATTGGTGAATGGGGCTGAAGGGGCTGAGTTGGAGCTGCCTCCACTGCTGCCAAAGATGACCTCCTCACCGCAATTTTCCAACTCTCCATTGCTGAATAGGAATGAGGATGTCTGAGATAGTGGGAGATCATGCCTGCCTTCCAGCTCATCTTTTTGTATGGCAAAATATCAAAAATAAAAAGTGAGAAGGGCAAGCAGATGGTTTGCTATGGTTTTGTATCAGCTCAACTTGCCACACTTCTCCTAGAGTTCCCAGTGCAATGATAGATTCTCTCATGTCCGTCAGTTGTCTGACTGATGTCTATGAAGGAGGGGTAGTACCAGATAAAGCCCATGCTGGTTTTTTCTTATCCCAACGCCATTCATCTTGGGAAGGTTTACAAAAATATAAACAAATCTAGCTTGCAAACATCTTGCTGCATCAAGAGATCCCAGAGCATGGTCTGAGAGCACATGATATTCCTGACATGATATTCAGTAAAACTTGACCAGGTTTTACTGAAGCGTAGTCAGAGCTTGGCTGAGTGACTGCCTGGAAATCTCTTATACACCACCTTCAGTTCCATGATGGAGGAAAGGTGGGATATTTATTTATTCATTTCATTTCATTTATAATAGACATGTAATAATAAGATAGACATGTAATAATAAATATATGAATATAAGCACCACTTTTAGCTTTACAGATTGTCTTGGTATTGTGATGGGAAGAGAAGCAAACCAATCAGTACACTCTCCATTCAAGTGCAGTGACATTTTCTGGGAAGTCTGTGTGTTGGGATGATGAGAAGAGAGGCTAGCGACCTTTTCAAAATCTCATTTTAAACTGAAGATATAGATGACAAAGTGAAAGAAATTAGGTGCTTTTTAATAGCTTTGTTGCTTAATTGAAGTGGTATCTTGTTTTACACTTATCTAATTAGGAGAAGTCCAATAAAGTGACTGAAATAACTTGAGGGAATGGGACAACCTCCATGAAAAGCTCTTCATTAAGCTGGATAAACAGCACCATCAAGGACTCTTGAAGCATTTCATGTTGACTTAAAACCGAATATTCAAGTATTTATGAACATGATGTACACAGTTTAATTGCTCCAAGATAAGGAAATATATCCTCCCATGGCCACGCATAGTCATTCTTGCTCTCAGAGACCAGTACTGTAGCCTTAATTCTCCATTACCATTGAGTTCATAATCATGTTGCCAGTTGTGTTCCAATATGGCTGCCATATTCTCAGCTTCCAACAGGAAAATTTAGCAGGTGAAATTTGCCCCACGTATGAGATTTTATTAGGTAATGTATTTATGTATTTATTTCTAGCTTTTATTTATTTATTTATTTATTTATTCATTCATTCATTCGATTTCTATACCGCCCTTCCAAAAATAGCTCAAGGTGGTTTACACAGAGAAATAATAAATAAATCAGATGGCTCCCTGTCCCCAAAGGGCTCACAATCTAAAAAGAAACATAAGATAGACACCAGCAACAGTCACTGGAAGTACTGTGCTGGGGGTGGATAGGGCCAGTTACTTTTGGGTATGTATGAAGACATTTAATATAATGATACAATAAAATATAATTTTGTTGATAATGAGATCGATCTTCCAAGGTGGGCAGACAAGTTAAGTCTGGAGCAGAGGGCTGGTCTACCTGCCAACCCCAATTGGTAGATCAGCTCTCCCAGGCCTCAAAATGGCATTCAAATCACCTGAATTGATTTGGGTCAAATTTGGGGTGTTTTTCTTAGACCCTAAATCTGGCCCTTTATTTTGTGGGTGATTCAATTTGAGGTAGAATCACGCCCGATTCAAACCAAATAGATTCAAGGTCAAATTGCACATCTCTACTTCATACGTCAACCTTCAGGGGGAAAAACTGAATGGGAATGGTGTTGATGGGAGGATGGGCCAAGATTCCTCCAAACCAATGTGAGAGATTGATTCACATACAAACACATTTACAGTTATTCACATGTTATGTTGAACACACAGGCAGAAGAACATTTCCTATTTCTGTTCTGATTGCAGGAGGTCTGTACCCAGCTTCACTTTTAAAATGAATGCAGGTATAACCATTCATACAGAGTCATGTGTGCACAGACATCTGAATACACATACAACATACAGTACATCCCTGGTACTTATGGTAAACTGCATTTCATTTGGTAATCACACTATGGCCTCATTCAGATGTTATCAAAAAAGGATGGCATATCCATGTATGCCATCCAAAGAAGGAATGGAAGTCCCGCCCCACTGGCAGATCCATCATTCTCCTCACTCCCCCTCCCATGGGGCTCATGCTTACAGCTTTCATCTGAAGTGGCTAAGGCTATAAATGTGATGGTGAGTGCTCAAATCTCCTTCTCAGGCAAGTGCGCACCATTGTCCCTTCAGCCTTCACTGCTTCAGGTGAAGGCTCTAAGCACGAGCCCTACAGGAGCGGGAGTGATTGGGGAGAATGATGGATGTGACAGTGGGGACGGCACTTCTGTTCCTTTTTTGGATGGTATACGTGGGCACACCATCCTTTTTAGATAACATCTGAATCAGGCTTTCTGCTTAGTTTGCATTTGAAAATGGCTTTTTTAAAAACAACAACTTTTTATTCAATTTTTCACAACATAAGATACACACACACACACAAAAAGGGGGGAAAGGAAAAAGGGAGAAAAAACACAACAAACAAACAAACAAACATGAGGACTTCCATCTCATCATTAGAACAAGTATCAGTTACCATACCTAAGTCTTGCCTGTAATTTAATCGTTCTCCCCCCGATAAATCATATGAAAATCAGCTCTAGGGCATTTTAAAAACATTTTTGTTACCACTCTAAAGCCTGATAGAAATCCATTTTATAATCTGTTTTTAGGTGAACAAGAAGAGGGTCCCACTCCCTTTTAAATGCTTCAAATTTATATCTTAATAATGCTGTTAGTTTTGCCATTTCTGCCAACTCTAACACTTTAGTATCCAATCCTCTTTACTTGGGCAATGGATGTCTTTCCGTTTGTATGCTAATGTCAATCTTGCTGCTGCTGTCAGATACATCAAGAGGGTCCAGTATTTCCTAGGCAATGAACTGTTATCAATACCTAATAGTATTGTTTCTGGGCTCTTAGGGAAAGTCATTTTAAACACTTTCTTAAGCTCATTGTATATTAAATCCCAATAGCCTTTAGACTTATTACAAGTCCACCATAAATGTATATACGAACCCTCCTCTTTTTTACACTTCCAACATTTGTTTGACATGTTCTTGTAAATTAAAGCCAACTTCTTAGGCGTTAAATGCCACCTGTACATCATCTTAAGATTATTTTCCTTTAAATTAGAACAGGCAGTGTATTTCATGTCTTCAATGCATAGTTTTTCCCATTTCTCCAAGCCTATACTGTAACCAAAATCCTGAGCCCATTTAATCATTGAAGTTTTCACTACTTCCGTTCTTGTATCTTCCAATAATAACAGATCGTACATCCTAGAAACTAGTTTGTCTTCCTTGTCACACAACTGTAGTAGTAGTAAATTTATTACGGTCCTTAGACCTGCTTAACATTTAAAATAATACAATTATAATTTACAAAATATTCAAATTGCTGATACAAGCTCTATGAAGTTTGGATGCAACAAAACAGAACTTGGCCACGTTTATAGAAGTAACAAATTTAAAATTTGACAATAAAACATCCAAGTAAAATTGATCTGTATGACCAGGATAGTCCTTTAAGAGAGGAGCAATAAACTTACTACGAGCATCCCTATAAAATTGACAATACAGAATAACATGAAGAACTGACTCTATATCCCCTGAGCCACAAGGACAATGACACAGTGCATATGGGACTCGTTTATATTTCCCGTCTAGGAGTGCAGAGGGAAGGGCGTTCAAACGAGCAAGGGTCAATGCTCTCCTAAACATGGGTAAAAACATGTGATCTAAGTATTCAGCCGTCACACAACTGTTTTTCAAATTCTGACTTTGATTGATTAAAACCCTTTTTACAATCTTGCTTGAATAAGGCACTAATCTGGTGATACTGAAACCAAGAAATATTCCAATCCTGCATAAGATCTAGTTTTTAAAGTTCATATTTTGTACTTTGGGGAACAAGCAGTTGTCGATACGTAGGCCATGTCTTTTGCATATTTTTCTGTTTTCTAGATATAACTTCCAGTGGTGATACCCAAAGTGGAATTTTTGGTTCTAACACAAGTTTGTTTTTCATCCATACCATATATAAGCTTTTTCTAACATAATGATTTACGAAGTCTTTATTTACTTTTACCTTTTCATAAAATAGATATGCATGCCAACCATATCTTATATTGAATCCTTCCAAATCTAACAGTCTTGGATTTTTTAATGTAATCTATTCTTTCATCCAATTTAGGCATATGGCTTTTTAATTATAAAAACTATTTCTGTCAGATTGCAATGTGTGTAAAAAAAAATTTTAAAAATCAAGACTGTTTTAGCTGCTGGCTGGAACTAGCCCTTCCAAGTTCATGAGAAGATAATGAAGCTATTCTCATGACCAGCAAAAACAGCGCTTGAGGTCTGAAGGCACTATCGTGTGAAACCTCGGCAAGCTCTCAAACAGGACTCTGTCAAAAGAGGGTCACCCAGTTCCCAGCCCCTCCTCTAAAACCAGGTTTAGAAAGCAGGGGAGGTTGCCTACCCCCTCCCAGTACTCGTGTGAAGCCTCAGAACACTGCAGTGCAGAAGGCTGCCTATATGGAACTACCATAGAGCCTGCGTACCAGACTGGGCTGCAAAGCAAGTAGTTTAACACTTGGTGAAAGCCCATCCAGCAACAGCTCTGAGCACTCACTCAAACTTCCTTAAAGTGGCAGGCACCTTGGAAATAAGAAAATATGAACATAGGAGGCTGCCTTCCACTGAGTCAGACCATTGGTCCATCCAGCTTAGTACTCTCTACACAGACTGGCAGTGACTTCCCGAGGCTCTCAGGCAGGATTCCCGCTCAGCCCGACCTGGAGATGCCAGGCAGGGAGCTCAAACCCTTCTTCCTATAGCAGCCCCATCCCCTAAGGGGAATAGTTGCACAGACACATATGTCATACTATTCATTCATTTTACATTTTACTAGCTGACCCTGCACAGAGCATCTGTGCGGTCGTGCACTGATCCTGTGGCATCCCACCCCCACAACGCTCTCGCTCACTCTCGCTGCCCCACAATTCTCTAGCTCACTCTCGCCACCCCCGCAACGCTCTCGCTCGCTCTTGCCACCCCCACAATGCTCTCGCTCGCTCTCGCCACCCCCCACTGCTCTCGCTCGCTCTCGCCACCCCCACAATGCTTTCGCTCGCTCTCGCCACCCCCACAATGCTTTCGCTCGCTCTTGCCACCCCCACAATGCTTTCGCTCGCTCTTGCCACCCCCACAATGCTTTCGCTCGCTCTCGCCACCCCCACAATGCTTTCACTCGCTCTCGCCACCCCCACAATGCTTTCGCTCGCTCTCGCCACCCCCACAATGCTTTCGCTCGCTCTCGCCACCCCCACAATGCTTTCGCTCGCTCTCGCCACCCCCACAATGCTTTCGCTCGCTCTCGCCACCCCCACAATGCTTTCGCTCGCTCTCGCCACCCCCACAATGCTTTCGCTCGCTCTCGCCACCCCCCACACTGCTCTTGCTCGCTCTCGCTGCCCCCCAACGCTCTCACTTGCTCTCGCTGCCCTTCCAACGCTCTCACTTGCTCTCGCTGCCCCCCACAAGTCTCTCACTCTGGCTCTCTGTCCTCCATCTTTCTATCTCTGTCTCGCAGTCCTTGCTTCCCCTGCCACTGCCAGGGACTGTCACCCGCTCGCCTGACAGCTTCTGAGCTCCCTGATCCCTACCGCTTCATGGCGCAGCTCAGCCAACTGCTTGCTGCCCGCAGCCCCCAGAGTCAACTGTCCAGCTCCCAAAGCCACCCCCAGCCTCCAAGTTCCCTGCTGCTTCACGGCACCCCCGAGCCAACTGTCAAACTGCTTTCCAGCTGCCCCACAAAACTCCCTGCTGCTCCTGGACTCATTCCCCCTCTGTCAGCCAATCGCCTCCTTTCTACCACATCCCCACACATGGCTGTCAGTATCTGGCCACCTGGCAGGGAAGTTCACGGTATCAAACGGAGCTGCAGAAACAAGATACAGCTCGGACACAGTTCTTCCCTATCGGGCTTGGCTGCAAGCTGTCGACACGAAAGTTGACAAACGTTGCTTTCCAGTAGACGGAACAGAACCTGCCAGAATCGTTCCACCCTTGCAAGTTCATCCAAGACCTCCTCCAGTAGTCCCTCCTGGAACTGGTCCATCAGGGCGGCCTCATTCCAGGTCAGGTCTTGACTCAGCAGCTGAAAAGCTGTAGCATAAGTTGTTACAGAATCCGACCGCTTGCAGCCAAGCCCGATAGGGGAACCTGGGTAAGATGACCTGGGTAACCTGGGAACCAGGGGAACCTGGGTAAGATGACGGATCTCTCGGTTAGCTGTCTCTGGCTTTAAGAGGTCTGCAAAGGCAGCCCTAAACTCAGCCACAAATGTGGCATAGTTCTGCAAGAGGAGTGCCCCCTGGCACAGGAAAGGTGTAGCCCACCTGGCAGCTGTTCCAGTCAGAAGGCTGAGCACAAACCCCACCCTGTGCCTTTCACTGGGAAAATCCTCAGCTCAAAGGAGCATAAACAGTTCACATTGCACCAGAAAGGTCTGAAGTTTTTCAGGGGACCCATCATATTTATCAGGCATCGCTACTGGGCACTTATGTCTACCAGTTTGTCCTTGGTTGCCCAGCTGTGCCTGCAGGGCTGTAACAGCAGCGGTGAGTAGGTCTACCTAGCTCTGAAGTTGCTCTGCCATCTCTCAACCTCCCGCTGCAAAATGTGGCTGGAAAGCAAACTGTCAGTATCTGGCTACCTGGCAGGGAAGTTCACGGTCTCCAACGGAGCTGCAGAAACAAGATACAGCTCAGACACCGTTCTTCCCTATCGGGCTTGGCTGCAAGCAGTCGACATGAAAGTTGACGAACATTGCTTCCCAGCAGTGAATAGAAAGCTGGTGACGTAATTTATAGTACAAGCCGAGAGCTCCCAGCTGGCAGGAATTCAAGGCTTATTAGCCCTCTGCAAGAGGCGTTTAATCCTCCTGATAGTTTCAAGCTGATTTCTGCGCCTTGCAATACGCCTCTGTTGTGGAGTCAGTGGGGGTTGCTTGCATAGCTCCTCTTCTGATTGGTCCGTCATGGTTTCTGCTGTCTCAGGTTGTTGTGCCTGCTCTAAATCATCTGCCTCAGCCGTTTCTTGGAAACTGACAGCCGGGCTCTGCCCCTCAGACACCCCAGCATCGGCTGAAAAGTTGACAGCTTCCCCTTCCTCCTTGCTGTCTGAGACCGAGGGCATGACAATGGCTTGTCTTGCAGAATTAATAATATAAATATCCCACTCTACCTCCAAGGAGCCCAGAGCAGTGTACTACATACTCAAGTTCCTCCTCACAACAACCCTGTGAAATAAGTCAGGCTGAGAGTGAAGTGACTGGCCCAGAGTCACCCAGCAAGTATCATGGCTGATTGGGGATTTTTGTGCTCCTTCCTGTTCCCTGAAAGTAGACAAAAAGCAGGAATGTCCCTGCCCTTGCTTGCAATGTGGCTGCCGCATGGTGTGGTGGTTAGAGTGCTGGACTAGGACTGGGGAGACCCGAGTTCAAATCCCCATTCAGCCATGAGACTTGCTGGGTGACTCTGGGCCAGTCGCTTCTCTCTCAGCCTAACCTACTTCACAGGGTTGTTGTGAGGAGGAACTTAAGTATGTAGTACACCGCTCTGGGCTCGGCCGGTTCCTCCTTCCATCTACTGCCTCAGAGAAGATGCTTCCTGACCCACCTACCCCCACCCTGCCACCGCCAAGGCAAGGGCAACAGCATCCTTGCCCTTTCCAGGTGGAAACTGCACCGGTGATGGGGCTGCTGTTCTCCCCTTCCTGGTGCCAGTGAGCGGGGGGGGGGGGGGAGTGCTGCTGCTGTAGCTGCTGCTGGGAGTCAGTTCAAAAGGAATCGGGCTAGAGATGCGCTCAGCAAAGGCACGGAAAGAGCAGCCCAAGAATCAAGCCCCTGCCCCACTCAAAATCCAGGGAAAGGCAGGGCAGGGAGCAGCAGCAGTCTTGCCAGCACTCTCCTCCTTCCCAAGCAGATGGCGGCTGCTGCGGGTGGGTCCAACAAGGTCTCCAACAGGAAGGGAGCGGGTAGGACAGCCAGCCAACCTTACCACAGGCAGGAAAGCCCCTTCCCAAAACACAATGGGCCCCGTCAAGCATCCCACCTCCGGGGCTCCCAGTGGTTTGACCCACTGTTGCGCTCGCTTCCAGGCTGGGCCAGTAGACCACAGCAGTGGCAGTTCAGGTGCCCAATTTGCCTGGGTGTGGCACTGCACCCACCCACCCACCCTGCACCATCATCAAGATGCAGAGGGTAGCAGTGCCAATGAAGGTGGGCAGGTGCGGGTGACACTTTGCACTCTCCCACCCGACTGGCACTGCAAGAGTGGCAAGTGGCAGCATCAGGGCAGGTGGGTGATGGGGACACCCTCCCCCACATGCCCACCCTCCTACGCCCACTCGCCTGGTAACACAAATGGCCTCTGTGCATGCACAGAGGCCCAAAATGGGTTGCAGATTGACTGTCATGTTATTTGGGAGGCTGACGAGGGGTGGCAGTGGCGAATTGATAGGGAGGCAGAGTCGCCACTTGGCTATGGCGGCAGTGGGGGGCAAGGGGGGGTTCTCCCTTTTACCTTCTACACACGCTATATGGGGGGGGTGCCGTGGAGGCCACAGCCACAGCTGTGGGGAGGGGGAAGGGGAGGGGGAGGGGAAGGTTCCCTCTTCTGCCTTCCCAAACCATGCTGCTGTACGGTGTATGCAGTGTGCCTTGTGCCTGGGCTACTTATGGGGGGATCTGGCAACTACTCTTACCGGAAATTGCTCCAGGTGGCATCTGCTGTGTCCCTCCTGGATCTGGGGAGTGCGTTGAGGTGTGTATGTGACTCTTCCCTTGGGGCTGGCTGGCAGCTGCAGCTGCCCTCTTCTCTCTTCTGTCCCTGCCTTGTTGTGGGCAGGGAGTTTTGGGCATCAGGATGGAGTTCAGTGCCTTTGACAGTGCTGCAGTTGCCAGGAAAGGCTTAACTGAGGCTACCAATCAGAGTGCTGCAAAGCAGGACTGCAGCTTGGAGCCCTCAGAGTGGTCTCCTTGGGTCATGTGATCCCCCTGGCCACTCAGGGGGCTGGAAGACCAACATTGCAAGCTGTGGCTGACTACCCTGAAGAACCCTCTTTAAGTTGGTCGTCAGTCTCTCCTGTTCGCTGCTGAGGCTTCATCAATGTACGTGTGTTTGCTGTGAGGATTGAAATAGAGTTAAAGTTGTTTGCAGGGGGTCACCCTGTTTTCTGCTTGTGTGAATAGCTCCAATATTTATCCTCACATAGCATCTTGTGTTTATATATGTCAATTCTAGTTCAGTACTTAGATAACATTAACAAAATCACTTGTGTCCAACTGCCTGCTGAACAACCTTGAGAAAGCCAGCGGTCCTAAGCAGTCTGGAGACCTGCCTCCTTCCTTCTAAACCAGCTTGGATAGTTTTAAAAGCAACTTAGACAAATTTATACAGGACAGGTCTACCAATGGCTACTAGTTTTGATGGTTACAAGCTACCTCCAGCTTCAGAGGTAGGGTCCCTGTGGGTGCCAGTTGCAGGGGAGCAGTGACAGGAATGGAGGCATGCTTTCATATCCTATGTGTGGGCTTTGGAGACATCTCATGGCCACCATGAGAAACTGGATACTGGACTATGTAGGCCTCAGGCCTGATCCAGTAAAACTCTTTATGTTCTTATGGGTGCTCCATTCAATAGCCAAGGACTTTTTAATGGTATGCCTCCCTGTCACCTGAAGTACAGAGGATGGGGACAAGAGAAAGGGGAAGAGACAGACTAGACCTTCTCTACTGCATGGCCTAGGCTGTAGAACAACCTACCCCAAAGATGTTCTTTTGCCTACCTCACTGTTTTCTTTCTGGCAGGCAGTTAACAATTAGCTTTTTAAACAAAAGCCTTTCAACTCTTTTATTATGGTCTATGGAATTAAATCTGCTGTGCTGACTTAATTTTGTTCTTTCATGTTATGATCTATAGATTGGTTTATATTCTGTCATTGGAAACCACCTTGAACATCTTCCCACAGAAAGGCAGTGTATTTGTTGCTGCCATGTCCATGAGCCAGCGTGGTGTAGTGGTTAGAGTGCTGGACTAGGACCGGGAAGACCTGAGTTCAAATCCCCATTCAGCCATGATACTAGCTGGGTGACTCTGGGCCAGTCACTTCTCTCTCAGCCTAACCTACTTCACAAGGTTGTTGTGAAAGAGAAACTCAAGTATGTAGTACACCACTCTGGGCTCCTTAGAGGAAGAGCGGGATATAAATGTAATAATAGTAATAATAATAATAATAATTTTTAAAAATCCACAGTTCTCTCAACATCTCTTTATTCAATTCTGTTCAGTTCAGAAAAGCAAAAAAGGTCCTGTCCAGATCTGTCTTGAGGGTTCCCCAGTTCAACACCACATTGCCAACTATCCTTTCCAAACATCAAAACTCTGCCCATGTTTAAGAGGACAACCAGGAATGTTCAGTTATTGGTGGTAAAGCTAGACAGGAATGGGTTGTCCTATGTGAATTAGATACCTGACAGGTGCCTTGATGTTAAGAGCTATACTTAGCTAAGACACAGCAGGAAATAGAGAATGCTGCCTTTGAAGATAATTAAGGTGGGGAAATCTCACTCTTCCTGTCAAATGTGTCATTATGGAAAAAGCATAACAAAAATTGAGATTTCAGACCTAGAACAATTCATTCTGACAGTACTCAAACTGAATACAGGACTAGGGTCAGGACATGGCAAAGTGCCATGCACCCCTGGAACATTACTGCCACTTGCCCTAGCCCCATTGGAACATTACTGCCCCCTTGCCCTAGAAAGGACTGGGTGCAACCAGCAGCTGCCAGATGGGCTCTGGTCCACACACCTTTGTGAGGGGTGTGGCAGTGGACACAGGTTTCTGATTTTCTAAGTGGCAGAGAGCCAAGGCAGAGATAGCAGCAGTCTAGTCACCTGCCACCCATCAGATTCCCCCCACTTAATGCCCTTTGTAGCATGAGATCTTACATGCACAATGTTACATGGGACATTATAGGGGAACAAGATGTCAAGTTAACAACCAAGTGGAATGCTGCTGTTGCTGTTACTGGCCTCCTGCTGTCTCATCACCACCACACCTGGCTGATGCCAAGGTACAGGGAATGGCAGGAGATACAGGGAAAGGCTGGAAATGGTCTTTCATGAGATGAGGTGAGGTAGTTCCTCAAGAGGCAGATTTCACGGGTTCTTCCAGCAAGGAACAAGATGCTACAACACCCCACCTGCCTTTGTAGAAAGATTCCTGTTTTTCGTCCATTATTTCCTCTTCTGCTTCCTTCCCCTTTTCATTATTAGTTCAGTAGAGGTAAGCTAGGGAGGTAGTAGGGTGTGTACCAAGTCAGGAGGAGGATGTGGTGGCTGTGGCGGGAATGGGTGTTTGTGTGCATGATTTTGCATAAGCAACTAACACCTTGCTGCAGCCTCTTAAAACCTAGAGCCATCCTTTACTCAAGGGCAGCGGAGAGAATTCCAGCCATGTGCTAAAAGGATGACTCCAAAGCAGTGAGAATCAACACTTTTATGGTATGTATGTGTATATGTAGTCCATAAATATTAGTTATTCTTTTGCATATTCTGACACACAAATGCTTCATGGTCAAGTCTTCATAATTCATTGAATTTGGTTTTTGTTACACAGTTGAACAGAACAATGTCATCATGAAGTTAAGGTCTGTCAGTAATAAGAAGGTGACTGTGGTGTAGTGGTTGCAGTGTTAGACAGGATAAGTCCCAGTTCAAATCCTTTCTGAGGCCCAAAACTTACTGAGTGACCTTTGGCTAGTTACTGACTCTCAGCCTAACTTACCTCACAGGACTACTGTGAAGATCAGGGGGTGGGGGTGGGAATGATGAATGACCCATTAACTGTTTCGAGCAAGGGGAGGAGGACTAGGATGCTGATGGCATACGTTGATCAAGATTTAGAGATGCTTTTCTCTAGGATGCCTTAAGAAGTCATCAGACTGCAAAGGCCAGTGTTGACATATGGAATCAGATTAGCACCAAAAAAAAAGTAGTTGGGGAGCAATGTGTAACAGTGATTTCCCTATACCAGCTGGCTGAGAAACTCTGGGATACAAAGCAAGACTTGGATGGAGAGCAGGATTTGTCCAGCACTACCTGGCTGCAGATAGCGGAGCCCCGGAACCAGGAAAGGTTACGTTCTACAGGATCTGGGATAGTTTTCTTGGCTAAAGGGTGCTCTGAGTTGAAGAGTGCTTCAAATGAGTTGCTGAAGACCAAAGCAGGCCTTGCTATTGCCTCTTAGCAATTGCAAGAATGTCTAGGGTTCAGTCTTGAGCACTAGAGGAATCTTTTAGAAGGTGCTTCTGGCCACAGTTATCTCCTCAGCATTCTAAAACTAACTGGGATTTAAAGGGGGAAACAACACACACAGCCCAGAATGTATCGGGCAGTGAAGGACCTTGACTGGGTATACAGATTCTGGTTATGATACAGCAAGGGTTAGAGTAACTTCTTTGGGGGAAATCAAAACACAGTGATCAAAACCCAAACGCTCTTATTTATGGCGTCATAATGTGGTTGCTAAGAGTCGACGCTGACTTGACAGAACTTCATCCATCCATCCATCCTGGATCAGTGGCTAAGAGACAGAGCTATGAACCAGAACTTTCCTAGTTCAAAGCTTGCCCTTTCATGAGCTTATGGGAAGCTACTCTCTCTCAGCCAGCCCCTGTTACAATATAGGGGGAGTGCTTCTGGGGACTCAAGTTTGAGAATCCATGCCCTTACAGGGTTGTTGTAATTCTATCAAGTATCATATACATGCTATGTGCTTTGAACACTCTATGTGCTATACAAATGCTGTATATTATTAGTAGTAAATTCTGTTGTAGATCCCTGTGACAGAAATTGGTAATGCCTAGAAAAGGAAGCGGAATCTTGTGCAGATACCCAGTCCCTGAGAAGAAGCTTAAGTTATGCCCACAAATAATAAAATAAATAAAAAGCACAGGACTGGCTATTTGTTTCTAAGCTAGTAGAGTATTTGTAAGGCTCACTACATAAGTGAATCTGTTTTATAGTTGATCCTTTTGAAGTAATGGCCACATTACTAGATAGCTTTTCCAATTTCGTTATCATTCATTCCATGCTTACACTAGAATTTTGCAGGCTTTTCTCTAGTGAGTAATTAGGAATAGGAAAATTTACAGTTCTATCATCCAATTTACATTCCGCTTGTTTGGTTCATATGCAGGTGGCAGTGCTGAAGCATTCATTTACTGTGTAAGATGTTTTGAATATCGATGCTGCAAAAACAGGGAACATGGAGTACAGGCTTGCCTTCCCTTTCTCGCTCTGTCAGAAGGATGGGCAAAGGGAATATGATTTTTGTGACAGATTGTAGAATTGGTAGAGCCTTGACAATATATTTAACCCTGTTGTCAGCTCCACTGTTCAGTAGCCACTTGTCCAGTTAACAAATTGTATGTCTTAAGGACAAACTGGATGAGACACTGGAGTTCCATAATAGGATCTTCCATCTTTTTATGTTTCCATCTTTTTATTTTTAAGGAGCAACCAAAGGGGAATTCAGATGGACTCTGCAGTGCTGGGGAAACAGTATTGAACCCTTTCCCTCTGCAACAATTTCCTGATGAAAACTCCTTCCAAGTGCTATTTGCACAGTCAGGGGCAGCCATTCAATAAGGTGGTCATCTCAGGCAGGTGGTCATCTCATCTCAATCAATAGGTGGTCATCTCAGACAAAAGGTATAAGCCACCTAATGGCGCAGTGGGGAAGCAATCTGCCTAGAGAGCTGGAGGCTGCTGGTTCAAATCCCTGCTGGTGTGTTTCCCAGAATATGCAAAACTCCTATATTGCCCAGCAGCGATATAGGGAAGTGCTGAAAGTCATCATCTCATACTGCACGGGAGAAGGCAATGGTAAACCACTCCTGGATCCTACCATGAAAACCACATGGCTCTGTGGTCACCAGGAGTTAACACCGACTTGATGGCACAATCTTTCCTTTCCCCCCATCTCAGGCAGCAGATAACTGGAGCGCAAGCAATGTGGCAAAATGCCCTTCTCCCCCATCTGTTTAAAAAAGGGAAAGAAGGGCAGAAGGGTGAGCCCAAGGGGGATGTTGCATTTGGAATCCTGCCTCAGTGGTCTTTTGCTGTCACAGGATTTCCTATTATGGCAATCTTATGGTACCCACAGTCAGAACAGGAAAATCTCTAGTTATCCTAATTATATCATTATACAATGAATATGATGAATATTTATATACCATTTTCCAACAAAGCTTCCCAAAGCAGTTTACACAGATATAAATGGCTCCCTGTCCCCAAAGAGCTCACTGTCTAAACAAGAAACATAGCATAGATACCAGCATCAGCCACTGGGGGAACGCTGTGCTGGGGATGGATAGAGCCAGTTGCTCTCTCCCTGCTAAATAAAGAGAATCATCACTTTAAAAAGGTGCCTCTTTGCTCAGTTAGCAGGGGATAAATATAATTATTAAGAAATAGAATATAAATATAAATGTAATAAATATAAATATTTTAACAATTAAAATGGTCACCATCATCCGGCTTGTCTATAGTATCAATATGCCTGTGTTGTTCATATTTGTGCGAGGGTGCCCTGTGCTTATTTCAGTTTGCAATTCTAGGCAATGAGGCTCATCCTAGGAAATGAGTCTGTTCTCACAAGCAGCCTAGCCCAGGCTAGGGCAGCCTAGAGGGGCGGCATCCACGTGGATCTCGGCACTCCCACCCAGCCTAACCCCACTCCCAAGCCTGGCTCTTTGTGTAGGGGAAGAATGGCAGTCCCAGTGGCCACTATGAGACATTGCAGCTGAGAACTGATGCTGCCAGGGTCTTAGTTCCAACACTTAGCTGAGGTTAAGGGAGCAAGCACTCCCTTAACCCGGCTGCCAGGCTCGTGTGTGCACACAGCTCGAAGAGACACAGAGATGGGTGCCTAGAGTGCTCATCTGACAGGGGATCTTGTCAATGCACTACACTCGTGGTGCAATGCATTGTGAGATATCTGGAGGCTGGGACACATTGTGCTGGACTCCGGAGCTCCACACTGCATGGCACAATTCGTGCTCCCAGCATCGTTTTTGTACTCACCTGGAGGAGAGGGGAGTTTGAGCAGCCTTCTCCCCTGCCCGCCTAGTCATGTGAATGGCCCCAATACATACACACACCTTGGATTAAGCCCCATTGAAGACAGTGAAACGTTCTTCCACGTCAAACAAAGGAATAGTGTACTGCATGTACCGAGAGAAATGCACTCTGCACATGTTAACCTTCTCTTCCATATTATTATTTCAAAGGTGCCAGAGCTGAGGCTCCAAAATGAAACCCTCATGAATTTCGTCTTGCAAAAAGCCTTAAAAACAGAAAATTTGAATTACTGAGTGCCTCCTTTCATAATAATCTGTTATTCAAGGTTTATTCTAATGTGCAGCTGGATGCATTTTGTGTAGTACCAAAAAAAGTGCAGTAGAAACTATGTTTTTGTGCAGGTGGGCCTATGTAGTTTAATAGGGTGTAAGTTTTTTGACAAAAAGAAATAGAGGAGAAAACGAAAACAGGAAGTAGAGTTGAAAACCATTTCCTTTCAATCTTCATAGATACAAAAAGTGTATTAGAGTCTTTCCTTCCATACTTTACAAAACACCTCATTTTTTTCTTGTTTCTTCTGTCTTTTGTCTCTCTCATTTCCCCTTCCTTTCCTCGTTATTTCTCCCTCTCTCCCTGTCAATCCCTTTCTTTTCCCATGCATTCTCATTTTCTCTCCCATCTGCCTTCTTTTCTGTAGAGTGTGGGGGGGATACTTGTGAATGGGGGTGAGCTGCACCCACTGCTTACAAAGCAAAGAATAATTCTTGCTATTCCTTTATTATTATTATCATTATTATTATTATTATTATTATTTTAAAGCAAACAAGGCACTGAAGGAGGCCTGGAGGAGACTGTCCTTGCATACATCAAGGTTTCACACAAGGCAGGGCCAGAGACTCTTCCTGTACAATTTCCCAGGGGGCACAGAATTGCTTTGACAACAGTCCAGGCTCAACTGAGCACCTACATAATGAAATAGCATCCAAATTTTGCTTTTAGCTACAAGTTAGTAAAAATTTAAAAGATGGCAGCTTGGCTTGGGACTTGATGTTCTTCCTTTGCTGGGTAAGCTTGTACTCTAAATTTCTCTGCCAGAAGCTTATAGGGGAGTAATTATATTGGAATATTGGGGTGTGCATGATGAACTTGTGACTTCTGGTTCCTGTCTTGGTTTAAAATCCTGGTCTCGGAGCCCAGTACCCCATGGACTTGTGGGTATGGGGGTGGTTGGTACCCTATGTGCACTACACCACCACTCGCTCTGGGCCACCCCAGAGCCCCTCAAGTGGAGTTATGGGGCTGCTGAAATCCCCATTATTCCCTATGGGGGGGAAAGCTTAAAGACATGCAAACTTCAGAAATTTTTAAAAATCACCCCTTTCACCAATTCCTTTGAAATCTGGATGGTAGCAAGCACCCATTGAGGCACTACCACCCAACCCACTCTTCTGCCCCTGAAGCCCTTTTTCTGTCTTAAATCTGCCCCAAAGACGCACAAACTTCAGAAATTCTATAAAAACCAACCCTTTGCCCATTCACTTTGAAACCTGGATGGTAGCAGGCACCCATTGGGGCACTACCACCCAACCCACTGTGGCACTCCTAGGAGGCACCCACAGATAGAAATGGGCACTGTCTGTCACCATTGTCCAATAGGGTGTATGCAGCACACATCAACAACAGCAGAGCTTTGCAAAGAACAAGGTTTCCAAAGGTCACACACATCCACTGTGTCACCCCCCCCGAAATGCAATTGATCTACACACAACAGTGTGAAACAACAATGAAATGCACTGCCCCATGCGCCCCCTCCCAATGCAGGGTAACAGCAGCAGCCAGCAACAAGCAAGCAAGTAAGTGCAATATCACAGATGCAGCAGACTAGGGCCAACAACAGCATCAAATGTGCCCTGCTCTCCCTCCCCCAAGCATTTTTCATCCACAGACACAGCGACATCTGTGGCACCTGGCCATAAAATCTGGTTAAATAAGGAAGGGTGCAAAACAGCATTCTGCCAGTGGAACGGTGAGGTTTGGTCCCACCTCCCACCGACACAAGTAGAAGAGTGATGATGACAACAATGGCACACAGTTTTGGGGGGCTTTTTTTTTTTGGACATTTCTGCAACAGATCGGATCCTGTGACACCAGCACAACCTATTGTAGATGCAAGCAATCTAGTTTGAATAAAAAGGATGATGCTAGAAGTCACAGTATGACCCAATCTTCATTGCAAAGAAGGAGAGAGAGAGAGAGAGAGAGAGAGAGAGAGAGAGAGAGAGAGAGAACACCAGTCCTGAGCCCATCCATGAGGTCCCCAAAATACAGGCACAACAACAAACCATCCAAGGCATTTGAATTGCTCTGTCTATCTATCTATCTATCTATCTATCTCTACACACACACACACACACACACACACACACACACACACACCCTCCCTTGGTTGGCCAAGGTAATTGAGAGGGTGGTGGCCGACCAGCTTCAGGCAGTCTTGGAGGAAATTGATTATCTAGACCCATTTCAAACTGGCTTTAGAGCTGGCTATGGGGTTGAGACAGCCTTGGTCAGCCTGATGGATGAGAGGCAGTGTGACTCCGCTGGTTCTTCTGGATCTCTCGGCAGCGTTCGATACCATCGACCATGGTATCCTTCTGGATTGCCTGGGGAAGTTGGGGATAGGGGGCACTGACTTGCAGTGGTTCTACTCCTATCTCTTGGGTAGATTCCAGATGGTGGAGCTTGGTGACAGTTGCTCCTCAAAATGGGAGCTGTTATATGGAGTCCCTCAGGGCTCCATTCTGTCACCAATGCTTTTCAATATCTACATGAAACCACTGGGTGAGGTCATCAGGAGGTTTGGTGCTGGATGTTATCATTATGCTGATGACACCCAAATCTACTCCTTTTCATCTTCAGGAAATGGCACTCATTCTCTAAATGCCTGCCTACAGGCAGTAATGGGCTGGATGAGGGAGAACAAATTGAAGCTGAACCCAAGCAAGATGGAGGTGCTCATTGTGGGGGCTCAGAATCTGAGGGGTGTGTTAGCTCTTCCTGTGCTGCATGTGGTTACACTTCCCCAGAAGGAGCAGGTGCGCAGCTTGGGAGTACTCCTGGACCCAGGCCATGGCCAGGAGTGCTTTCTATCAGCTCTGGCTGATTTGACAGCTGCACCCATTCCTTGAAGAGGATGACCTCAAAACAGTGGTGCATCAGCTGGTAATCTCCCGGCTTGACTATTGCAATGCACTCTATGTGGGGCTGCCTTTGTACATAGTCCAGAAACTTCAGTTAGTTCAGAATGCAGCAGTCAGATTGTTCTCCGGGGCAACCCAGAGAGACAATATTTTTCCTGTTTTGAAACAGTTACACTGGCTGCCGATAGGTTTCTGGGCAAAATACAAAGTGCTGGTTATTACCTTTAAAGCCCTGAACGACTTGGGTCTGAGTTATCTTAGAGAGCGCCTTCTTCTACATGATCCCCACCACACGTTAAGGTCATCCGAGGAGGTCCATCTCCAGTTACCACCGGTTCGTGTGGTGGCAACTCAGAGGCAGGCCTTCTCTGTAGCTGCTCCTGGGCTGTGCAATGCACTCCCAGCAGAAATCCGCAATCTGAATTCTTTATTGACCTTCAGGAGAGCCCTTAAAGCCTATCTATTTGGCCTGGCCTTCCAGGGTTTTTAATTAGTTTTAATTGTTTTAATGCTGTAACCTGAGTTTTCAGGGTTTTTTTAATTGTTCTGGTTGTTTAATTGTTTTTTGTGATGTTTTAATTGTTAATTGATGTTTTACATTGTTTATATTTCTGTTTTAACTGTTATTGGTTTTAATAATTTTGTTTTAATTGTAAACCACCCCGAGCCACTTTGGAAGGGTGGTATAAAAATCAGATAGATAGATATATAGATAGATAGTATACCTGTGCGTGTGTGCTCTGCAAAAGGGTTAGTGGGTTTAGGGTTAATTTTTGCCATGGCCTCAAAATGCTGCAGTTGGGGGTGGGGGGTAAATGGGCACAGGGAGGAGGCTAGAGTCTGGGCCTTCCTGCCTACTCAGAGCCTGTAAGTTGCTGGGCAGAGAATATTAATACTGATATATTATGGGCACTGAGGGATGAAGGACAGACTTCTGTGTTTGTTTGTTGTTGTTTTTTTTAATGCCCCCCCCCCAATCTTTGGAATGGGAAAAAAGACAACAGTGTTCTTTAAAACCATGAGGCTACGCGAGCTTTCTAACCGCCTACTAGTACTAGTTAATGGGGATCCCTCCCACACAGAACCCCTGTTTAAACTTCTAAACTAAACAAGACAGAACTTTTTAAATTCAATTGCAACCCCAAACCTCCCTCCAAACATGAACCCCGCCCCCAAGAATACAAAATTCCAGATATGTTTGTGTGTGTGTTTGTGTGTGTGAAAAAGGGTACACTCACTCAGTCTAGGGCTTCACCCACGTTGTGTGTCCAGTTGTCCACTTCTGTGGTCTGGTCTCTGAGTCTACTCTTTTTTCTTCAATCTTCTTCATCTTCAGTCTTCAGGGATTATAGGGGCGGGGGCGCAGCTGGGACAAAAGCCTGGAAAATCTGGGGGAGAAGGGAGGTGGCTGGCCAGGTGGCCAGTGGCCACAGGGGCTGGGGCTGGTGGCCAGCAGGCACAGGCAGGCAGTGATTCTCTCAGCAGCAGGAAGCGGGTGAAAAAAGAATTTTCTTCTTCTCAGGAACAAAAAACAAGCAGTGCTGCAGATATAATCATTCCCAGGCTGGCATACAGCAACAGGGGCAGGCAGGCTGGGCTCAGGCTGGCAAGGCAGAAGGCAGAAGGCAATAGGCTAGGCAAAACAAAGCAAAGCAAAGCAAAGCAAAGCAAAGCTCTCTCTTTCTCTTCTCCCATGAGGCAGAAAGGCAGAATGGCGGCTGCTGCCTCTTTAAATCTCATTGAAAATTCATCCTTGAACTCCCCCCACCCTTGCCCCTTCTTTGACCCTTCCCCTGGCCAATGTGGGGTCAGTCAGGAGTGGCAAGAGCCAAAAGAGCCAATCTGGAACCAGGAGGGAATCGTCAGCAGATCAGCCCATGCCTTCGTTCACCCATCTGAAGCTTGGAAAGGCAGGAAATTCAAATAGACGTCAAACACAAAATGGAGACTACACGGAGATTGCCACAAAATGGAGGTTCGAAACAACAAAACATTTGGCTCTGAAATTCGGGCGATTTGTTTTGGAGCCGAATCTTTCGGGACTTGCAGAGGCGTGATTTGTGTTGTGCACAAATCGCCCCAAACAGGCAGATTCGGGTACATATAGTTCTGTACCTGAAATGTTTCGCACAACCCTACTTTCTCATGCCCGTGCAGACTACAGAAGAAGCTTACAGCATGGTCAGTAGCAGTGGCCAGTCTGATTCCAGCAGTTTCTCTGTGGGGTTGCTAACCTACTTGTTCCAGACAAGCCTGTGTAGTTTTGCAAGCTGCACGACTAGCAGTTATGTAACAGGTATGGTCACACATTAACACCATCAGCTGCTCTGCTGTCTCTTGTGCAAAATGCAAAGGCACGGAAGTCCTGCAGGGTGGGATTGTAGCAGCTTCACACTTGCTGCATTCCTTCAGATGCTGTTCCGTCTCAGATGCTGTTCAATCAAAGCTTTCACTTCATCATGTTTTGGGTTACTTTAGTACAAGAAGTTAGTAAATAGGAATCTTTTCGCCCACCCTAGTTATTCTTTATCTCAGCTGATGTCTCTGATCCCATGAACTCCATGATCCCTGTGGAGCTGCAATGGGAAGCCTTCTTGGGGCTCATGAGCAGCTGGGAAATATTGCCATGGTAAATAGCAATAGCAATAGCACTTACATTTATATACCGCTCTACAGCCGAAGCTCTCTAAGCGGTTTACAATGATTTTAGCATATTGCCCCCAACATTCTGGGTACTCATTTTACCGACCTCGGAAGGATGGAAGGCTGAGTCAACCTTGAGCCCCTGGTCAGGATTGAACTTGTAACCTTCTGGTTACAGGGCAGCAGTTTTACCACTGTGCCACCAAATGATGCTGTAGTCAAGGAGGAGGAGGGTTGGAGGGGTGAAAAGGACTGACGGATGGTCAGGCAATCAAGCATAGGGTGTATGCAGCTAGATGGGATGGATGGAGCAAAGGCAACCCATATAATGTGAGAGCCAGTTGATTCGACCCTGCAGTGTTTCCTCTGATTGGCTGAGACCAGTGATGTAGTTGCAAATTCAGAAGTGCAGGCACTCTCCTTGACAGCCCCCATAGCCACACCTACATCAACAGCCATGCTAAATTGCCATATTCCTTACCTATATAGATGCAACAATGGGGGGGGGGGGGGCGTTTCTGCTACAAGAAGTCAAGGATCATGCAAACTCTAGGAAATGTACTAGAATGAATGACAGGGAATGCCCACTGAAATGCACTGGTTCCTTCCAAATGGCCATGGAATGCATTGAATTTCTGAATGGCCATTGGCCATTTGTTTTAGGATGTCCTGGCACTAGTCCACCATAAGACTTGCATGCTGACAGTCCCAGATTCGATCCCTGGCAGCATCTCCAGGAAGGGCTGGAAAAAACTCCTGCCTGAAACCATGGAGAACCGCTGTCGGTCAGAGTAGAAAATACTGAGCTAGATGAACCAATGATCTGACTCAGTATAAGGCAGCTTCCTATGTTCCTAAGACTAGCGGAATGGTAATAAATAGTTGGAATAGCAAGAGCAGCACATGACTTCCATGTAGAAAGCCAAAGGCTTTGCATCCCTGCTGAGGCCCTTGAGGGGAAAAGTACTCGGACTGCTTCCCTGCCCATCCTGATAGCACTGCACCACAGGCTGAGATGCTCCAGATGCTGTTGTGGGAAGGACTCCCAGCCCTTGTCAGGATCACCTCCTTAAGTCTGTGGCCTTTTGCCCATTAGACTTGTGCAACTGCATAAAGCTAGGGCTCTATCTGTAGTCTCGGTGTCCCTAGTGTATATTGCTTGGTTGGAGCTTCCAGGGGATACCCCATGATGTGTGTTCCTTCTGTCTGTAGCTGGGTGGTTAGACAGCTGATTTGTGGAGTGGACAGTAAGGGCTTGAGACCTGTCTGCCCCTTCTCTTTTACTTAGTCTAGTGGGTATTGTTGGCCAGTCATGCAAAAGGTGATTTCGGCCTTGGTTTTACCATTCCCCTGGCTGGGCTCAAACTTGGCTTGCTTGGTGTTCATCCTGGGATCCTGTGCAGGGATGTTTTCCCTGGCCTTTGTACAGCTGGGGTTCTCACAGTTCCTCCCCTGCCAAGAAGATGCCTGCTGGCACGACGGCATGTGCAGAGGACTGGGGGAGTTGCAGTGGGCCCCTTTTGTGTTCCTGCAGAGCCTCCTCACACATGCACTCTGTTAGTTAGGGTGACAATCAATGTAAGCAGAGTATAGGGTTGCCCAGTACATTACCCACCACCACTCCTATGATAATGGCTGAACTCATTATTACCAGAATTTTTTGCTCAGCAAATACTTTTAAGAAATGGCTTTCCCTGGCTGCTAAGCAAGAAAAATCGACTTGGCAAGCAGAGTTTTTAAAAGGCTGTAGGAGGTTTTCCACATTAGTTTGGCATGCAGAGGGCGCACAGAAGGGCACAGAGCCCCTGCAGACAAAGAAAAATGGCAAGTGTCACCATCCAGTATTCTAACACAAAACTTAAGACATGTACTTTCATATGCATTGCAATCATTCTTCTAAACCTTCTGTTATAAAAGCAGTTCTGAGGTTAGCTATTATCTTTGAAGAATGCCACTCATATCTGTCTTTGGCATAATCCCACCGTGAGTTATATGAGGAACGTCATAAAACAGTGGGTGGGGGTGTCCAAAAACATATAAAAGCAATGAAGCTTGTAAGAATGTCTCCCTTTGACTAAAGTGAGGAGTCTGTGTAGTATGGTAGCACCATCTGTAGGATGTTAGAAGAAGCAGCAGGGTGTATTTTCAGGGTAAGATTTGAAACTCACACTTGGCCAAGAGCCAATGGAAGAGCACCTCCCAACGCTCAAATCTCATCTGTCATTTTATATATACACACACATACTAATCAACAATCAATCATATATACACACACATCTACTATGAGCCACCCTGAGAGTTTGCTAGCTGGTGGGTAGCATAAATATTTTAAAATGTCTATCTATCTAAGGGATAAAATTCAAAGCACTGGAGAATTTTCAAGTGGTACTGTTAAAAAAGAAAAAGGCACTGCCTCTTTCTCTTTGATCCGGCATGTATGTAAAAGGTGCATGTGCAACAAACGCCTCACCCACTTGCTACTTTGTGTTATTCATCAGAGGCAATGAGGATGATGGCTGGAGGCCCCCGTTCTCAGCCTGAAGCCGTAAGGACTTGAATCCTAGACACACACCACACATGCACAGTGCATGTGCATCCAGAAGAGCGGAGAGCCATGGGAATTCAATTTCCTGTGTGTAGAATCCAAGGGCAAGAGTTGAGGTATGCAAGGACGAGGCAGTGGAGTGGAATCAGGAATATTAACAGTCTAGTGAAATAGATATTATGTATAGAGAGGCAAGTGCAGACTTCTGCTAGTTGTTTGTTAGCCCCGCCTCTACTCCAGGACAGGAATACAAGTAACTAAAGCCCCATTCAAAAGCTGGCCTAGATCAAGGAATGGATTAACCAAAAACACCACACTGTGATTCCCAGCTTTCCAGGATACACATATGTGGCTGTAACCAATCCCCCAAGAACCTGCTGTGATCTTCAGACTACTAGGGTAGATTTCCCTTCTGTGGACAGTAAACAGTAAAGGATGCTAGGAAGGCCTCATCCATGGCCTGAAGTTGCAACAGACTCAGCATCTATCTAGATCTTGCCACATGCCAAATTTCAGAGTTAACTCTATGTAATTTGAGGCTGAGAATAAAAGGTAGATGCAAGCAGTAGTCTTCCCAATCCACCCAGAAGACCTGGGTTTCTGGAATTTGCTACAACTCTGTGTTGGGCTGCTGTTAATAGCAAGGGCAATAAAAGGTTGGCCACCTTTGTAATCAACAAAGTTGTAATTATTAATGCCAGGTTTAGCTCAGGCCTCGTGATTTCATAGTTCACTGTTTGTGAAAGTTGTCTGATCTGTTCTTCATAGTGAGCAGCTGTTCTTGAACAGCTCACAATATGGCAACAGCTGCCACATAAAATACAGGAGAGCTGGTACTGTGGTATCAAGCATGACTTGCCCCCTTAGCTAAGCAGGGTCTACCCTGGTTGCATATGAATGGGAAACTAGAAGTGTGAGCACTGGAAGATATTCCCCTCAGGGGATGGAGCCACTCTGAGAAGAGCAGAAGGTTCCAAGTTCCCTCCCTGGTTTCTCCAAGATAGGGCTGAGAGAGATTCCTGCCTGCAACCTTGGAGAAGCCGCTGCCAGTCTTTTTAGACAATACTGAGCTAGATAGACCAATGGTCTGACTCAGTATATGGCAGCTTCCTATGTTCCTATGTTGCCTTCATTGATAACTATAATGTGTGGATTCTGAGTCTTCAGTTTATACCAAGTGAGAAAGTAGTGTGTTTTCCCCTCAACCTTTTGAGGACTGTTCCAAGGTTGAAATTGTTTTCTCTGCATTTAGTATTGAAAGACAAATGGTAGGAACTCTGTAATACAAAGAGCTATACAGCTATTGACAAATACAGCAAAAAGCACTTATCCAAACCTCAGCTACTCAGTATTCCAAGTGTATTTGGTGCATTTTTCTCCAGTGTCTTTGATAATCTATACAGGAAGTGCAACCAACAATTATTTATGATCACACTAAAATAACTCAAACAGCACAATGTTTACTCAGAAGTTAATTTCATTGAGCTTAAGTGTAATAACATGAGTGTGCATATTACCTTGGCGCCGAACTAGTTCACCTCGAACCAGGCCAGTTTGGAAGCTTGATTGTGGACTGAACCAATCCTTCGATTGTGGACTGAACTGAATCAAGTTTGGGTGGACTGGTTCAGCACCAAACGGGAGGCCGGGGGTGGGGGGCAGTAAGAGAGGTACTTAAAAGGTCTGCTTACCCACCAAGCATACTGCCGCTTCCGTCCACCCACCCACCCAGTGCAGCCCTTAGCTAAATCATACGTGATCCTCCCTCCTTTACCAAGTCACCAAGAGGGTGGCAATCTTGGCAAAGGAGGGATGATCACATGCGCTTCAGCTACAGGCTGCGCCGGTGGAGTGTGAGCATCAGTGCACACAGCACACTTGGCAGGTAAGCAGACCCTTTAAGTAGCTCTCTTGCCGCTGCTGCCTCTTCACAAGAGCCAGGGTCCCCTACCCCTGAACTTGTAAAGGGGAATCTTCATCTAGGTACTGAACTGGTTCAGTCAAACAGACCGGCCTGGCTGGTTGGTTTGACTGAACTGGTTTGGCAGCATGCAGTGCAGCTCAAATTTGATTCAGATTTGAGCCAAACCATGATTTTTGGTTTATGCACACCCCTAATGCAGGACTTGTGACCATTTACCACAACATATATTTTCAATAGGTGGTTGGGCAATAAATGCTTAACTGTATTTAGCCCTGTCTGTCTGCCACAATAATTTCAAATATTTATTAATATACTTATTTTGCATTAACATAAAAATGCACACAATAATTTTTCTGGAATCTGCACCTAATTTGTTTTCAAATTAGAAAAATCTTATAAACCACTAAGCAATAGCATACTAAGATGACTGGTGAAGTAGTCCACTCATTTTTAATTCTTAGAGCAGTTCAGTAAGTTTCATCAGTTCAGCAGTTTTCTTTCCAGGAAAGAAAAGGCTGAAATTATTGCTGAAATTAAGTTATTGCTGAAATTCAACACTGGGGGGCACAATTGTTCTGTTAAGCTGTTTAAAGTGCAACTCTTTTAAAAGAGCTTTTAAAGCCGTGTGTGTGAGTGTCTGTGCACACACACACACACACACACACACACACACACACACACACACACACCACACAATATATAGATATAGATATAGATATAGATATAGATATAGATATAGATATAGATATAGAGGCTTTCCCCTGTTTTTCTTAGCAGAGCCACCACAATATTACAAGCGTATTGCGTTACATTTTAAAAAGCAATCTTACTAATAATAAATTTAGCAATTATATCCGAAAGTCAGATTAGGGTAAATTCAAGTTCTCCAGAATTCTTCTTTGGGCTGGATAAGCAAATACACCAACAATATTATAAGGAGGGGGATGAAAGGAAAGGAAAAGCTGGGTATAATGGGGAAGTCCCAATGTCTGAAGTTTGGAACAATGTAATGGATGCAGATCCAAGGGATGCAGGAGGTGTTCTCCAGGCTGAATTAGACTCAGTGGCACTGGGTGCCAAATGAAATTTCTGAGTCTCAAAGAAACATCATGGCCACTGCTCCTTTGGAACTAAAAGCTACCCGTTATTCCAATCTGCCTCTGGAGCTAAGCAGAACATAGAGGCAGCTTTTCAGACCGAGAACAGAAGGATTTTAAAAAAAAAAAAAATTCAAAAGTAACAGTAGGATAATACCTTTATGAAGCCCAATAAAGGTATTGCCCTACTTTGGATTTGTTTTTAATGGATTACCATGGCCTCATGATATTTTTTGTGAGTATTTGTATAGTGTGGGCCTGATCCAGCAAGGCTGTTTTTATTTTCTTATAGACACATTCATGGAAGATGTCTATCAATGGCTACTAGTCTTGATGGCTGTAGGCTACCTCCAGGCTCAGAGGCAGGATGCCTCTGAATACAAGTTACAGGGGAGCAGCAGCAGAAAAAAGGTCATGCCTTCATCTCTTGCTTGTGGGCTTACTAAAGGCATCTGGTGGGCCACTGTGAGAAACAGGATGCCAGACTAGATGGGTTTGGGGCCTGATCCAGCAAGACTGTTCTTATGTTCTTCCTAGGTTCTCAGAACTGTTTCTCAGAATCCTTTATGACAAGACTGTAAGGTATATCTGTATTAGTGGCTCCATTCACACATAATGGGAAACCAGAGTTGAAGGTGCCAGAGGTTGCCAAACCTGAACATCCAAATGCATGCAACTCTGGTCCAGTTTGGAAAGTGACCCCAGGTTTTGCTCACTGAACTCTAATTTGAAATCTCAGGTTCACTGCTCATACCCAAGGTATCCAGCCATCTGTAGTATGTTCAAATGCAGAACTGCAGGCTGTGCTGTGCTGGCTGAAACCGGAGTTGAGGGAGGAAGTTCTTCCCTCTCTCCAGCTGTGATTGGCTGTTCAGGCTGTTCTTCATGGAAGAAGAAAACCCGCACAGCCACTAACCCCTTCTCTCTGCGATCTCCCTAACTGCAGAGAGCCTCCTGTCTACTTTGTCCGAATGTAGACAGGAGAGCAGGGGTGGAAAGCCGAACAGCAGGTCCATTGGAATGGCAGATCTGCATTATGTGTGAATATAGCCATTATCTCCATATTACTGATGTGGGCTATATTTTAACAGTCATATCTTTCCTATGGTATCTTGTTTCAATAGTATTTTGCCCCAAGATGAACCTGTTTTCACAGGCTTTTAACTGGAATTAATTTTACTAACTTGTTTCAGGAGATTGTTTTTATTGTGTTCTGTGAAATTTTAATCTGTTTTTACTCTTTTATATTGTGTTTTAAATTTCATACACCACCTAGAGATTTACATATCAGGTATGATATATACATATCATAAAATAAATAATAAATACAGCCTCCTAGAGAGTTAATGGATGCTTAAAAGACCCAGGAGCCAAATCTATTGTCCCCATTTTGATAATTAAACTCAGTCCTATCCACAATAAATTATATATGGTTTTTAAAGTCTCTGGTGCTATAATGCAGCACCTATGAAAGTGGAAGCAACAGAAAGCAGGTAGGAACTCTCTCCCATACTCTGTGCAGATAGCTCTACAGCTGCACTTCCTTTCTGGAAGAGACCATGCAGGAGGGAGGTAGCTGATGAGATTTAGGGCTCTAAGCCATTCATTGGAGGCCCATGCCCCATGAGCCACCCCCCAATGATGACCCTGGTTGTAATTATTTTATTAGCTTATTCAGGTTTTTCCTTACTCAGATCAGTTCTATGACATGAAAAGTTAATTCTAATTGAGAATAGATTAGATTAGATCGGATCAAGACTAGATTAAAAAAATTTGCATGTGTTATGCTTATTAAAAGTCACTGGAGGCTACACATGTTCAGCCACCTGACACAAATGGAACAAAAGATTTATGATCCATAGGGCCTTCTTTGAGCTAATCAAAGGGCACGATCTCAAAAGGATTCTGCTGATTTAAAACCCATATATTTTGCTGTAGGCTTGCACTAACAAAGTTCTGGATGTTAATACTGGAAAGTTAACTGCTATCAAATTTTAAAGGAATATGTTTTACATTACTGCCATATTTATTAGGGGGAAATCAGATCTAGATGCCAACTGTCAGTTCTTACAGTTAACAACACTGAAAACAATCCAAAAGGACATATGAAGGCTTGAAATGTCTTATTCCAAAATATAACCAGTTTTTCTATTTATTCATCTGTTTATGTTTTACTAGCAGGATTTCTTAAAAAATAAGGCCTCAGTCTTACACATACTAATAGTAAGTATCCTGAACAACTGGAAACGTAGCTTTTCCCCAGTTGCTCAATACACACATTTTCTCAGCAATCAGTTTGTTTTTTCTATTGTGTACACAACAAATCCATTGTCCCCAGACCCCGGCCCCAAAAGACACAGAGACATAATATTGGGTGAAAGGGCCACAACTTTTATTAATCAAACAGAAGACATAGCAGACTGGAACACTGGGGTGATTAATCACCACTAGACAACAGTGCAGGCCTAACAAGGCCAGGTAAGGACTCCACCATCCTTCCCACACCTTTCAGGGCGACACACCCTGGCTCAGGAAACAGGCAGGTGTAACCTGCCCATCTCCTTCAAAGCCAACCCCCTTAGTAAGAGGGCCTGGATACTTCTAGGACTTTGTGCACCCCAGACCGCTCAGCCCAAGGGTTAGTGAAGTCCTGAAGCCGGTTTCATGGCAAACCATTCTCCCCGAGCCGCACAAACCACAAGGGAGCGATTGACCAGTCCACCTCTTAAAATCCAAAGGTGCTCACCGATGGCCTTCCCTCAAGTTACCACCCAGCCTGCATTGTTCCTGCCTTGTTGTGATCTGCCTGCCTCCATGAAGCATACCACTACAGAATGGAGTAGGCGAAAAACCCTCAACAGTGGCCAATACACTGAGAGTAAAAAATTCCTACTCAGCCCCCTAGGGCAACTGTTCACTAGACCCGCTCTGCACCAGGGAAGGGAGGGCGGGGAAGCTTGGCCCGAACTGAGAGTTTGGGGCAGGGACCACATAACTAATGGCCACAGCCCCGCCCCCCAATCCCCCCCAGCCAATAGGATTCCTTTTAGGGCCTCGTGCAGAGCGTGGTTGGGACAAATCGCCCTCCCTCTGCCCAAGGCCAAGAGGAGGGGCATTATGTACACAATGCCTTTAAGAGGAAACAGTCACCTTGAATTTTCAGAGAAAAGGTAACCAATTACCCAACAGCTTGGTTCTGAGGTATTTAAGAGAATGCTTTCTTCTTCATCAACTTCACTGCCTATTAAGATCATCTGGGGAGTTGCTCCCGGCTTGGTTGGTAGCAACTCGAAACTGGGCCTTTTCTAGAGCTGACCCAGGACTCTGGAACGCGCTTCCTAATGAAATTAGAGTTTCCCCTTCTCTGAATGTTTTTAAGGAGGACCTGAAAACACACCTGTTTAGCCAAGTGTTTAGTTTATTGTTTTTAAGCTTCAGGTTGTAGAGTTTTTATTTGTATTTATTTAAATTATCTTTTAATTAATGAGGACACTGATATTATTTCTGTTATGGCCAAGTTTTGTTATATTATTTGTAAAATACGTACTGCTTTATTGTAAATGTTTGCTGGTCAATGACCGAATAAACTTATAACTATAACTTTCAACCAATTATTCACTGACCAAAAATAAAATGGTATTCTAAACCCAGGTAACTTACTAGGCATGAGCAAAAAACCTGCCAGTGTGTCAACATCATTAAGATATCCTTTGTAATAGATTACGGCGGATGCAATTCAGTCTGTGTGGCATCAAGTAATAGTATTTTAAAATTGGGTTCTATATTTTAAAATTGTGTTGTTTTAAGTTAGTTGGGGGGAAATGGCTCACCTTCTGCACAACGAGCCACCTGTCTAAGCAACAGGTGACCTCTCTGCTTCAGAGTCCCTTCAAATTTTGCTGGCATGGCTTGCGAAGGTGGGGAGGGTCAGTGTCTTCGAAGGAGTGTGTGATCACACTCCCACTGCTACTCCCATTGGGAATAATGGGGTAGCAGTGGTAGTGAGAGGACACACTCCTTAGTAGGCATGGAGTCTCCCTGTCCTTGCAAATTGTGTTGGCAGGATTTGAAGGGGCTTGGAAACACCAAGTTTGCCTGTGAGCCAGCATTTTTCCATATCTATTCCCATTTCCGGGTCCAATTCAAGGTGCTGGTTTTGACCTTTAAAGCTCTTAACCTTTAAAGCCCTTAACAGTTTGGGCCTGGGTATTTTAGGGACCACCTGCTCCCAAGGGTTGCTGCCCGCTTGACGAGGACATCTGAGGGGGCCCTGTTCCAGGTGCCGACAATGAGAGAGGCCCGGCTGTCATGCACTCGGGACAGGGCCTTCTCTGTTGCTGCTCCTAGACTCTGGAATGCTCTCCCAGTGGCCATTCGTTCCTCGGACTCCATCACGGCTTTTAGAAAGCTTGTAAAGACTTGGCTTTTTACCCAGGCTTTTGCATAATCGTTTTTACTGCTGCTTCTGTGTGTCTTTATCTGTTGTATTGTTTTTATGCCTGTTTTTATATGTTTTTATATTTTTTGCTTGATGTTTTAATTGCCTTTTTATTGTATGTTTTAACTTTTGTAAACCGCCTTGGGGTTTTCTTTTAACGAAAGGCGGTATATAAATGTAAAAATAAATAAATAAATAAATAAATAAATAAATAAATTCTGCTTGTTGAGCAGGATGTCCCAAATCCTTTCCCCATTTTTTCATACAACTAGAAGAAATGTTCATCCCTTGAATCCATTTAAATTAGTGGCAAAATGTTTACACATTTCAATACTACTACTACTGTTACTACTGCTATTACAAATATTTATATACTACTCTTCAACCAAAGTTCTCAAAGCGGTTTACACAGAAAAATAACTAATTCATAAATAAGATGGCTCCCTGTCCCCAGTGGGCTCACAGTAAAAAAAAAGAAACATAAGGCAAATGCCAGCAACAGCCACTGGCAGGATGCTGTGCTGGGATTGGATAGGGCCAGTTGCTCTCCACCTGCTAAATAAAAGAGAATCACCACTTTAAAAGGTGACTCTTTGCTCAGCAGGGGATGTATAATTACATTCAGTATTTGGAGGGATGATTCACCCCCTTAGCATTCATCCAGTGTTTAGGTGAGAGCTCAGGGGCAGATGATTCCCCCTGCAATTGTTCTGAAAGGCACAGGCTGGCAGCCAGTCTAACACAGTATTGACACTATGGAGGAGGGGTGATTTAGGCAATCTCCCTTTCCTTCAGAAGTGCCCTGTACTGAAAATATGTCCCTAGGGTTCACATGATCCTCAGGGGCATATTTTTGGGAGGCACTGTGCTCTTCAGAGGGAAGGGACGATCGGATAAAATCCCCCTCCCCCTTTGGCTTCTCCAAGATAGGGCTGAGAGAGATTCCTGCCTGCAACCTTGGAGAAGCTGCTGCCAGTCTGTGAAGACAATACTGAGCTAGACAGACCAATGGTCTGACTCAGTATATGGCAGCTTCCTATGTTAGCACCAGCACTGTGTTAGTCTAGATGTCAGCTACTCTCTTGGGGTTAAACCACATGTTAATTTAAATATGTGCAGTTTTAATGTTAAATAGCAGCTGGATTGGAGGTCCCATGCACCAGAAGGACAGTAAAGAAAAGAGGAGTTTAACCCTCTCCCAGACATAGTTGAGATTCAGATCAACCCCCACCCCCACCCCCAGGGAAGACTGTTATATATCCTGGAAACAAGCTCCCATTCATGCTAATGGGAGCTTTTATTTTCTCATCAAATAACAGGTGGTGGAGGGGAACTGAATTGGAACAATAGAAGGGGTAGGGTTATAGCCCCCTTCTGCCCCACCAGGGTCCGGATCCAGCTGCTATTAAACATTTAAAAACTTCCTCTAGTATGAATGATGAAGACTTACCCACACTATAAAGGCTGACACAGTTTTTTAATAACTGTGATGTTATTTAGTTACTCATAGGAACATAGAAAGCTGCCTTATACTAAGGCAGACCATTGATCCATCTAGCTCAGTATTGTCTTGTCTGACCGGCAGTGACTCTCCAAGTTTTCAGACAGGAGTCTCTCCCCACCCTACCTGGAGATGCCAGGGAGTGAACCTGGGACCTTTTGCATGCACACAAGCAGATGCTTTGCCACTGACCTATGACCCTATCCCCTAATGACAATATCTTACAATGCTTACATTTAGCCACCCATCTAAATGCAAACCAAGACAGACCCTGCTTAGCAAATTGATGTTTGTTATACCTCAAGACTAGCTCTCCTCCCTAAACCCACTGTTCTAGGTTGACTTCCATTTGGGGAAATTTTCATTCTCCTAGCACTCAAAGCTACTATATTGTATTACTGTAAGTTCCTTTACGAGTGCATCTTGTGACCCTTTCCAAGTCACACAATATATTATTCTTTAGAAGCTGAGCACTTACTACTGTTCTTTGGGAATGGCATATCACACAACTAGTGTTGGTTGGGGCTAGTAGGACTTTTTCACACAGGAGACATCCAGGTAATTTTTATCAACTAGAAGGCCCTAAGAAAATCCTTTGTCCCAGACTGTAGGTAGTGAAATCCTTGTACAGACTTCTTCCTTTACCTAAATTGTACCTCACACTCATGCTTTAACTTGTTTTTGCTGCACAATATCTCTGTAAGTTCCATTCAGGAAGCCTGATTTCCCAAATGCGCATGAACAACGATTTAAATCAAGGTGCCTCATATCCTCATCTTACCAAAGGAGGCTCCTCATTTGGGACAGAGGGGACATAGCCAGTGGTGGATTAATGGAGAGGCAGAGTGGGCTTTTGCCTATGGCAGCAAAATTTGAAGAGCAGCAAATTTTGCCCCTCCTCTCTGTAGGCAGTGGTGGCTGCAGCAAGGGTGGAGTGGGCAAGGAGAAAGTCCCCCCCCCTTTTTACCTTATTACAAAAAAAGGTAAGATAAAACCTTGTTTAAGATAAAATGGCAGCAAAAGTCTTTTTGCCTTTCGGCAGCAAAAAGCTTAATACACCCCTGGACATTGCCCCCCCACCTTGCCAGCCCCACATTTTTGCCAGCCCCACATTCTGTCACCAAACATACCATCTCTCTCTCTCATATTGCTCTTGTATTTCCACTGTTTGCCAGTGGATGGCCCTGGTTGTTGGTCTTTCTTCTAAATTCCTTTGTAAAGCCATTTCCTTCCTCTAAAGGTGTTCAGTGGGATCCTTTGCCCCCAAATAAAGTAATTACCATACTTAGTCACTACCCAAATTGCATATTTAATGCCTCCACACCAATCAGGATCTGCCTTCTCCTAAGGGTGGACAGAGGCTAGCCCTGCCCCCAACCAATCAGAAAAGCATACAGGCACCTATTCTGTCCAATAGCCAGTAAACAAGGCCCAGTCATCCAATTTCCCAGGGTCCTTCTAGGCTCTGCAAACAGATGGAGTTCAGAAGGTAGGAACCCTGGCTACCTTTCTCCACCCTCCCCTTCTCCAAAGGGAAGCCAGCCCTTTTTTCCTCACTCAGCATCCCAATGAAGTCCTCAGGAGGCATTGGATTTCCCAGCATTTCCTTGGAGATATTTGTCTTTTTTAAAAGGCCACTAGCAAACCTTGGCAACATCCAGAAATCTAGAGAATGAGGGGGCAAGTGGAGGATAATGGTGGACTGGCACATCCTCTGGGTAGTTCTTTTACTAACAAGCAAGCAGCCCCCTGCCTTCCCTCTTATTCTGGAACTTTAAGCAAAGCCTCTTGCTAGCTCCCTTATCCTTCTCTTAGGCCGCATTTACACTTAATATGAAACTGGAGGGGAAGGGACCTCCCGTTTCAAAAACTGTGTGTCCAAATGTGGGCAACCACAGTTTCATCAAAAAGAGGGGGGGATGAACCTCTGGTCCCCACCCCCACCCCAGTCTGTGATTTGTACCTTCAGTTTGTAGTGACGTCCACCACCTGGACCTCCAGTTCCACAGTGCCAGTGTTATATCTGAATGCTGGCACCACAATCTAGTTGCTTTGCAACCAGAGTTGAGGGAGGAACCTCCTCCCTTACTCCAGCTGCTATTGGCTGCCAGGGCTGTCCTTCAGTAAAGAAAGAAGCCCAGGCAGCCAGTTCCCTCTCCTCTCTGCAGTCAGAGGTCTCCTGAATGTCCGAACTTGTACAGGAGAGCAGCGGGAGGAGGGAGCAGAAACATGGGGCCATTGAACCTGCAGTTCTGTGTTACATTAGAAGGCGGCCTTAGTCTCTCACTTCTCTTGAAGGTGAAGGTGAGGGATGGGGGTTATAGCTTCCAAAAAACCCAAGGCATTTTAACTGCAATTACTAACTGGACAATTTCAGACTTATCCGTTTTGAAATGTGTGTGTCTTTAATGGAGAAACATCAGTTGCTGTTTTTAAAAGAATTCTGAGATTATTGCCTTCTCTTTATGGGCAACTAAACAGGCATAGCTCAGGAACCAGGCCAGTCCAAAATAGTTAAGTAGCTCCACCACTCTGTAGACCTTATGCCAGTTTTTGTTTGCTGTTCGTTGGTTATTTTGTGCTTTATCCTCCGTTTCTTTTCTTTTCTTTTCTTTTCTTTTGCATGTGTGTTTGTGTGTGAGAGTGGTAGTAGTATTGAAAGGAGAGGTCCTCAGCATAAGTTCTTTGGTCAGGTTTGTAATTTATATGGTTTAAATTTCAAATCTGATAAAGGATTATCTCAGGTAAATGCTACATAGAACTTCAGCCAATTCTATACAGTTCATTCCAGGTAAGCCTTAATGAACTCATTGGGGCTTACTCCTAAGTAACTGCTGTGTGTATAGGATTGCAGCTCAAGGACATATCCCAGAAATGTTTATTGTGAGAAAGGGAGAAATAAGGCTTGCTCAAAAAATAAAAATAAAGTACGTACATTGTGTGCATGTTTGTCAGAAGAAAAGAAACTAGTGGGCTCTGTGTGTGGCCAAATACATTGTTATAAGTTTATTCGGTCATTGACCAGCAAACCAAATACATTGTGGTATTTCTGAATGGTGTAAAACGTGTGTATGCAGGTGCTACCTGCAAATAGGTGCTCAGGACTCCACCCCCATCTCCTCACTCCTTCAGTTGATCTTCTTAGCCTACTCCTGCATGGGGTGAGGAAGAGAGGGCTGAGATTGCAAGGAGGGGAAGAAATGGAGGCAATGCTGATAGATGGGATGGAGCTACTGAAGAGAAGAAGAGGCATGGGGACTTGAGAGAAAGAGAGATGGCATTGCTACTTTCCACACTGACACCTACAATTAACTACTCTGCCCTTTACTCACAGCCAACCAAGGGACAAATTTAGCACTAAATTAGCACAACTAATAAACAGCCAGCTGCCAAGTGCTGGTGTGACTGACGGAGAGATTGTAGTTGAGAAAAGTATATAACTTTTCAAATGGCAAAAACCATGGGCTGGTTCTTTCTAACTTAGGGTTAGACCTGCCTACTATTAGCCCCACCTATGGTTACCCCTGGCTCCCTCCCCTCGGCAACCCTCCCCTGCCACAAGAGGCTGCAGCTGCCACAGCATCTTACCTATTATACAACATTGGTGGTCAAGAAGAACCTTTTACAGATGCTTCAAAGAATTCTATCTTTTTTTCCAGTGGAACTCCCTCAACTCCTAGCGGGGAGAAAAAAGTAAAAAGAATGCTGTTTACAAAAATACTGACAAGAGATCCCTAGTCCATGAGTCATTAAAAATAAACAGCTGAAGAGTTACCCTTTTCAGTGGGTCACATTCCTTGGTAAATGAGACAATTAATAGACAGAATGTAGTTCTATGACATTCAGGGGCAATTTGGCTGAAAAAACTATCTGGATAATGCTTGAGAGAATTAGTGGACTGCTTGGAAGAAAACATGAACAGCTGCATTCAAGTAGACCCTGTTATTTTCTTTAACATCTGTGCCTTTTGTTTCCAGTTAAAAATCTCTTGCTTTCAGAGTCTGCTTTTATTAAGACACTTCTTCCTTTGAATGCCACTTGTGGATAATATTGTGAACAGACCTGAAAGAAAGGCTGAAGAACCTATAAGAGAACCTTCTACCAAAACAGAATCTTCATTTATGGAGAGAGAATGCACCTAGGCATGTCCACAGATAAGCAATCATCCTTTGCTACAGATTGTTCTAGAAAGAGGCCTGTCCATTCTGTCACAAGATGTATGAGAAAATTAGTATTCCTCCATACAAATTCAAGGACTATATGTAATAAAGGTTGCTAAAAATGTGCTTAGGGTTTAGCTACATTTTAATCAACCCTATTAATTTGCTATTTTTAAT
Source organism: Hemicordylus capensis (assembly GCF_027244095.1). Taxonomy (NCBI): domain Eukaryota; kingdom Metazoa; phylum Chordata; class Lepidosauria; order Squamata; family Cordylidae; genus Hemicordylus; species Hemicordylus capensis. Next base: position 241,567,499 of record NC_069660.1, on the reverse strand, counting down.
GGTCTCTTGCCCATATCCCAGGCTGTAAAGATCTTGCTCTGTTTCTGCTCTGCCTTTGAACTGTAGAGGAAGGGCCTCTACAGACATTCCTATGTTCTCCCAGCGTGTCCTGTAATCATATGTGGTTCATAGAAATGGCCCTTAAACATGCACTCCAAGTACTTGTTTAAACATCTCGGCACACACCCTTCCTGTTGACAGGTGTGCTGCTGGCTGCATTGTTTGAACCAGCCCAATGAATTCTGGAGAATCTGAAAGCTTGCTCATGACTTTGTGACCTTTTAGTTATCCTCATACAAGTGTTACCCTAGTGCTAATTTCAGTTCCCTCACATATCCACCATGGATTTTCAGAGCTGTAGTTTATTTCAGAAGAGCTAGCTGATAGCTCTTTTGGTTGTCAACCCAATGGGGACATGGAATATGTGATTCAGCTGGAGATGGTGGAATCTCCCTGGGGTTCCATGTATCTAGTTCATAGCTCTTTTGGTTTTTACTGAGGTCTCCACTGGACTGAATAAAGAGGGGCAGACAAACCTGAGGCTGTCCAGTTGTTGGACTATAACTCCCATAATCCCCAGCAGCAATTGCTGGGGGTTATAATCCAGCAACATCTGGAGAGCCTCAGGTTGATTACCCTGTTTTATTCAGGCCAGTGGAGACCTCAGTGAAAACCAAAAGAGCTATGAGCTAGCTTCATGGAACCCCAGGGACATTCCACCATTTCCATCTGAATACCATAATTTTCATCTGCAAAAGACAATCAGGGATATTCCAGAATCTGGAGGCTCAACTGGGATTATTCTGAGATTCCAGAATCCTAGAACCAATGAGATGTCAGAATCTTGAGCTACTTATGAAGTGTAAATGAGGAAGCCTGAATTTAAGATGGACTCCCCCCCCCACTTTTTTTTTTTTTTAGGTCAAAGAACTTTGGGGGAAAACTAGCCTTGGATGCAGGTAGATAATGATGTATTTTCAAAGGAGAATTTCCTTTTAAGTAGCCCTTGGCAAAATCTGAAATCTACTTTGCACCCTGCACAATCTGACCTCCATCATGCCCAGCCTTTATCATGCCCAGCCTTTTCTCTTTCCCTCCAGCCTTTTCTCCCTCCACACCTTTGCTTTTTGTTTGCTTAAAATCCAACCTATAAGGGGGCTAAAATCCAACCTAAAAGAGAACAGGAAGTGAGCGTACCAAGAGCATTTCAAGAGTGTGCCTGTGGGTTTGTTCTACCTCGGCAGATGATCATCTGGGCGATCGCCGACAGGTAGAAGTCTCCCCCCCTACCCACCACCATTTTGGGCAGCGAGCTGGGAAGAAGAAGTGGTTGCGCTGAGCACAGTGTCTGCTCTGCTCTAATGAAAGCAGCTGCTGTGCTGCTGGCGTGGGTCTCTCTGGGATGCAGGAGGACTTCCTCCTTCCAATCCCAGATTTGACCTCCACCGCACCACTGTTCATATGGGTGCACAGTATGGCAGAGGCAAAAACAGCCGATGCTAATCTGCTGGGGAAGGCAGGTGTGCTCCTGCCTCTCCCCGCCCCAGCCCTTCTGAGCAGAGGCATGAGGTTGTGTGAATGACTTCAATGTGTGATTGTGTCTGGGGTGGTTGGATGGTCTCTCTTTCAGAGCTTCTTTTGGGTTTATATCCTTCAGATTTATCATAGATGTATTGGATATATAATTTGGATAAGTATGCAGTACATGAAATGGGGCTACTCTTATAGGATAGTGCTTGTCTGCCAAGAGTGAAGAATGCTACTCTAGTAAGATTCTTCTTGACCTTTCAAATCAAGAAAATAAACAGTAAGCCTATATGCAAATAAATGGTTCTGATAAGGTCAAAGGAAATAGTAAATGCCACAAATTTGCAGAGCTTTCAGAAACATTTCCTGTATAAAATGCTCTTAAGTCTCCAGTGTTGGTTGCCGGTATGTGGCACCTCCTGTGATCACCACTGTAGACAGTGCCCCAGGTTGGAAGCTGTGATTGTAATAGGGAGAGATGTTCAGAACTCTTTGTTCTTAACTTGACTCCAATGTTTCAACCAACCTTATGTCATTGTAAACTGGCATGTCATCTTGAAATGCGATGCTTCCTGACTGTTATACCAATAGAAGATAGGGATGTGCACAAAACTGGTTTGACCGGTTTGATTCAAATCCAAACTGGATTTGAACTGGTTGAGCTCATCCGGTTACAGGTCTAGGTAAGGCCTAACCAGGTGTGGTCCAGTTTGGCCGCTGAACCACTTTGCGGACTGGTTCGGGCAATATACTTTCAAAGTATACATGATCCCCACTGCACGTTAAGGTCAACTGAGGAGGTCCGTCTCCAGTTACCGCCAGTTCATCTGATGATGACTCAGAGGCAGGCCTTCTCTGTAGCTGCCCCGGGGCTGTGGAATGCACTCCCAGTAGAAATCCATAACCTGAATTCATTGCTGGCCTTCAGGAGAGTCCTTAAAGCCTATCTGTTTGGCCTGGCCTCCCAAAGTTTTTAATTTGTTGTAAATTGTTTTTAACTATCGTAAATGTTCTGCCTGGTTTTCCAGGATTTTTAACTGTTTAAATGTTTTAATTGTTAATTAGTTTTATGTTGTTTTTATAGTTTTGTTTTTAATTTTTAATTGTTTTTAATTGTTTTATTTTGATGTAAACCTGAGCCATTTTTGGAAGGGAAGTATATAAATTGAATGAATGAATGATAATGGGGAATCTGGTGAGGATTCCCCTTTACAAGTAAAGGGCACTCCCTATACAAAGATGTGGGGGGTGTAAAAGAAAGGGTACTTTGTACCCTTTATGCAGGCAGCAGGGATGGTGGCAGCAGCTGTGGCAGTGGCAGAGACATTGGCAGCACTGGCACAGATATTGGCAGCAGGGGCTCTTCCAAGACCACCACCCCCCGCCAGCCTCCTGAGGAACAGCCCAGGCCGACTGCCATCCAGTTCAGGCCTCTGTGCATGTGTGGCCATTTCTGTGACCACCTCACGCCGCTGCCACTGAGCCGGCAGCTTGGTAAAGGAGGGGGAATGAACTTGGAGCCGTGTCAGGAAGGGTGAGTGGTGGCTCCAGCAGGGAGGGTGAGTGGCGGCCAAGTAAGGAGCTTCTTATCTTTCTTGCCACCCCTGCCCAGCTGCCCCTTATTGTTCTGAACTGGTTCACCTGAACTGGGCCCAGTTTGGTTTGATCATGGCCGGAACCACCCCCAATTTGGTCCGCGATCAAATCTCCGAACCAGCCCTGGTTCAAGGTGAACCAGTTCAGAATGAATCACTCGTGCACTTCCCCTTCAGATTTGTTTATCTCCTTGTTTATTGATTTTTAAATCTCTATTGAAGACTTTTCTTTTTTGCCAGGCTTTTACCCTATAGTTTACCTATTTGGTTTTTTTTCTTTTTGTTAGTAACATTAGTTTTTAATTTAGAATGTAATTTTAATGCTGTCTTGAGCTGTATGTTTTTGTACAACACCCAGAGTCTTCAGAGTGGTGGTATATTATATGTTTCTAATAAATAAATAAATGCACACCCCTAATAGAAAATTCAGCCGGTACTGTCAGGGTTATCATTCAGTGCCATAATGCCCCATACCAGGTCACCCTACTGTCCCCTGGGCAGTGAGTGGTTTGCAGTCAATTTATTTATTTGTTTGTTTGTCGTGTCTATATACCACCCTATATAAAATCTCAGGGCAGTTTATATTCCAATAAAACAACTAAAACCTAAAAATCATATAAGCAGATTGCCACAAAAATTTAAAACATCATAAACTAAAAGCCTGATGAAACAGGTGTGTTTTCAAAAGTTGTTTAAAAACAACCAGAGATGAGGGGATTTTGATTTCATTTGGGAGTCTGTTCTAGAGCCTTGGGGCAACCCTAGAGAAGACCCAGTTCTGGGTCACCACCAAGCAACCCAAACAGCTTACTTGCTTTACTTATAAGAAACAACTTACTTTCCCTAGAATTAGAATTTATGCATTTGCTACATGAACATATAAACTCTTAGAAAAGAACTGTTGAATGATCAGATATTGAAAAACACTACGGATTACAACCAATGTTACACTACTCAAACCGCACTTCAGCATCTGCTGCTGTTCTATAAATGCTGGCATCCGAAAATTTCCCAAATGGCAATGAAATGAAACAACTTTAGAAGGAGAGTAATGTTCTATTACAAGTGTCACTGAACATTCATTAAGAAGACAGAGTATAAAAATGTCTGGATTCTGACTTGGAGGAATGAACTGTTCTTGTCTAATACGCAGAGGAGGGGATCTTTTATTTTTTTTCATTACTTCACGTTCATGCAAGAATTGGCTTGGAATGATATCAGATGCCCTCAGGACTCTATGAAAGTTGAGCAATTTGACCCAAAGTAAATGTGCAGAATCTAAAGCAAATATCTAAGGGAGGCATTCTGTAGTTACACTATGGAATTTGCTGCTGCTAAATGTGGAGATGGCCACCAATATAAATTGTTTTAGAAGAGGATTAGACAGATTCATGGAGGACGGGGTTATCCATGACTACTAGTCTTGGTAGCTGTATATTTTCATCAGGATCAGAGGCAGCATGCCCCTGAACACCAGCTGCTAGTAGGGAATGCCAATGAGAGAGGGTGCTTCGGGCTCCCAGATGTACCTGATTGGCTACTATGTGAGGCAGTATGCTGAATGGGCCTTGGTCTGATCCAGCAGAGCTTTTCTTATGTTCTTATGAGGAAGAGTGATTTATCTGCTGTCAGCTAATGAAGCAAAGAGGGCCTGAGGCGAACCCAAGACATATGGAAACCCCAAATGCATTGTGAATAATTCATCTGTTTGGTTTAGGTAGTGATGTTGATGTCTGGTGGCAATAAGTTGTAACCTTTATGTGCACTGAGGTGGCTACATTGTAACCAGTGAAGGGTCTGTTTACTTGGCTGATTGGTTCTACCTTTGCCTTCTTAGAGTTTTGAGAAAGCTTAGGGTTTATTGGCATCCTAAAACTGTCTGGTGAGAATTGTTTGGCACATGGAAGTCTTAACAAATCGGTTTAAAGCAGTAAGAACTCTGCAGGTGAAGGCTTTGGCCAACCAATTTAAAAGCTTACCACTGGGATAGGATTGGATGGGCCTACCTGAACATTCAGAGGAGAGGAGTGAAAAGGCTCCCAGAGAGAGATGGTTAGGGGAGTCAGATGAAGAGCTCTGAAGAGCTGAAAGAGCAGAAGGAAGAAGCAGCTGAGGAAGAAAGGAGCCCAGAGAAGAGCGCAGGTGTATATCCTAACCTTTTCCCATCATGGAATTGAAGGTGGTGTACATGAGATTCTCAGGCAGTTGCATGGCCATCTGATTGGACTTAGACCTGCTTGGCTTCAGTAAGACAGTTGCTCCTGTGCTCTTAATGTAGCAAGATATTCCCAAGCTCTCCTTTATTTTTTGGTAAATCTTCCTTTCCAGGTTGACTGATGTTGTGATAGGAAATAAGCCACAGTATGTGTTTTATCTCTGGTACACTCCTCATTCATAGACATCAGTCTACAGTTAGCCGCAAGTGGCTGATCTGAGAGAATCTGTCATTGCTTTCAATAGCAATAGCACTTACATTTATATACCGCTCTATAGCCAGAGCTCTCTAAGCGGTTTACAATGATTTTAGCATATTGCCCCCAACATTCTGGGTACTCATTTTACTGACCTCGGAAGGATGGAAGGCTGAGTCAACCTTGAGCCCCTGGTCAGGATCGAACTTGTAACCTTCTGGTTACAGGGCGGCAGTTTTACCACTGCGCCACCAGGGGCTCCATATAGAGTTCCATATAGAGAGAAGTAGGGCAAGCTGAGCCCATGCAAAACCACACAGTACAATAGTAAGTGTATTGCAAAAGATGGAAGGTAGGGATGGAGGGTAGGGATGTGAGCACCAGCCCAGTCTAGGCAGTCTGAGTTCAAACCAGACCGGCCCCGGTTCTAAGAACCTGTTTGAGGGCTGGTTCATGGGCCAGTTCAGAGGTATACTTGTAAAGGGGAATCTGGACAAATTCCCCTTTACAAGTATACCCTCCAAACAGGACCACGAACTGGTTTATTTATTTATTTAACATATTTGTATACCACCCAAAACAAGTCTCTGGGCGATTTACAACAAAACAATTTTTAAAAACCAAATAAAAAGGTTAAAACATTACAACAATTTAAAATTTAAAACTATGTTAAAACTCTTAAAAACCGTTGAACTATTAAAACAGTATCTAATTAAAGGCCTGGATGAACAAATGTGTCTTGACTGCCTTTTTTTAAAGTTGTAAGAGATGGGGAGGCTCTTATTTCAGCAGTTCCAAAGCCTCAGGGTTCAGCCTGGTTCGATGGCTGGTTTGGCCAAACCTGAGACCCGACCGGGCCAATCCAAGTTGAACTATGCCTCCACTGAGACCCACAGCACTCGCTTGCTGAGAGCCCCCACAGAGCTGGAGTCGACCCTGGAGTCCACAATCGCTGCTTTCAGTTGCAGAAAGGGGCTTCTCCCCGCCTTATAAAGTATAATTTAAAACCACTACGTGGAACCACTATATGAAATTGTTTCTGCTTCCTGGTGCCTGAGGCCGGTTGATGACTTACTAAAAGGGTCTGGCATCCATATTTCTTTTCTCTCACCTGCCCTTTCTGCCATGATCCCATGTAAATTTTTGGAGATCAGTTAAACCAGCCTTAAACAACCTTGATATAAACTCATTTTTGAATGGATGCTGTAGGATATTTTTTTAAAAAACACCGGCATTAAACAAAACTATACCAATATAAGTTGGCACTTAAGCTGCTGGTCTTGCACTAGACAACACAGCAAACAGGCAAAACCCTGAGACCATGTAAATTAAGCCATGTGATGATGTGGGGCATAGCTGGGGAGAGGGAGGCCTGTGTTTGCCCCCTTCCCCGGCAGCCCCACAGAGTGAGGAGGATAAACCCATCCGCTCAATTATAGCTAAACCCCTGATGTGATGCCCAGGATTTTAAGGACTAAAGTTAACAATGTGGTACGTTAACATGTGGTTAAGTTAAATTTAGATGTGGTAATCAGTGTTTGAGTCACCTTATGTGGCACAGAGGGGAAATGCTTAACTAACAAGCAGAAGGTTGCTGGTTCGAATCCCCACTGGTATGTTTCGCAGACTATGGGAAACACCTATATTGGGCAGCAGCGATAAAGGAAGATGCTGGAATGCATCATCTCATACTGGGTGGGAGGAGGCAATGGTAAACCCCTCCTGTATTCTACCAAAGAAAACCACAGGGCTCTGGGCACCAGGAGTTGAAATAGACTTGATGGCACACTTTACTGAATCAGTGCTTGAGGAGTTGATTAAACCATGTTGTACAAGATCCCCAGGTCTTCATTTCCTAATGTATGTGTTCCAGGCATGCTGCTGCTGCTCCTCTGAACTGAAGTCCAGGTGACACTCGGATAGACTCCATGACTTAAGAGCAGGATACAAAATGTTGTAACAAACAGAGAGGCAGGGAGGGAGGGTTGACCTTCTCTTTGACATGTTAATTGTCTTCAAGAGCTGTCTCAACCAGGCAGCTGTGCCTGTACCTTTAAATTCTCAGAGGCAACGGAAGAGGATGCAGCCACTGTGCCTCTCATTCTGCGATGCCACCAGTCACTTGTCTCATCCACTGAAGCACACAAGATGCTACCTCTTCTCCACAGAGGGTGGAAGAGGAAAGCAGACCGGAAATCCTCAAGGGGTTTATCCATTGAAAATTTGTTCAATAGAGTCTGGAAGATTGCTTTATCTGAAAAGCTAACCCATCAGGTTAGCTAGAGGAGTAAGAAAACAAGGCAAGTTTGGGAAATATGGTTTCCATGTACTGAACATGTCAATAAGGGATGGTTAGTTTGTAACCCTCCATCCACTCAAACCAAATTTTGTTCATTCTTGAATTTTGTTTTCAGTTGTCTCCTATCAAGTTGTACCTGCATGCTCAGCAACTGACAATCTCTTCTTAACACTGGACTTGAGTATAACCTCAAATGGCTCTCTTATATTTGAGTTTTTCTTATTTGTTCTTTTCCATAGTTGCACAGATTTTACACATGTGCAGTAAAATTTTAAATAATGTTTTGTTTTGTTTTTAAAGAAAAAACTACCAGAACAAGTCTAATCTTGTTAGTAATAGCAGCGCAGATCTTAGTATTTCTTATGGGGAATACTAGCAGAAGGTTTCAAGTTCCCTCCCTGGCTTCTCCAAGATAGGGCTGAGAGAGATTCCTGCCTGCAACCTTGGAGAAGCCACTGTCACTCTGGGTAGACAATATTGAGCTAGATGGACCAATGTTCTGATTCAGTATATGGCAGCTTCCTATGAATCTAAAAGAAATCTAATCATCACTTCAGAATGGTTACACAAACTGTGGCATGTAACAAAATTTGAAGGATTGACCACATCTGTTAAATTAGAGGAAACAAAATTAAAATGAGATTTTTTATAATCTGAAGCGAGGGGAGAACAAGAATTCTCAGTGGGTCCATTCTTTCTCTTTGCTTGAAAATTTAATTGTATAGGTGCAAGCTCTGTGCTAAGATCTGGCAACCTTAAACACAAGTGTAGTGACATGGGCATATGGAATGTACTGCCAAGATGTGGTGAGGGCCATAGCAGAGATGCATCTAACTGGCTACTCTGGAAAACATGATGCTGGACCAGATAGACTCTTGGTCTATTCCAGCTGGGCTTTTCCTATGCTCTTGTTTAAAAAGAGATAGTGCATATGTGTTGAGAAAGACGGGACTGTGGCACAGTGTTCTGTGGGCAGTTTGCACACACCGCAGGCACTGCTGCAGTTTTCAAATGCAGGCTGTGCTAAGGTGCACATATTCAAATGCTAAAATTGTGTGAGGAATTTGTGCAGTTGCATGGCCATTGGAAATAATGGTGGTGCAGCTACACAACTGCACAAATTCCTCACACAATTTTAATGGATGCATAATTGTGTTCTAGTGCAACTTGCATTTGGAAGCCGTAGCAGTGCCCATGGTGTACGAAATGCCCATGGAACACTGTGCAGTATGTTAGCCTATAAGATTTTTTTTATGTCTCAGAAAAGATAGCCCGGCTAACTGGGCAGAGGCACCTTTTAAAGTGGTGGTCTTATATTTAGCAGGCGGGGAACACAACTCTCCCTGTTCAGTACAGCATAGCAGCATTTCCCATTGCTGGTAGTGTGTGTGTATAAAAGGATTGTGACATTGTGAGGCCCTTTGGGAAAAGGACCCCCCCCCTCCCATTTCTCTGCTATATAAACTGCTTTGTGAACTTCTTGTTGAAAAGTGTTATAATTCTAATACATAAATAAAGACTTTAAAAGAGAATTACCTTCATAACATGTAAAGGAGAAGAAGCAGAAAAGTCAACCAGCCATAAACACAAAACAGACCACAGACATTGTTGTTATTATTATTATTAATATAATATATGATCAGACTCTAAAACATGCCTGAAATCAGATTTTGATAAAGGTTACCAGATGTAGACATCACCACAATAGTTCTCTGGCAATGTCAATTGATTTTCTTTCTACCCTTTTACCAAGACGTAACCTTAGCAAAAGTTCTAAATTGAAGGCAATTCACTAGTTTCTTGGGGCAAATTAAATCAATTGTTAATAAAGCAGGTTGCCTAGAGAAAGGACAGGCAGCTTAATATGCTTAGGACTTCAAATTGTCAGTCTCTGTGTTCTGTGTAATTTAATACTGGGGAAAAAGCCTTGCTAACTTCATCAAGTGGATAAGGGGATATTGTGATAAATTACCCCCACAAAAAGATAAAAATAATCTTAAATATTCAAAGATAAGCATCTCTTACTCCTAGTATCAGCAATGAGACCCAATTTAGTATTAGTCACTCCGTCATAACACACCTTTTTATGAAACCACAGGAACATGCAGTTAAGTGCCAATTAGAGCCAAATCCAATATCAAAGTAAGGGTGATGTCATAACAGTCATTAGGCTTTTTGACCAAAGTGAGGGGAAGAGAGGGTTAGATGTGCAGTGCTCTGTACAAACCGAAGACCCCTGCAGGAGTGTCATTAGGCACAGACCTGGGGGCCCAAGTCTGTGTGCCTACTCTCCTAGAGGGCCCCATGAATTTCCCCAAGGGAAAAGAGGGTCCTTTTTATATTTCTGGAATGGCTTGGCTTAGAGTTCTGAAATTTGGTGCAGATTTGATTTAGGAGAGGTTATCAGGACTCTGTGTATTGATTTTGAAACAGATCAGTCAATCCATTGATTTTTAATACTTCTTTGAACTTTAAAGAAACTTCAGAAAGGTCTACATAAAAAATGACTTGCTTGCTTCATGGCAGAAAATTACAAAATCTTCTGGAACTGAAGCACCTCTTTGGACCATCACCCCCCCCCCGCCCCATGTAAGGGAATCTGCCCTTTGCCTTCATTAAAAAGTACAACATGTTCCCTGTTTTTGCCCAACATTTCCAGAATGGCTGGGCTTAGAGTTCTGACATGGGGCACACATGTAGCCCAGGATGACAGGATTCTGTGTACAGTATTTTTATTTCAAGGAAATAGGTTGATCCTGTGCTTCCCAATGAATTTTCCCCTACTGTAGTAAAGGAACCAGAAAGAGTATCTCTATCCATAAGAACATAAGAACAGCCCTGCTGGATCAGGCCCAAGGCCTATCTAGTCCAGCATCCTGTTTCACACAGTGGCCCACCAGATGCCTCTGGGGAGCCCACAGGCAGGAGTTGAGGGCATGCCCATAGAGTACTGGAATTGTTACATCTGAATCAACCAACAACAGTTGGGGTTTTTTACAAATGCACTATGCTCAAGATGATTTCTGATCCAAAAGGTATGCACGAGAACTATGAAACAAGGGCCATGCAGGGGCGTAACTATAATAGGGCAAGGGGAGACAGTTGTCTGGGGGGCCCACTGCCTTGGTGTCCCCCCAGAGGCAAGTCACATGACTGACTCCCCCAGCCACGCACCCACTTGGGCTTCCTGCAGTTATATTCATCCTCCGAAAATGATGTGAGTGTTAAGACCTGGAGCTACCAGAACAGCATGTCTTCCTCTAGCATCATTAAATGACTTGCATCGTCCACAATTTACTATAGATAGATAGATAGATAGTAACAAAAAGCATATAGTAACAAAAAGATAGGTAGATACTGTATATAGTTACAAAAATAAGATTTCTTTACTTCATGAGCTGAGCTTCAGTGAGGGGTGGGGTACAATTTTGTCTCTGGGCCCACTCCAACTTGCTAAACCCCTGGGACCATGTTGTTTTAATCTTTTTGTTTGTTTTAATATTCTTTTCCTTACGAATGCGCTCTGTGTGTGTGTGTGTGTGTGTGTGTGAAAGAGAGAGAGAGAGAGAGAGAGAGAGAGAGAGAGAGAGAGAGATCTGTGAGTTTGTGATGAATTATAAAGAAGATATATGGCTCCTTGCGGGTTGTGTAGTCTCCCCTGCCATGCACTCTGAAATATATACATTTCACCACAAACCCACAGGTCTGGCCCAGACCTGTGGGTTTGTGGTGAAATGTATATATACAAGGAGGATGCTTATTTTTCAGGGGGCCTCCTGTAAGCTCATTAGGTTCAGGGTCAAAAATTACCTAGCTGCATCTTTGCACTAAGATTACCTAGCTACATCCTTGAGTTGCTAGAGAAAGGTAGAGTTCCACTGGGTTGAAACATCCTGAGGGATCAGGTGTTCAGGTAGGCCCAGCTCAAGCTGCCTCTCTCTGAGCATACACCTACCTTTTTCATTTCAGTAGAAGTAAGCTACTATCTTCCGGCACTTCTCTGTAAGAGCAGCCGTGGCAGCAGCAGGATGGTGCTCAGTGTCCGCAGTGGGGATGTCTCACCTGGCCTTAGCCACAGAAGGGTCAAGCGCATTCTGCACGACCAGGTTCAGAGTGTGTGCCACACAACAGATGGACACAAACTGGCCCTTCTTGGCTGCCTTTGTGATGTTGGCAGCATTGTCGGTGAACCCTCGGCGAAGGTTTGGTGAACCTGTTGTGCAATGAATGCATTGTGCACCTTGTTGTGCCAGCACAATACTAGCTGAAGTATAGCCTCCCACATTAGGAGAACTAGCTAGTGCAATATGTTTGCCCAAGCATGGTGTTGGTCCAGATGGCAACCAATATATATTCAGCATAAACACTTCCATAACTAATAGGCTTCAGGCAAAATGTACACACTGCAGAACAGAACCAAACAGGAAGCCCAGTCCACACTACTATTCCTAGAATAATAAGCTTCCAATTGCACAGAAAAAGGAGACCCTTGTAGGAATCAAAAATACCTAAGAACATATAAATCGCTTTTTTCAATGACCTTCTTTAATGTGCAATTGAAAGTTAAAAGTTTAAAAGTTTAAAAACATTCATAAGTTTAAAAATTAAAAATTAAACCACAGATGTAGCAAAATAGCCAACATTTCGATGTAAGAGATCATCCTCAGTGCTATACAAAGGTGTCTGAGTCTTGTACTTAAATACAACTCCACACCATGGGTCAGCTAGAACTGAAGGCAATCAACCAATCCTGTGCAGCTCCCAATATATCACATACAGGAAGAATACAGGAAATGTGTATTTCATCGCCCTTAGGAATAGGATGGAGCTATGGGAGAAATAGATGAATCAAGATTTCACAGGGGTGGGAGACAAAGAGAGCCCAGTCCTGGCTTATCATGAAACAAGGCAAAAAGAAAAGAAACAAGGTGAAGCAAGTGATGTTTCTAGAGGAAGAATTACTTCTGCTTCTGGCTTGGTTTCCATCTCATTAAAAGTGCATGAGCTCCAGTACAGAATAGAGAAAGTCACTTTGACATTTTGTTCCATGCATGAAAAATGTCTCAAGGCCAACATGGGGGAGCCAGTTTAGAGACATTATGCAGCTGTTTATGTCCCACTCTCCTGGGTTATAAGGTATGCGGTTTAAACAATTAAGCATCTCTCAGGATCATACATATGAATAATTTTTAATTTGGGGTCTTCTGCCTGAGATCCTTTTAACTGGAGGTGCCAGGGATTTAAACTGGGAGTTTCTACATGCAAAGCATGTGCTATGGTTCCTTTTACCCAGAGACAAGCCTGATGAATTTCTGCATGTCATGAGCTGCTAAAGGCACAGACCCTTTGCCAGGAAAAAAGATTGCAACCCTTGATGAATGTAGCAGAAACGGCCTGGCACTCAAACAGAGCTCTTGAAAATTAAATTATCTGGGTCACTGTGTTGCACAGCTGGTGAACAGGAGAAATGGTTGGTTTTAGTGATAGGCAAATCTAAGACCCCAAGCCAGGGGCATTGCTAGGTACTTAAAATATATGGGGCCCAGGCCCACAGCTCCCCTTTTGATAATTAAACTTGATCATGCCCACCCCACACCAGAAAAATTATGTATGTTCTTTAGAATCTCTCATATTATAATACAGAACCCCTGAAGCTTCTAGCAGAGAACTAGATGAGACAAGAAGCGCTCTCCCATGCTCTGTGCAGGTACCTCCACTGCTGCACTTCCTTTCTGGAAATGGTCATGAAGCAGGGAGGTGGCTGATGTGATTTGGGGCTCTGAGTAATTAATTGGGGGTCCTTGTCCCACAGGCCACCTCCTATGCCCTGCTAACTGAGCAAAAAGGCACCTCTTAAAGGTTGGCTCTTCCAACCCCAGCACAGCATCCCTCCTGTGGTTATTGCTTGTGTTTACTTTATGTTTCTTTTATGTCTGTGAGCCCTTTGGGTACAGGGAACCATCTTATTCATCCATCCCATCCATCCACTTTTCTCTATGTAAACCACTTTGGAAACCTTTGTTGAAAAGTGGTATAGTAGTAGTAGTAGTAGTAGTAGTAGTAGTAGTAGTAGTAGCAGTAGTAATGATACCCCTGCCCCACATCCATTTCTCCTTTCCCTGAAAGTAGGACTGAGCATTACCCCTCTCCCTCCCCTTCATACAGCATCATGCTGCATCCCAGTTATAGCCAGTCCATGCTGGAAACCTGTTTCCAAACTTGAATCACCATTGCTGCGTTCATGCTTTTCAGTATGGACTGGCTTTGCAGAGAGGCTACTAGGCCTCAAATCTCTGATGAAAAAGTGAACCAAAGTTACTGTTTAGGATGAACTGATGATTTTTAAAATGTGTGATGAGGAGGGGCTTGGGGGAACAATGAAGAATGGGATTACTATACTCTGAAGAGCTTATATGCGTAGTTGGGACCAAAATGTATCTTGTCTAGAAGAACCATGATTGGTCCTTCTGGGAGATGGGAGATGCTCAGTTTACAAGAGCCTATGTATAACTAGATATTAACATAAAGATAAGAATGAGTATATAATATATCACCACCATTTTGTGGGGTGCTTCACCCATCACCTGCATGTGTTAGGTGAAGACATAGCCGTGATTCTCATTACGTAATAAAGTGCTTTGAATCTGACAGAAAGGGTGTTGGCCTCTACCTAGAAAGAACCTATAGTATTTCCGCTACATTGCACCCCAGTTATAGCCAGTGCATGCTGGAAACCTGTTTCCAAACTTGAATCACCATTGCTGCGTTAGTGTTTTTCAGTACGGTCTGGCTTTGCAGAGAGGAGGCTCTAACATCTGAAGGTTATCAGAGGAACTCTGGCAGAAGTGGTGAGGAAACTACCAGAATGTGTGGCTCAGCTATAGGCAAACTGCCCTGGCAATTGACAAGAGGAATTGCGGTGGGCTTGTCACACAGATGTACCTTTTAGGCCTTAATCATCATTGTCGTAGTTATCATCATATTCATAGTGTTGTGCTAAAATAATGTTATCGCTTCTGAGGGTATGAAGGATATTTTGTTCTTGTCATGGTCTTTACATCATGTGATGGTTTTGGATTATTGTTGGGATGAATGTTATCTAACAAATTCCACAAGAAGTTCCTTAGTGGATGCTGTGAGATACATCTAGTCACTCTAATGCTGCATTCTGTCTCCTGTTGTAAACCATCCACAGTTTTAAGTGTGTACACACACACACACACACACACACACACACACACACTCTTACACTTCTAGCACTAAAAATCAGAATACAAATGCAGTGGGATACTTTCAGGGTAGTTAATTTCTCCCAAATGGTTAGGTCACTGTCCAACACTATGAAGCAAGTGTTGAAATTGTTGTACCATATGAAATATGCACTGTATCACAGAGCTAGTTCCCTACTAGCAGCCAGAGTGACTCACTCTTTGTCTGATGAGAGCTGTATATTCAGTTTTGGGACTGATATGGCAGTAGGGCAGAGAAATCAGACACCCACAATCAGAGGTCTATCCAAATCCAAGCCTTACAGAAATGTTATTGTGATAAAAATTCTTCCCATTCCAATTGCCATTCTTCTGCAAGTGCAGAACATCGGGTTCTTAGTAGAGTATGTGTGGTTCTCTTTAATTTCTTTAATTGAGGGTAACATATTTATTGTGCCAAGAATAATGTTTTTCTCTATCAGTGTCATTGTTCTATTAAGAATCTGAGCTGTATATTCTACAGCTTGGAAGAGAATTACAAGAGTACCTAGAATTTTATTCAAACTGATATTTGGGTAATTTAAGCAAAAAAAAAAATCAGAATCAAATTACGGACTGTGTTATTTTATATCTATCAGCATCATAGTGATAAAAACGACAGAACAAACAGAATTTTTTACACATTTTGAATTAATAGGTGTTTTGTCATATTTATTCAAAACATTAAAACAGACTGTGAGACTGCACCTTAATATCTGGTTGCCTTTTATACAGGGACTAGATATATATGACAAGTATAACTGCCTGGAAGGCTCTCATGGACCAAAATAATATAGAAAGCCCAGCATGAGAATAGTGAAGCAATGTCTTTTTCTCGATGCTTACAGTTATTGTATACAGTGAACATGATCCAAAGCCCATACATGCACTGGCTTCCCATTTCCCTCCTACAATATGACTCTGCATATCTCCCGAGAAGCATTCTTCTGCTTCATAGAAGAGAAGACATTGCATACATGAAGTGTAATCTGTGCTTTTGAATTACTTGGCTGCAGCAGGGGCGTAACTACTATTAGGCAAGGGGAGGTGGCTGCCTGGGGGCCCCCACGCCTCGAGGGGCCCCCCAGAGGCAAGTCACATGTGAAGTGAGTGTGTGTGTGTATCAGCGAGGGGCCCATTTTAAAATTTTGTCTCTGGGCCCACTGCAGCCTCGTTACACCCCTGGGCTGCAGCCATGAAGATATTTTCAATGGGTCAAACTGGGTTCAGATCAGCCCTAGAGTAAGACTAATGAACAACTCTAGAGTAAGACTAATGAGCAAACACTTAGCAGAAAAACTTCATCTGTGTTATTGTGGTATTTCCTTCAAAACATCCTAACTATGGTACCTCATCTACCTAAGTGACCAATAGCCATGTTAAACTTCCTTTTAACATGGGGAATGCTTATGACTACTATATTCTCATCTCGCAAAGCTCTATTGCCACCTTCTTTTGTTCTCTTATACTTAAGGCAACTCCACTGTGAACTTTCCCTGCACAGGCCTTTTGGAAATGAATCAAGAGTTATTCATCAAGTTGCTAGATAATGCCCACTGATTTTTAACATACTATAAATCCGCATATGAACTAGCTGCTATATATTTAAATTCATGTGAATTAGCATTAGAAAAAGTTTTTGCTGAAGAGCAGTATAGGAATTTCATAAATGAAACTAACTCAATAACTAAATAAGTAAATAAAATGAAACCAAGGAAGGAGCACAGTCTAAAAAGAGTTTGGCATTCTTAGCTGATTGAAATAAAAAATAATTTAATGAAAGAGTTAAAACTCCTTAAGTTCAATTGATTTTTATGGAACCCAGTAATACCTATCTTTCTCTGGATTGTGCCCGATATAGTTTCATATTTTTAAAAATATGAATGAAAAGAGTAAGTGCTGGAATTGGCAAGCTTAAGCATGCCTACCTCTGTACTGGATAACTCTGTGTTTTTAATAATATGTGAACTGCTTTGAAAGACCTCAGCCCGACAGATATCTCAAGTGAGTGAGTGAGTGAGTGAGTGAGTGAATGGACGAATGAATAATGGTGGACAACAAGTTTATGAGAGATTTGTTTGTGAATATTTCCAGTTCCATTTTATTGCTTCAATTTTGTATCCTACAGTGTGCACTCAAAACTGCATCCAGGTTTGTGCTTCAAGAAGGCTGAAAGCACATATTCTGACAGATTCTGCTGTCTGTCAATATAATGGACTCCTGTGCAACTGGAACCTCCAAAGAGACATATCCTAGTCAACTAGACACTGAGGGCATACACTGAAGTACAGGACATGTTTTGAATATAGAGCTGTACTCTTAGAAGATGACACGACTTCAGTAGCCACGGCATTATTGCGTTATGTGTTAGAGGCACTGCATAAATATCAAGTTACATTATCTAATGCACTTAAAACCCTATTTCTCAGCTGAGGACTACTGCAACTTTACACACATATATCGCTATGAGCTGATTATACTTTGGCTTGCTTTTCTGCCATAAGGCTGCATTGGCAACACAGCTGATACTAAGAAGAAGGCTGGAAGTGCTGCAGACTGGAGGATCCATGAGAACAAACAGTGGGCGTTTACTTCTTTTCATGCTTCTTGGTTAATTGACCTCTTTCAAGCTGCAGGCTCACACTGCTGTTTGTTGCCTTCTCCTTTTGCTGGCTCTCCTGGGAGAGCTGCTGTACAGCCTGTTCAATGGCCGCACGCACTATCTGTTTGCTGGCATTCTGCAGCTTGGCTTCTTCTTGGTCATTTCCAGATTTATCCCCTGTCAGAAAAGAGGAGGAGATACTTCTAATTCAGAATATATTTCTTGAAATTGGATTGCATATGGTTTATGTGGGGGGATGGGACATCTCTAATCATGAGAATGATCAGCCATGCAAGAGGTCTCTTGGTGGATGATGACAATTACTGCAAATAGCTTTCTTTCTTTATTTACATTTTATATCCCGCTCTTCCTCCAAGGAGCCCGGAGCAGTGTACTACATACTTAAGTTGTTCCTCACAGTAGGTTAGGCTGAGAGAGAAGTGACTGGCCCAGCATGTATGAAGTTACCCAGCAAGTATCATGGCTGAATGGGGATTTGAACTCAGGTCTCCCCGGTCCTAGTCCGGCATTCTAACCACTACACCACACTGGCTCTCCATATCCCATCCTCCCCTCCCACTTATGGAAGTCACAGACTAAAAATATCTGGGGACCCAAGGTTGAGAGCCCCTACTGTATTGAGAAGAGTGGGTTTATTACATATCACTGCAAATACTGCTAAGTATAGGGAATTCAGCTTGTGGTGACTCATCTGAATTTCTAAAAATAGGAAGCCATGCCAAATTCTTTCCTTGCATTAATAGCACTGGTTGTTATGGCTTGTAGAACATGTTGTTCTATGCAAGATGCTATTGAATGTTACTGCCTGGAAGAATTGGGACATTGATTAACCCTTCCATCCTTTGACATAGTCACTCAAATTAATGGCAATTTTATGTTGATCCTAAACATAAAACCCACTGACTTGGAGTTAGATGTCTTAAGCTCAAGTTCTCAGGTTTGTGTTATTCAGTATTGATGGATTAATCCTTCTGCATGAATTAGAATTTGGTGGTGAGGAGGGCTCAGAAGGAGGCCTTAAATGGAAATGAAGGTCCTGATCATATTCCAGTGCTAATTTCTTATGGGATTGTAGTTGCCTCTGCTTCCCAATTTAATTTAGGAGACAGGATAAAACAAAGTCTCATGCTTCTTGGCAAAAAATGGCACTGATGATCAGAAGTTTCATTTCTTGTTAAGTATGAAGTGAACCCTCTCTGCTGCAAGCTACCCCTTCTCTTATGCATTATTATTACTATAATTATTATTATTATTATTTTTAATATCGTCATCATCATCATCATCATCATCATCATCATCATCATCATTGCATGGGAGATACAGGCAGGGAAGGCTCTTTAGTAGCATGAACAGAATGAATAGAGTCCATTACAAGCCAGTCCTCTCTGGTTTGGGGTTGCCCTGCCAAACTCTCCCAATTTGCCCCATCAGTAGAATTCAGCATTGCAATCTCATTACTTGAGACTACGAAACTATTGATCAACAACTTGTTACTTAATGCAGATTCCTCCTTTGATTAGTACTGTATTAATGTAATAAATGACAATCCCCTTCATATTGCTACATCAGCATTTCTCCACTAAATGGGCATGACACAACTTTACCACTTAGGACATTGTTTGTAGGAGGATAGGGGCTTGGAGAAGAACTGAAAATAGACATCTTAGTTTCAGTTTATGAGCTGTTCACAAGCTCATAAGCTTTTGAACAAGCTAGTGTTTTTCTCTTTTTAGTAGAAATGTTTTCTTTTTCAAAGCAAGTGAGATGGATCAGGACCAGTGGCAGGACACCAAAGGCTGCCCCCTTTGTGTGCACACTCCTCCCTCTCTTCCCCCTTTTTAACAGCAGAGGGCAACAGGACATCTCGCCACCTCACTGATACCCCAGCTCTGCTGATTGAGGCAATCACCTGGCCTCTTGGAATGGCCACCCCTAATGAGGATAGCTTCAGCAGCTTTCATTTTGTTATACAAACCATTAAAGCAAAATGTGATGTATTTACTGGTTGGGGTGTACATCAATATAACTGCAATAAATATGCCATCTTAAGTTGTTTGTAGATTACAATGCTATTCAAAATAAAGTCTAAGTGTGCTTTTTAGGAGAAAAAACAAAAATATTTCCTGTTCACATGTGGTTAAATATGACTTTGTTATTATTGTGCAAATACACACACACACACACACACACACACACACACACACACACACACACTCGTATTATTGAAATGGAATAATACTTGCCCTCAGACAACCTATACAAAACTAACATAAAATTCTGTTTTCTTCCCCCTGGAACAATGGTTACTGAATGCTTTTTAAACTAGACATCAGACCTGTAACACCAGGAGCCCCTGGTGGCGCAGTGGTAAAACTGCCGCCCTGTAACCAGAAGGTTACAAGTTCGATCCTGACCAGGGGCTCAAGGTTGACTCAGCCTTCCATCCTTCTGAGGTCGGTAAAATGAGTACCCAGAATGTTGGGGGCAATATGCTAAAATCATTGTAAACCGCTTAGAGAGCTTTGGCTATAGAGCGGTATATAAATGTAAGTGCTATTGCTATTGCTATAGCAATTATTGCATAACTACTTACCATTAAGAAAGGGAAACAAATGAAACCTAGTATTAACTCATGCAGAACAATGAGATAAAGACAGGAAGTTTAATGAACGGACAGTAACTTCTTGCCATTTAACAAATATCAGGATATAATGGCTGATGTCCAGTCTAGCAACATGCTGTTGCAGCTGTGCTGGTGCAACGTACCTGAGGTCTACGCAACCCCTGGGGACATATTTTGAGGAGTCACAGCCAACTTCATAGGGAAAGGGGGGTCAACAAAAGTCACTCCTCCACTGTGGCACTAGTGCTGCATCAACACTTCTTTAGTCTGGATGCTGGCCAATATTGCAAGAAGATCTACATATACACCATATTTCCCTGGTCTTCCAAGCCTGAGAGATAGATGAATCAAATGGCTCTTATGTCTTCCCGCCCTCCCCTGACACTCATGCCAAGCTTATATTCCAGATTCAAATGTGTTCATGGCAATGAAGCTGAAGGAGTACTCTATCCCCATCACAAACTGTGATTCAGCACATTATTGCTCAACCAAGCCTAAACTTGTTTTGTGATGGTAGGCCAATGGAAAAGTGCTCATACAATAATTTTGCAGAAGCTGATTTGAATCTGAGCTTGTCATCCCAAATGGGAAAAACAACGCACACCCTCCCCCCCTGGATCTTGTGTAATCCAGCTCACAAATGTACAAAGGCAGCTCAGTACTCTGATTAAAAATACAGAGCATGATCTAGCCCAGGTTAATAAGTGTTATGCCATATTTGTTTTAATAGGAAAGTTACATATATATAAAACTTACTTAAAATAACTAAGTTAATAAGCGATTTTTAAAACATCCTTAATGCTGAATTATGCTTACACTTCAGACTTCTAATTCTAGCAAATACCCATCTTTAATGTCTAACTTCACAGATACCTCTCTTTGGTCATTGTGATATTGAAAAATGAAAGCAATGGCAGGAGAGGAACAGACATTAGGTCATTACTAAATACTGTTCCTGCAAAAGCAAGCTGAAAGAGAATTATTACATTAAACAAACAATTTACAATAGCTGGAGAGTGTGAAGAGAGACTGCCCCTTCTCACACAATAGTAACAAGCGGCACATGTATTATCAACATATCAGCTTTTGAAAATAGTGTTGTCTTTACTGTACTAATCTCTTGCTGCAGTTCTCCAGTCCCATGTGTTTGCTTCACAAGCAGGCTGTGAATGATGATGTGAAGCATCTGGACTGTCAGATAAAAGTTAATAAGAAGTGTAATGACTCTGGGGGGTTACAGAGAAAGCAAAGGGCTGTTCACGAAAGATCAAGTTTTTCCCATTAAAGGGTCAAGCAATGAGATTTGGAAATGATCAGGGTCCTGGAAAATATGAAAATACATTTTCAGTTGTATCTATATTTTGGTGGGAATTTGACTTTTTGACCCCACAGTCCTAAACACGTTTAAACTGAAGAATGCCCCATTGATTTCAATAGAATTCACTTTTGGCCCCCATCCTTTCCTATTCAGTTATTTTATCACAAGCTTCTTTTTCTAAAAGCATTACAAGAACTTGATAATCCAGGCCCAAACTGCAATTTGTAAACTAATTTTTCTTTATCAGTCACTCTTATATTAAACCTGTAGGAAAATTCCAAACAGACCTTGGAATAAATGGTTTGGGTTTATAGTAATGGGTCTCTGAAGCAGTACTGCTGTCTTCTCCATGTAGAAAAAGAAGAAAAAATGATCTACTAGGTCCCAATTCTAAGATCAATTACCTGAAAGAAAATTTCCTTGAAATCAGTGGGCCTTTCTTCCATTTCTACAGGGTAAGAATTGGTGCAAATCTTTCTTTGAAAGCACATGAGATATAGCATGTATACATAAGGAAACTGCATGAGGTATAGCAACAGCTATGCCAGTACAACATCAGAGGTGAAGCATTAGGTCAAAGGAATGCCATGATGGTACTGATGTCAGAGACAGCAAGTGTGGATATTTAGGAACAAGATGTACAAGAATGTCAAGGTTAAAATCTAGCCAACTCCAGCTGAAAAACGTTTAAGTTCCACCACCACTACCACCACTGTCTCTGAATGTGCTCAGAGTAAAGCCCACTGAAGGTGTGTTTCACTTGGCTGCATTTTGACTTTGCCATTCTTAACATAGTGACTGACATACTGTGCAGTGTCCTGTGGGCATTGTCAGCACTGCGGGAGTTTCTGTGTGCTCGTAACAGCCGTGTTCATGCAGCTGCACAAGAGCACAGTTGTGCAAAAGCCGGAATTGCACCATTGCAGTAGTGCGATAGCATGGCCATTATTTCCAGCGGACATACCATTGCACAACTAAGCATGCCCAATCCTGGTGTATGTGCAACAGCACTCATGTGAACTGTGTGAACACTGCTGTTATGAGTACAGCAGCTCCTGTGGTGCTGACAACATCTGCAGGATACTGTGTGGTATGTCAGCCCTTGAGTCTAAATATTCACACTGCTGCTTCTTCCTCGAATGAAGCATATATTTAATCTTCTTCTTTTGAAAGCAAGAGGACTTAAAAGTTGAGGCAAGACTATCATTCAGTGGTGGAGCAAACTATAAACTATAAATTATCATTACATCCTGGTTTAGGTGAGGGTCACATATATAGCCCCCCACCTCCACTTTATCCCCACCACCTTGTTAGGCAAGTTAGGCAGAGGAAGAGAATAGTTGGCCCAAGTTCATCTAATGAGTGAGTCTGACCTTCATGCCAGAGTTGGGGAATTTGAATCAAGCATCACCAGTCCTAATCTGGCACTCTAAGTACTACATCACACTAGCTTGCTGAGGGCTACTTATGCTTGTAAGCTGAAGGTCTCATGCTCAATGCCTGCTATCTCAAAGTAAAATGTTCTCAGCTAACAGGGTTGGAAAAGATTGTAGCCTGAGACCCCAGAGAGTCACTGCCAGTCTGTCTGAACATAAGAACCGCCTTGCTGGACCAGGGACAAGGCATTTCTAGACAAACATCCTGTTTCTCACAGTGGTCCACCAGATGTCTCTGGGAAGTCCACAGGCAATTGATGAAGGCATATCCCATCTCCTGCCATCGCTCCCCTGCCACTGGTATTCTGAGGTGCCGTGCCTCTGAACTTGGAGGTAGCCTATAGCCATTGATGTAACTGTCCTCCATGAATTTGTCTACTTAAATTTGTCCTGCTTAAAGCCATCCAAGTGGGTGGCCATCACCACAACCTGTGGCAGAGAATTCCATAGATTAATTATGTGCTGTGTGTGTGTATGGGGGGGTGGACTTTATTTTGTCAGTCCTAAATTTCTTGCAATCAGATTCATGCAATGACCTCAGGTTCTAGTGCGGTGAGAGAGGGAGAAGAACTTCTTTCTATTCACACTCACCATACTCTCTCTCTCTCTGTGTGTTATATATATATATATATATATATATATATATATATATATATATATATATATATATATATATATAAAAATAAAACCTCTATCATTTCTGTCCTTAGTTGCTTTTTCTAAACTAAAAAAGACCCAGTGTTGGAGCCTTACCTTGTGTGGTGCTCTAGAGACCCCTGATCATCTTGGTTGTCTGAGTAAGCATTATTGAGTAGATGACCTGGCTTCAGAGGACTCACCTTTAGCTGGATTGTACCCTGGATTCTTTGAAGTTAAAGCTTTCTTATCTGTCTTTCTTTCTTTGTATTTTTCCCTTTCATTGTTCAGAGTCCTGGATTTTGACAGATATTGCAATACTATCTTTGGATGATTTTTTTTTAAACTGCCAAAGAGTGTATTCAGTTATTGGGGACAGTATATACATTTCCCTACTGTCTTCTGAGATATTGGGTACAGATACAGCACTGTACATTTGCCAGTTCCCAATTGCCCAAAATGCCAGATATGGGATTATACAGCAATTGAAACAATCTAAATAATGGGTGTAATAAGTTTCTTGGGCAAAACTTTGGCATAGTTTTCTATATTTTGGGGGGTGCATGGGTACTTCTTTCCATATTTTGTGAAATCATACAACTTGTGGTATAGGAAGATGCTATTTGTCACTATCTAAACTAATCCAAGTAATGGTGGCAACGTTTTCCATTCAGGGCTTCAGACAGACAAAAATCTTCAGGAGCAACTTCTCATTTAATTTTTTTTTTTGGGGGGAGAAGAAAGACAGGGTTGGGAGGGATAAAATATGTTTTTCAGGGAATTCAGTAAAATGGGGGGGGGCTCCTCAAATGCTTAGGGAGGCACTGCATCCTTGTTTCATAGAATGTGAATATACACTTTTTACTTTAACACAGCTCTGACTGAAATTAATAATTGTCTGAACAAAGCTTATAAGCCTGACTGTTCTATAGATTCCTATTACATTGTAGGTCTACTGCCAGGGAAATATTTTCATAATAAAGGGTCTGTGTATACTTAATTGGGAGTAAGTTCCACTAAACCTCATCAGAATTGTATCTGAGCAGTCAAGTAAAAGATCTGGCTGTTAATTAGTTAAAATTACAAATTAATCTGCCTTTTCTTTCCTCATTTTGTTGGCAGATTTTTAAAAAGTTGGGCTACAGTTCTCAAAACTTCCCAGCCTAATGGTCTTACTCCAGTTAGTGGTTTAAAGACTGTAAATACAGAAAGATAGATAGATAGATCGATAGATAGAGAGAGAGAGAGAGAGAGAGAGAGAGAAGAATATACAGGTTTTCCATGTAGACTGAAAAGGTTCAGTGTGGTGATTTTTGAGAAAGCCACCTTAAAACCATCTTTAGCTGCAGATAAAATGCCTCCTCTTCTACAATGACTCAAAGAAACTTTCAAACTAGGAAGAGAAGGTCTTGACCAATGCAATTTTTTTCTGGAAAGATGTGACCTTATGATTTTGAGGCACCCATAAAGACAAAACACATGCATACTTTTATACACACACACACACATCGCTGCTGTAGAACAAGCTTTCCACAATTGCCAGTCTACCACTGACCTCCGCCGACTCCCACCCCCACTCTCGTCCATAGCTTTAGTGCAGATCTGTTGGAATGTGGGGGATTTACTGCCCTTCATTTCCTCCAAAACAAATCGACTCGGCGGTAGTTGCAGGTGGTCCTCTAGTCCGCAACACCCACCCATAAGCTTGTCCAGTTGTCCTCTACCTTAACCGGACAGGATATGAACGGATATATCGGGAGCCATTTGATGGAAATGTGTGCATGGGGCGGTGGCGGGAAGAGGGCTGGGGGTGGAAGAGCTCCGCCTCTAGTTCCCAAATGAAAGCAGAATAAGGCCCACCTTTGCAACGATCTAAGAAAGCGACAGAGAGAAGGTGAATACATTACCTGAAGCAAAGACCATGATCTCTTCCTGCCAAGGGGAACAGACAGTGTACTGAGCAGAGTGGCCAAGCCGAGAGAGCGTGTGTAAAAAGACAGAAAGAGGCGGGCGGAACAAGAGCGTGCGTTTTGCAGGGACTCCCAGGGAGAGTACCTTGGACAGCTCCCAGGACAGGACCGCGCTAGTCAACCGCGGGAAGCTTCCTTAGCGGCTGCCTCCACAATACACCGCTCTGGAAAGGAGGAAGAGGAAGAGGAGGCAGAGGAAGAGGAAAAGCCGGCCCGGGACTCAGCTCCTTCGCCGGCTGCACACACAGCAGTGCTGGACTCTGCAGCAGCCGCAGCCGCAGGAGGGGAGAGAAGCAGGGAAAGGTAATCGCAGAGTCTCTCGGCAGGAGGATAAACTAATTGCTCCTAATTAGCTCTTGTCGACGTCCACGCTGGATGGAGCCTGACATTTACAGGGTGCTCGTCAAGGCTCATGCTAAGACCCCTTGTAAACAGGCTTCTGCTCCGTAGAGGTTTCCATACATTGCAGTCTCTGGACGATAGGCAGGGTTTTATAAAGCGATCAAAACGAGCCATAGGCTCTCTTAAGAATCTCCCTGGGGTCCTATAACTGCAGGCAGTTTCAAGATAAGAGAAATCGGAAAGCAGCAGCAGCAGCAGCACACATCTTGAAAATGGCAGTTAAACTTTAGTTGGGATGAGGGGTGGGGGAGGGGGGGACCATGTTCACTGCTGCATCTTTACTTCCATTCAATCGTCTTATGGCCTGATTGTGACGAACCAATAGTTGGGGTACACAGGGGGAGATTCTGCAACCTCTAAGATGACTTCTCTTTGGTTATTTGCAAATGTCACTTTCAGCATCTGCTTATGCAATAAACAGCTTTCCCTCTTTGATGCGGGTATGACGACAAGTCCTGTAGAAAAGTAAAGGTAAAGTGTGCCTTCAAGTCAATTTTGACTCCTTGCGCCTACAGATCCCTGTGGTTTTCTTTGGTAGAATACAGGAGGGGTTCACCATTGCCATCTCTCCCACAGTATGAGATGATGCCTTTCAGCATCTTCCTATATCGCTGCTGCCCAACATCCAGCGGGGATTCGAACCGCTTGTTAGTCTGCTTGTTAGTCAAACATTTCCCCGCTGTGCCACTTAAGGCGATCCCATAGAAAGGACTCAATACAATTTGCTTGCCAAAGTGGATCTTTTCTTTACACATGACACTGTCAAGCTGCTATAACCATTACATTAAAGCAATGTTTCAACCAGGTTTTAAATGCATATTTTGAAAGCATCCACAAGATCATGCTCAGGCTCCTTAGCCTCTTTTAAATCTATGGAATTATCATTTCTATGGAGGCTGTACGTGTAGGCCACAACCTAGCCAAGATTACAGAGTTTGAAGAGGTAGATGTGGTAGCAAGTAGCTGCAGCAAGAGCAACAAACTGTACAATCCTATGTATGTCTGTTCAGAAGTCCCATTAAGTTTGATGGGATTTAATCCCAAGTAAATTTGGATTGCAGTCAAAGAGCCTTGTGGCACCTAAAAGACTAACACATTTATTGCAGCATAAGCCTTTGTGTACCAGACTCACTTAAATGGGTGTAACTGCAATGAGAACTCACAACAGCAGTTACTGCAGATGTGAGTTATAACTCTACTATTTTATATCCTTTTATGTTTTACAACAAATTGCCACAGACTGTGGGACAAAATACATGTTACGTTAAACTCAGTTTGGTCCTTGTGTGCTTGTTTTGGCGGGTTTTAAAACCAACCATGGTTTGTGGGGCCGGGGAGGTGTAATACAAATTGGAAACTTGGCAGGGGTGGAGTGAGGCATTAACGAACCGTTTCCTCTGCCACAGTGCCAATCTGGATTGGACCTCCTCATGGCTATTTGACCTGGAAGGGAAGCTCTCATTGGTATAAATGTAACTTCCTTCTGGGAGAAACAGATGTAACTTCCTTCTGGGAGAAACAGCAGCTTCAGGGGCCCCTGATTTGGATCAGGACCATGGCAGAGGGAAAATGTTAAAGCTTCCGTCTGCCTCACTGTACTCCTGATCTAAATTGGTCTCATTGTGTCTGGTTGTTAATCACAACAAAAACACATAAGGGTCAAACTACAAATTTAATGTGGTTCGTAGTTTGGCCCTGCACTTCTTGTGTTTCGTAGCCTTGTGGCCCCACTGTTTATACCTCATTCTTTCTCTCTCTTTTTTATAATACACACACACACACTACCTTTGGCTTAAGATGAGAATTAAAGTGCTTAAATTTTCACCCATGCTCTAAAAGGTGTGGAAATTGTAAGTTAAGACAGTCACCTTAGCTTCCACACTGTAAAAGGCTTGTACAAACTCATTTATTGCGCTGGCTGAAAAAATTAGGCTCCATACACACACATTTTGTGGGCTTTCAGCTTGACACTGGACTGGGGAAGAATGTATTCAGGCAGAAATCCAACAGGTTTAGCTTCCACAATCCCTTTCTAGAGGGATTGAAATCTGGTGAATTTCTACCTGATGTATCTCTACAAAGATTCTTCCACCAAATGCTACCTACTAATGTAAATGTATAGGTAGAAATTCAATAGAACCATATTTCATGAACAATCAGTGGCTAGTGAATGTTGATGAACTGAGAGATTTTTGCTTGCTGCATTCTGAGACATTATCCACTGTATCTCATAAATGGAATGCTAAGAAAATGCAGTTAATTTTGCATTCTTGCAGCATCCTGCTGAAGCAATTGAATAACCTCCACTGGATTCTAGAGGCACTTTCAGGCTTTAAAAGCTGTCTATCTTAGCCAAAGATGGTATGAGCAGCTGGAGAAATTGCAGAGCTGCCTCAAGTCTTTGCTTCCTCCCAATAATGTAAGAGGAACTTTTTCCAAAGATGAAAAATCATATATTAATACATTTGAAAATGGAAGAGATTACTAGAATCATATAATGTTTGTATAATTTTAGAGTTGAAAGGGACCTTGGGTATCTTCTAATACAACCTCCCTGCTCATTAAAGAATCTGCTGCAGCATCCTTGACAGAATGCTATCCAGTTTCTGTTTGAAAACCTCCAATGAACAGCCTACCAATAGAGATTCCATAGCCATTTATTCTGGCTATAGATCTGTGGAACTCTATGATACTGAATACAGTAATGACTTCTCTTTTGATTATGTTCAGGAAGATAGCCTGTTGAGATAGCTTTTCGGACTGAAAGTAGAGGCACAGAAGGGAACACTGAGCAACAAGTGCAGCAGCCAACAGTTACCCCAATTAGAGCCAAATAAGAGTGTGGCGTGGGAGCATGATTCACAAACATATCCAAGTCCATGCCAAAATCTATTAGAGAATTTCATGGAACACCAAGAACTGACTTAGCCAAGTTAGCTAAATGTTAGCATTGATGTTCATATGCAGTATACCTCTCAGTAGCTGATGCTGGTGACATACAATTGGAACAGCATTACAATAATCCTGCAGTATACCCTACTCTATCCTCAAGAGATTGAAAATAGGTTCTTATCTTTCAGTTTTTCAAAACAGGCTAGACCTTTTGGAGGAGAGCAAAAGATTTTTTAAAATGGCCCAGTAACATTTATGTGCCACAGTCTACAGTTTTACTTATGCACTATTTCTCATACGGTTATACAGTTTCTGATACACTGTGGTGCTGAACTGTGAGAAGTATTCTTCTAGCTCTTGCACAAGAATTCAAAGAAGAATATGAAGACATTTTCAGCTCCTACACAGTTCTTTGGATCCAAGCCATTTATAAGATTTAGAACCTTGTTCAGGTTGCTGGAAAGCCACTGGAAAGGCAAGAAACAGTGGTGGGCTAGATACCTATTACTCTTTTAAGTAATTAAATTAAATTAAATTATTTCTGTATGTAAACCACTTTGGTAATGTTGGTTGAAAAGCGGTATATAAATATCCGTTGTATTGTATTGTTTTGTATTGTATTGTATTGTATTGTATTGTATTGTAAGTTGGGTTTCTAGGAAAGTTCCATGGTCAAAGAGACAGCTTCTTCCCAACATTCTTTTTGCCTCTAGATTGGAAACTCAGATTCTCTCTGGGTTCAGTTTTGCCCAGTTGCTGATCCTCAATTTAATGAACAATATATACCAGGGGTTCCCAACCTTTGGTACTCCAGATGTTGCTGAATTACAACTTCCATCATCCTCAGCCACAATAAATTGTTGCTGGGGATTAAGGGAATTGTAGTTCAGCAACATCTGGAGTGCCACAGGTTTGGAACCCCTTATATATACTCAAGGCCTAAGCTATTTAGACCGGAATTCTATGCACACTTACTTGGAAGTAAACCACAATGAACAGAGTTGGACTTACTTCTGTGTAAAGCTGCATAGGATCAGGCTGTTAGATCATTATAGGGCAAATCAAACAGCTTTAATTGTTTCTAAAAAGCCTTATGAAGCCAATTCAGACTTTGCAGATCCCTTGAAGTTAGAAAGCCATGCTTGTCGATTGTCAGCTTGAAAAATTTCAGTCTTCTGAGCAGTTAGAGTTGCTGAAAGGAACCTTTAGCCACCCTTGCCACTCAGTGGTCCAAGTAGTAACTGGGTACAGAAGCACAAAATGTTGAATACAATCTTGCTGTGACCTAAACAACATTTCTTCCCAACACACCTTAAACGTCAGATCCCACTTCTGCAAGAAGATTAATATAGATGCCTGGCAGAAAAAAAATATCCTTTGCATTTTCATCATCACAACATTTTGCATTAAGGTGATTTGAAGAAGGTAGACCAGGGGAGAGTTTTAACTCTTCCTGCACTTGAAGACTGATATGCACTGGAGGAAGTCATGTTTCATAGAGTTTCTATTTTGGTTTCTATTTTAGTTTTCATTTTGGTGGAAAATTTCTGAACATTTTTCCAGGGTGGGAGAACAGTAAGTGATCTGTTGTAGGGGGGGGGGGGGGAAGCTCTTGGGAGCACTTCTAAGTTCTTATAGCTATCTCTGTACAAGGGGAAAATATACCCTTCCAGGGGAAAATAATACAAGGGATAAAGAAAACTCAGAAATCTAGGATGTGGGGATTTAAATTATATAGAGCATGTACTGTATGTGTGGAAGAGGTGTGTTGTTTAGGAGTGCACTGGCATGGGGTTTGCTGGCATACTCCTGTGAGCACTGGATACAACATCCAGTTTTCATTACCTCTGAAAAGGACTAGAATTTCAGGTAAAACCTAGGCACCTGACAATAAACCTTCCATTCTGAGATAGAATTTACTGTCTAAAAATCAAATTTCTAGCCACCATGGGCATACCTCTATGTGCAGGAAAGCCCCACCCCCAAGCAGTACTGGGGAGAGGGTCTTCTCTATGCCACATTTCCTGTGCCCCACTACAGAGTTAAGAAGGATGGGTAATTTGAATTATAGTGATAATTAAAGTTGTGCTGTCAAGTCGGTGCCGACTCCTGGTGACCAGGGAGCCCTGTGATTGTCTTTGGTAGAATACAGGAGGGGTTTACCATTGCCATTTCCCATGCAGTGTGAGATGATGCCTTTCAGCATCTTCCTTTATAGCTGCTGCCTGATATAGGTGTTTCCCAGTCTGGGGAACATACCAGTGGGGATTCGAACCAGCAACCTCTTGCTCCCTAGACAAGACACCTCTCTGGCTTTTCCAAGATAGGGCTGAGAGAGAGTCCTGCCTGCAGCCTTGGAGAAGCCACTGCCATTCTGTGTAGACAGTACTGAGCTAGATTGGTTTTCTGGGACTGGTTTCTGATTGGCTTGAGATCTCCTTGCTTCTTTGTTGGGTTGTTTTCATACAGATTAAGTGTTGTCATGAGCAACTGTGCCGGCTGGGGGGAAGAGGGAGGGAAGGGTAACAAAAAAGGAAGGATTTTCAAAATATTTTCAATGGGCCTGAGAGGCAAAGAGAGCCCTTAGTGTTTCATTTTAGAGGATATATCAGGAGAGGAGGAAGAAATCAAGGAAGGATTGATTTTCTGGTTTTCTTTTCTCAGCACTGAATATAATATGCTGTATTACTGTTGCTATATTAACTATCTGGTTTTGCTGGATCTCAGATTGACAAAGAAAGAACTTAGGTGCCTCCCCGCCTTCCTTGAGTTGTTGTTTCCCTGGTTTGGTTTATTTGTAAGATAGTGTTGTGGCAAGAAATGGACTGTGGCAGCTCAGCTCTTTCTCTCTGAGCCCTTTCTCGTGAACAGTGTGAAAGGGCAAGAGGGCTAGTGGGGAGGAAGACTTATAAAGTTTACCTCGCCGCAAATGACCAACAACTCCCTCTTTGGTGAGTGGATTGCCCACCCAGATGACTACCAACTGCTGCCAGTAGCTTGGAGGGTCGGGGTGCCAAGACATGTCACCCCTGCGCTCCCATAATGCACCATGCAAGTGCGTGATGCATTATGAGGATCCCCCTCCCTCCCTGAAGCTGGCCGGGACTGCCACAGTCTTCTAGCTGTGGCTGCAATCAGCCATAGCTGGCAGATGATCACAGAAATGAGGTTAGGAGAGTGCTTGCTTTTCTAACCTCATTTCAGAGGGTGGCTGTGGAGGCGGGTTTGCCACCAAGGTGCTGATGGGATCAGGCCCAATCCCGGCGGTACACAAGTACAGGCAAAACTGGGCTGGGCTCCCTTAGACCAATTTTGCCTGCACATGTGAATAGCTTCTCTGTCTCTCTCTCTATTTTCTTGGTGATTGCTATGAGATGAGCTCCATGTTTGGCCTTGAGACTAACTTGTGCTTCACTTACTACTCTGATCTGCTCTGCAATCTACATTGCAAGGTGTACTCAGTCAAAATATGGCTGAAGATGTTGCTTTAGTTGAGATTGTGGCTATGCTTGCTACTAAGGGAGATTTTAATCATATTCTCAATTTTGTTATGTTATATACATTTTGAGTAAATTTATATTTTAGTCTAAAACCTTTTTTAAATGTATGCATGTATGCCATTTATATTTGTTTGGTCACGATTATTGGAGCATACATCAACTATTATGGTGTGTACATCTCTAGTGACTGTGCCGGTAGCTGTGCCGGTACCTATGATAGCTATGGTACTCATTCAGCATAATCCAATAAACAAATTCACATCAATGGGTTTATCTCACCTACAGTAACTCATTTTAAATACCAAGGCAGATGCTCCAGTCATCATTCACTACTTGTCAAGCAGGTAAATTGGATCCTAATAGCCATTCCTCTCTCTGTCTGACCTATAAACTAAGAATCTTATAAACAAATTGGTTTTTCTCAGCTTAGATAGAATGTCATTTATGTTTTGGGGCAGTGATCCTAGGAATACTTATTTGAAAGATACCACTTCCGTTTCAGATATCTTAAGTTGCTTCTCAGAATAACATTCTTATAAAATAATTTTAACACAATTATATTTTTATAATGAAAGAGTTGAACCTTTCTTAGTATTTTTTTTAAATTTTCTTCTGTTCCAGGTCAGACACCAAGTTTAAGCTGGGTGGGGTTGGTAAGTAATACTACCACTCTTTTAATTAATTTGTGTACATTTTCTTATTGTCACAAACTATTAAAACTGCAACAGATTGTATTCAATTTATAAACATGAACTCAAGTGACATTTGCTTCAGTATGCCATTTGCTTGAACCTTATATTGTAGAATGGTCCATCATTTGTCTACCGAGAGAAAAGAAAGAATTTCAGTTCTTAAATATTCTTTCTACACCAACCAGCTTGTATAGCAGAACCTTGGCTTTTGAAAATGATTCTTTAAAAGTCTTTGATAGACTTTCCATGAATAGTAGCATGTTTAATTACTATTTAAGTGAAAACTCAATGTCTATGTACTTCTGAATGTACACACAATCTATATACATTGTCTATATACCTCCGAAAGTACATACAGAGATGTGTGTTGTTTGGAAGCTCCATTAATTGTAGTTACTAATATAGTTGATATTTCTAGCCTTTTTATTGGACAAAATAGGATGGGTATAACATTTATGCCTTGCAAACAAGGAGAGGCATCTAGCTGCTTCTGGAAACAAAACGATGAACTGGTTTTCACTTTGTGTTTGGTTTTACCAAGGATTATTGATTTGAGAATCCAGAGAGAAGTCAAGTGTTTGCACCATGCTCTGACCAAATGTCACTTTCCTTCCCCCACCCTCAACACTCTGAGGAGCAATCCAAGGTCTTAAGCTGAGTTATCCAGGTATTTTGTGATCAGTCTGGAACACAATCAGTCTACAAAACTCCAACTTGGAGTTTTGATAAGTTTGATTAACGTTTTCTTTGCCCTCATCTGATCATTTTTAAACTTGTGGCCAAGGTAAATGCAGGATTACAAATTCCCAGATGTCTGCTTCTGCTCCACTCCCCCCTCTCTCACATATAGTTTCATAGTAAATCACTTTTGTCTGCCTCTCCAAGTTTGGAAGAATGAGAGGCCCTTTCTCTCCACCCCCCACCCCAATTCCAATTACTGCACCACTTTTTGAAGCTCTTATCAGGTTTTGTGTTTAAGAGATTGAGTCCCAGTTTGGGTTCCAGCCAAAATAAAGATTTTAGATTCGGATTAAGTTATGGTTTGGAATCAGTTTATTTATGTCATATTTTGTGTTTAAAATGTAGAATAGGGTCCACAGTGAATAGAACATTATTCCAGTCAATAATGGGCCTAAGGGAATAATTACTTATTTTGACTTTAGTAAAAATAAACTCCAAACATGGAGATGATTAACTAAATGAATTACACTGGCAAGGTGGTTGAAGAAGTATCATAAACAGACTATGATGTAAACAGAAAAGTAGATTGCTCCTCGGAAATGCTTGATCTTCAGTGGCAGACCTCTAGACGAATGCTGTGTGTGCTAGCACAAAGCACAAAGTTGTGCACATGGAAAAATGTGTGGATGCTCAAAGCTGGGCAATCTTTTGTACTCTCATTGCGCTTACACAAGGCTAGTGGAACAGTTGGATAGTGGATCCAGACTAGTGTTGCACTAGCAGAATGAGAGAAATTGTATGTGCAGCTGTGTATGTCCAACCATGTTGTACATACACAGTATGTGCAGCTGTGATGTTCAACCATGCTGCACAACTGCTAATGGAAGACCTTTTCCATGACATACAAGGTTGTGCAGTGTTTTGTACAATGTGTTGTGCAACTTGTCAACATCTTCCACTAGTACAAGGACTAGTCTGGAACAGATGATCCTTTCTTTGAACAGCATCCCTACGCCAGTGCCACACTAATCTGGAATGCAAGATCCCAATTTAGCACAACTAGCTAGCACAACATGTTTCCACAATCACCATTTAGTCTGGACATCAGCCAGTGCTTCTTCTGCCCTTCCAAACAGGCCCATCACCCACACCCCACCTCAAGCACAAGCCCTTTTGTAAAGTTGTAACCCTATGTATGCTATGGTGTTGCACTGAATCCAACGCATAGGTTTGTGCTACAGGTTTCCTTATATGAGCACCCACTGGATACCACCATAGCTCCCCAAAAATGCAAGTGACCAACCTGCACTGGAGAACATTTACAATGTCCGCATACTTTTGCTGTCCAAGGGCTATTTCATATATTGGTTTCCTACATAAAAACTAATTATATGTAAACTATAGAAGGTATGATTTGAGCTTCCTGTTACAGTACATTATTCAGACAGTACTATACTGGATACTTTTAATTGAGCTTCTGTGGCACAAAAGGCATGTTTTTTCCTCAAAGGAAATTAAACTCCATGTGGGAAAAAGTAGGCTAGGAAAGAGCCCCTATTTAGGAGCACACAAGACACTTGTATCTGTTGAAGAATATTAGAACAAATATATTCAACATGTAAAATGGAGTCATGCTCTGGAAAAATGCATAGACAAAATATATATATTCTAAAATATTCATGTTTTATTTACAGGACAGTTTTCAAACTGTTGGCATTTTAAATATAAATTAAGTATGTCTATCTAATGAATGTTTCACAATAACACTGTAATGAAGATCAATAATTAGATACTACTATTTTATTCTAATAACCATTTTATTCTAATGGTTAGAAATGTTAGTCTTAATTTCTATTTAGAAATGCAAGAGGCAACTGCCACACAATTTATAAATACATGTTCTAAGAACTTATTTCTAACCTGATATTAAAAGAACACATTATTGTCCAATGTTACTTAAAATGTCATCTTGATTTTTTTTTAAGTATGTAAAGCCATTTAGCCTAAATGGTTTGGGAAGTTTCTTTAAGGATTATGAGTGACTGTAAGGTTTCCCTTTGCTGCATGGAATTGGAGATTCTATTTTTGTAACAAATGAAATTGTGTTCGCTGAAACCTCTTAAAGCCTATCTGAATGGTAATTTTGTATTTTAAATTAGTTTATTTGGGGAGTGGGGAGCTCAACAATTTTTTGAAGTCACTAAACAAGTTTTTCATTTCTTTTCACAGAGGAGGATCCACAAACAGACTGCTTCTATCAATTCCTCGAAATGATCTCTCAATAGACACTTTTCTGAAGATCCTCTGAAATTAATATAGAATCTGTTCCCAAACACTGGTGATTTTATGAAGCCAAAGGAAAAATCCATATCTTCTAAACAGTGGTATTAGCTGGAGTCCTAAACACACTCACCAGCAAAGACAGCCCAACTGAACTCAGTAGAATTTACTTCCAAGCAAACATGTTTAGGATTAGAATGTAAATCTCAAATACCACAATTAAGTTGTAATGCAGCCTGAAGTTCAAATCCTATACACTTACTAGGGAGTAAGACCCATTGAAATTCAATGGATATCTGAGTAAACATGCATAGGATTGCACCAAGAAAATAAATGGAATCGCTAATTTTTGATTAGGGAACATAGTGGAAAATGCAATCAGCTGTGTAATTCTACACTACTTAAGGGGGATAGCGGTATAATGTGTCCTTTCCTATCCTCTCCAACTGTATTTCATCCTTCCAGGTTACATGAAGAGGCTTTCTAAAGTAGGTTAAGTGATAAACCTGTGTCTAGATTGTGCCACTTCAGATGCAATCAAATGACAGAATGCTCTTCCATACAAAAACAAGAACCCAAAACTTCCCTTCATACAGAAAGTATGGTTCTAGTCTAGCCTTCTTTCTTACAGGCCAGTTTCCTATGTGGACTATTATTTGTTTTTGTATGGTGGAACAGTAAATCATAAGCATCCACCCACATTCTGAACTGTTACAATCCAGACACAGTTCCACCATTAAGAACTAGGCTGTAGAATTTTAATACAATGCTACAATGAACCCCTCTCTAACAACGTTAATGTCTGGTTTACTGCAAGTCTTTAAGCTATATTGGATCGTCCAGCCATTCAAGACCAGTGAAGAGGGTTGTGAATGGGAGGCAAGGATTTACTACAGTTCATTGTTGCAGAATGAAGCAAATAAAGAATAGCTAAACAAGTCCTGGGTGGCATTAGGTTTCTCTTCTCTCCTTGCCCATTGCCCTTTCTCCCTCTGGCAGTGATGCAAAGGACATCTGGGCATTCTTGCTCATCATCTATGCAGACCTGAGGATCCTAGAAGTTCAAGGGCAATCCACACTTGTGCAGCAAATGAATTCCATCATCCCCCACCCACGAGCACTGGTGTACCTGCTGCTCTCCTTTTCTTTCAATTTTCCTAGGACCAGGGTCCCTATCAGAAAACAACAGAAAGCCTTCTTAAATGTAACTATGAGAAAAACATATAATGCAGCTAGTAATTATTCTCTTGACTTTGGTCCGAGGCAGGAATATCAAAACCAGATGGAAGAAAAATCACATCACATATGCACAAATAGAGGGGGTTTCAGGGAAGCAAATGGTCTACGACAATAGAAAGTTTTTCCAATTACTCCAAATAATGATAAAGGACAGAACACTCGCTACTCCTCTGTAGCACTGATTGGGAAGACTAAGGCAGGCTTAAGTTAGCATGCTTCTTTCTTGGGCAATTCATAACCATGAATTGACACTCCCCTGGAAACATTCTATAAGCAACCCACTTTCTCATACAGAGAAAAGCAGACTCATATATTAGTTACAGCCCAATCCTGTGCATGTTTTCTCAAAGCAAATCCCACTGTGGAGTTAACTCCCAAGAAAGTGTGCCTAGATCACAACCTTAAAGTTTAGTGGTCAGAGCAAAACAAGGACACCTCAAGATACCAACTTACCAGTTAGAGGGAGAAAAAAAGCCAGGTAGTTCCAACTGCTCAGTTGTCATACAACTGTATTAACAACTTGCAGTGACAATCACAGTAGATTTAAGCTGGACAACTGAAAAGGGTTATTAGAGCTTTAGAGGTCTGATTATAGGGCTGCCACTTAAAACTTATTTTTCACTTTTCAAATGGATACTTGCACTCATTTTGACTCATAATTGTAAAAAAAAAATCAGTTATAGCAAACATAATTTATTTAAGGTGTTAAATACTAACAGCACAATCTGTGGGACAATGAAACCAAAGGGCTTGGAGTTAAGATGATCTTGTCATACTTACATGGAACTAATTCCTACTGAAACTCATGAGGCTTATTTCCACATAATGACTGCAATCCAATGAATCCCTAATTGGCATTTGGGTTTAAATACTCCCCCCACTCTTGTCTCAGTATCCCGTCTTGTCATTTCTCTCTTCGTTAATTGACAACCTAAGGGAATGTGGGGATTCCTTGGATCACAGCAAATATGCTTAGGATTGAGATGCCAGAAGAACTGAGATCGATGGGGTAGGCTCATGCTTTGGCTTAATTTCACTGTACACTGGAATGTAAGGCCTTCCATTTAACATGCATAGAGTTTACTCCGATAAGACTAGGCATGCATTTAAACCCATAGTTTTAATAGAGGAGTAAATACTGGGTAAAATCTATTTCTTATTTGTATCAGGTTGAATTTTCACCTGAAGGCCTTACCCCATGTTTAGTGTCATGGACAGAGTGATCTTTGCTGCAAATTGTAAACTACTTTTCATACTACCTAAATCCCTTTAAAAATGTTTTTGTCAGTGGTGAGTTTATGAGACCAAACACTTTTCAATAGACTGGTACTTTTGCCTTTAACTACAAGCTATGGTTTCAAGTTGTTGTTCTGCCTCAGCAGCCATGGCTGCTGCCTGCAACTGTTCCGTTTCACTTTGGAGTGCACTCGTCGTGGTTACCTGTTTCCTTTCACTGTGCATATTGTTCTCATGTCTTTTTAAATCAGATGCTTTGGCAAATGCTTTAGTACAAGAGCTGCAGACAAAAGGCTTTTCGCCTCTGTGTCTTCTTTCGTGGTCTTTCAGGTGAGACTTGTGCTTGAATGCTTTGTCACACATGTGGCATGCAAATGGCCTTTCATTACTGTGAACTCTCTCATGCTTCTTTAGATCTGGAGCACGAATAAAAGACTTCCCACATACTTCACAACTATAGGGCTTGTAACCCGTGTGGATCTTGAGGTGCTCTTTCAAGTGGGCTTGAGTAGTAAAGCCTTTAGTGCACATTTCACAAACAAAAGGTCTATCAGCAGTATGGAGCTTTTCGTGTTTTCTCAAACGTGCCTCGTCAGAAAAGGTTTTACCACAGGCCTGACATGCAATCTGCTCCCTGTGGCCATAAAGTAAATACTCAAACTTCATATCACCAGCTGCTGTTGTCCATGCTGGTGTCTGTTCATCCTTGACTTCACTTATGCCATCATTAAATGCAAGTGCTTGAGGAGTCTGGGATCCTAACTCTTTTGTTTCAGCAGTTTCCATGGATTCTACTTCCTGACCATAGCAGTTTACCTTTCGAACCTCTTCACTCCCCAGCTCTTTCAGAATTGCTTCCTGAACTCTTAAAGTAGCAGTTGGTGATTTGCCGTCTTCCTGACTTGGAGGAGTTCCTTCCATTGTCATATCCGACGGGCTGTCATCATGATCTCCAATTTCCTCCACCTCATCATCCTGGTTATCATTAGACTCACCAATTGATCTATTTATTTTAAGACAATACTTGTTTTTTGATTGCGAGTTATCTTCTGGACTAGATACGTCACGTTTCTGAGAACAGAGTTTATCCAAAAATCTAATACCAAGAATCTGACCAGATGACATCATTAAATTTACGTCTTCTTTCTTAACTGAAATCTTGGCTGTGTACATATAATTTAGCACTTCCTCAAATATATCAGATCGAAGGAAATCTATCTCAATGACTGATGAACTGTCAACTTCCAGTTTTTTGAAAAGCTTTTTAAAGTAGGTACTACAAGCAGCAAGCACACACCTATGGGCCCTGAATTTCACGTCTTCAACAACAATAGCTATGTCACAAAATTCTCCTTCCAATCGTTGTTCATTTAACGTTTTCAGAAACACAGTTTTGTGATCGTCGTCATTATACTTAATGGTTTCAGACATACTGATGAAAAACTCCTGTAGGAAAATGATGAAAGTTTTGTTTAAAAGTTACTCCAAAAAAATAGACATCGTAACAAATGTCAGATTTAATTTTCTGAAAACAGAAAAGAGACCAAGTTGATCTACATATCATTCCCTCTACTAGCAAATTTAGATGATCAAGTACCTATCAGTA
Organism: Hemicordylus capensis; assembly: GCF_027244095.1. Lineage (NCBI taxonomy): Eukaryota > Metazoa > Chordata > Lepidosauria > Squamata > Cordylidae > Hemicordylus > Hemicordylus capensis. Next base: position 241,527,286 of record NC_069660.1, on the reverse strand, counting down.
TGAAAGCTGCAGTGATTTCTATATGCTTAAAAGATTCATTAGTAGGGTTTGACAAATCTCAAAAAACAATAGATGAACTGGATTAAGGGGTTGGGGATTAACTGCGCTATCTTGCTACAGGTTTTCAATTTTTATTGTATAAACATCACAGAAAAAAACAAACTTTCACTCAAGAAGTTGGCAACTGAACTGAGGATCACAGGAACAGATTTCAGTTTCCAACCCTAGAGTTGCCTACCAAACAACAGTTGGTGTAGGCTGAACATGGCCAGGGATACAGGAAGTCCCAACAGGATGCTCGGCAACCTGACAAAGCATACAACCCATCCTACTCCAGCTATGCTTGGGAGCACTGAGGGTGGTAGTTGTAGCAACAACAATACTGGGTTTGGAGAGAAGTAATAGGTTGTAGTGAAAACTGAAGAGATTAAGAGGGAAGAGATGGAGTGGGCAAGGGAACATAGGAAGCTGCCTTATCAGAGCCTCGGTCCATCTAGCTCAGGAACTGACTGACAGCAGGTCTTCAATGTTCAAGCAGGAGTCTCTCTGAACCCGACCTGGAAATGCCCAGGCATTGAACCTGGGACCTTCTCATTACAAAAAGATGCTCCTCCACTGAGCTATGGCCCCATCCCCTAAGGGAATATCTTACAGCGTTCACATGCAGCCACCCATTCAAATGCAAACCAAGATGGACCCCACTTAGCAAAGGGGACAATTCATCTTCACGACCACAAGACCAGTTCTGGAAAATAAACACCAGGAGAGAAGGGAGCTCTCTCTACTCAAATATGCCTATAATCTATCAGTAGAACTTCATAGGCAATTAGCTTGAGAATAAAATAATTTACTGACATTGAAAACTGAAGTGCAAACACAAAATGTTTAGACTGTACCATGAACAATGACGGTTCTTTTCTTAATAACTGAACAAATTTTTGATAGCAGTTTAACACTTATCCTGAGCACCCTGAAAGAGAAAATGATGAAGAGTCGTTAAATCCATATTAGATATTCATCACTATATTTTGATGTATTGAAGCTATTTTGGAAACATACTAATATAATAAATATAATGCCATTTTAACCAAATAGTATTCAAAAATACTTTCAGCTGCTCTGTTCACTAAAACTGTGGTTTTAAGTATATCTATATAGATGTTGCACTGAAATCAATTGCTTACAGCTTATAAGCAGGGTGCAGAAGAAATCCCATAGGTCCAGTTTAATCTTTCTGCTCGCCCACCCCACACTTAAGAGGCCTGCTTTGTGTGCGTTGTGCCTGGCCGGGGCCCTGATTTCTAGGTAAGGCCAGTTCATGTCTTAACCTTTGAGCATCAGTGTCTGCTCATTTCCCAGCTGCCACATAGCCCTCTACATCTATTAGTAGCTTGGGTTAGAATAGGAGCCACATCCTCTTTATGTATACAGGATTGCAGCCCATAGGAATGTTAAAGTATATCAACTATCTTTCTCTCTTATTAAGCAAATTATATTTGCATGTGTTCAAAAGAATCCAGGCTGTAAAAGATAGTTGAGTTGCAACAGCATGGAATCCTTATTTTGTTGCCTATCATGCACACCATGCACACAAATCCATAATGTCACTGCAGTTAGTGTCTTTCCTATAACATCAGAGCAGCTGAAGGGGGTGGAAGACAAAACATCTTGCCTGTTATATTTCTGTTTTGTTTATCAACTATCTATCTATCTAGTAAGATGCCAACAAATGGAAGGAAGTGTGTATGGACATATTTTCTGCTAACTTTTGAATATCTTTTCACATCTTGCAGCATTCTTCAAACACCTCTTAGATCTCTTCTGCTTGTTTCCATTTGTTCACCTTTTTATTATACTGGCACAATTGTGCCATTACAGATAAAATGAGGAGTGTTTTTATCACTCTGCCATTATAAGCCCTGAACATTCTATTGCTTATAAAAACAAAAGTATCAACCGAATCCCTCTGAAATAATACAAATTTCAACTAAGGGATAAGAGACACCATCCCTGCACATTTGGTTCAAATCCATTGTAATGTTGTCTGAGAGACAGCAGTTTAAATTTTTAATTCCTAAAAAAAAAAAAAAAAAGGTTTCAAAGTTTTGGCAGTCTGTTTTCACCCTGATAATGTATTTAAAAATATATATATATATGTTTTTTAGCATTCTCCCAAAATTCAGGTCCATACTGGATTGGTGCCTTTTGCTGGTTTGAAAAACATCAATCTAGTGATTTTTAAGTAATTATTGTTCAAAGGGAAAATAACTAAGGGGTAGTTAGCTAAGAGTATAACTGAGTTTGCCCACTGAGAATTCTGAAGCCAAAGTTGGGAGGGGCAAGTCCTGGCAATTTCTAGTGAGTAACTTCCTGGTTTTGAACATAGGTGCCTGATAAGCATAGTCTTTAAACACTCTGGCACTTGTATAGTTAAATAAACAACCATTCCTCCCCTTCCCTTTCAGAGGCATTTGTTCTCTCCCTCTGCCCCCTTTCCTTCACCCCCACCAAAGGGGGGAAGCAAAGCCCCTCAGAAAATCTTTGAATAAATTACTAGAAAGTAAGCCCATTGATTTCACTGGAGCTTACTTCTGAGTAAACACACATAGGAATCAGGACCAACAGAGATCCTAGGCAAGACTGTGGGTGGGCTCTCTTTTTCCCCTTCTTCCCAGCCCCTCAACAAAGCATAGAAAAGCTTACTGAGAGGGTAAACTCTATTTATATCTCTGGGGCTTACTTATAAGTAAACATGTATAGGATTAGGACCAAGGACCCTATGTTAAGAAGTGCAGCAAGGAAACCGTAACAACCATTCTTGACATTTGAGGAGGATTACTCAAAAGTAATCATATTGAAATTAAAAAGGACAAATTAGGTAATATCTAACTTATTTTAAGTTCAGTAGGACTGCTTTGAGTAATTTTCCTCATGTCAGCCTTTAACTATTAAGCAGAAGCCTATGGCTTAAAAGGGAGAAATGTCCTCTGGCTGTACTCAGAGGCTATCTCCTCTGTGGACAACTTTTAAAATGTACTAGCAGGAAAATAAACAGACACTAGTAAGTTTCATTAAAATATGCCACAATTTTATTGAAAGAAAAAAATGGCAACCCAGGCCAGAGGAGCTCATAATATCACCTCCTGAGAGGCCAACTTTGCCCTGAGAACTTGAGCAGCCCTTTCTCCACCTTTCCATGGCTTACTTAAGATCTGTGTGTCTTGAGGGGAAGAAGGAGAAAAAGGAGAAAGAACTGGATTTCCAAGAATTTGGAAGCTTGTCCTACAGGAGGGCATAAGCAGAGTATGAGTTAAATGTGGTCTCAATGTGGTCTTATATTTAACCATATATGGTTATATATGGTTAAAAAGGTGTGATTCAGAGGGTGGAAGGCAGAAGGTTTTACCTCAGGAAGCTCAGAGAGCAGCCTGGCTTGAGGCCTACATTAACTACACTAACTCGAGACCAACATGAATATGGAAACAGCAACAAAAATCTGATCTCAACACCATCTTGAAGAGATTTGAATCAAGTGGGAGAACTGTGAGATTTGTGGGAAATTTCTGGAAAGCCTAGTTTTGCACAATGAGTCTAAAGCAGTTGTTTTTAACTAACTGTGATGTTTCTTATGAAGAACCCGACAGGGCTGTTCCACTTATTTACATTTATTGACAATTCAGGTTGGTAAACTGTACAGCACCCCTGAGGTCCTACTGCTAAGTGAACTTCCGTTAGTGAGAGACTCTTACTTCCACCCCCTTCACATTCCAGGATGTTTCCCTCCAAAACCTAACTCAAATTCATAAAGTGACACCATCACTATCACCCAAACTCCCTCCTTCTAAAATTTTTTTTTCTAAAAGAAGAAGAAAAATGAGGTACAAATTTGAAGTGAACAGTAATTACCTGCTTCTTGTGGTGTCCTCATTCATTGTTGTAGCAGTCATGAGGTGGGATCACACTGCCACTGTTACTGCATCCACTAATTTCATTTAGTTTTGTATTTTTGAAGAAAATTCTGAGTTCATTTTAGTTGAAGGAGTTACAGAAATTTTGGTGTTCAACATGAGGAAGTGCTACCTTGTGCTTCGAGACCTGTGTGATTATCATATTATTTGGTAGGCAAGTTTTAGAATAACCTTAATCAGGATAAAACTGAAAATTTTGTAATTCGGATCCTGATTGCTCTGTTGGGCTGAGTTGGCAACTGTTTCCAATACAGAATTAAAATATTCTGTAATAACTATGGGTTATTTAACAAAATCTTAAGAACATTTAAAAGCTAACGTGGGGGTAGTATTCTGCAAGTTTGAAGATACATTCTATGCCCTTTTATTGAGGCCTGTTCATTTATTAATTTGGAGAAGCATGCGTAATAACTTCTATCAAATGAGGCTTAAGACACTACAGTGACTTGCAAAAACGTCCTGATCAAAATCAGCAGTTTTTCAGTAGAAAGGAAAAGTTGCCACTGCAGAGGGAGCTTCCATAGTGAAACAAAACTCTTACCAAATAAACTGTCCTTATGGCAGAATAGTGCCAATACAATTTAGATTAGGATGAGTTTTAGCATTCTCACATTATAACTCTGAGCATTCTATTTGTGATAAAATCTAAACCATCTGCCCAATTTGCCTGAAAGTTTAGAGATATCAACTAGGTGACACTAGGTGATATCAACTAGGTGCAGGTACACACACCCCACCCTCTGCTTTAGAAAACAGGCTATTAGGGCTGTTCATTGAGAACTCCCAATGAACAGCCCTAGTCTAACAATCCTAAAGAATTTGCAGCATCCTGTTGATGCTGCATGGGACGGCTGTTCCTATCATGGCTATCTCTGCCCAGATCATCCCATTCTTAGTGCTGGGAGGGTCTCTTCTGCAGCCTCAGGTCCATAGGGCTGTGGCTAACAGTGCCATTAGGAAAGACATCTGGGAAGTGTACTTCCTCCAAGCGCTATACCCATGTTAGTGGCAGAGGGGTACATCAGCTTGTGAAGGAATGCATGGAGGTCATTAGAGACTTTGCAAAGGAACTGAAGGTGGGGCGAATGGACTTATGAGGAAGCACAAAGCTGCGGCGAGGTGATGGGGGAACTTGCTACATGAAGCAGAAGGAGTGGGGTGATAAAGGGACTTGTGAAGGCATACACCTCTGAAGTAGAACACAGATTCTGATGTAGAACATGTAGTTTAAAGATGTGCACAAACTGAGGTTCATGCACTGGTTCGGTGGCAAACCGGTTCAGATGATGTCTGAAATGGGGAGGGGAGCAGCAAGTGGGACCTTTTAAAAAAAAGAGAGCAGGTCCTTACCTGCTCTCTGCTGCTGCATGCAGCTTCCTGCTATGATATCACTGTCTCCAAAAACCCGTGCACAGTGCCGGCATGCACATGGTGTCCATGCGTGGGCGTCATTTGTGTGGTCAGCAACACCATGATCATGCGAATGGCACCCGTGCATGTGCAGCAGGAAGCTGCATGCGGCAGCAGAGAGCAGGTAAGGACCTGCTCTCCTCTTTTAAAAAGATCCCATTCCCCTCCCTTTGGCACCGAACAAGTGCATGAACCTTGGTTCATGCACTTCCCTTATGTAGGTACACTACCTATGAATATGAATGCTCCACTTAGCTACTGTGGATAAGTGACATGTTACACTTCTCTTCCCCACAGTGCATAATCAGATTTTCCTTTTTAAAAAGCCTGGAAATTCAGACATCCAAAACCCTTCACTTGTGCTCTAAAAAGCTTGGAAATTCCAAGTTAAGGTGCCCATCTTAACTTCCACACCATATAAGCTGTAAAGACTTTGTACAGTCTGGTATATTATGCTGGCTTTAGAAATTAGCTTCCATGCACTCACACTTTGCCTTGTTCCTTCAACTGGACATTGGGCTAGGGTGGGATGCATTCAGGCAGACGCTCAATAGGTGCAACTTCCCCAATCACTTGCTAGAGATGCCCCTGATGAATGCTTAGTATAGTAAATGTCCTGACAGAAATTAAAGATATATAGTAGTTTCACATATAATTAGCTCAGGAAGCCTTTCTTTTTCCTGCCTTAAGGCTGCTAGCAATACAAGGGCTTGCTTGGCCCTCAATCATTTATACACACACATACTACTTTTCAAGAGAAATTTCCCAAGCTGTTTCCATAGAAAAATAAATCATTAAAAATGAGATGGTTACCTGTCCACAAAGGGTTTGCAATCTAAAAAGAAACATAAGGTAGCCACCAGCAACAGCCACTAGAGGGATGCTGTGTTGGGGTTGAACAGACCCAGTTGCTCTCCTGCTGCTAAATATAAGAGAATCACCACTTTAAAAGATGCCTCTTTGCTCAATTAGCAGGGATCTGAGTGGAGAAGGAGGCAAGATTGCTAGGATGGAATTCTTCCTGACTTTACACTTTGTTTGTTAAAGTTAAAGGGACATTTTACTGCATGCCAGTTCAGAACATGAGATAGGGAACATTGCTTGGTTACCTTAGAACATGCTGACACATTTCCTCCCTAAAAGAGCAAAACAATCTATTTTAGGGGTGATGGTTAATAAGTGCGACTTATGCTCAGTCCTTTATTTGGTGCAACCCTGAATGAACAAATTGTTGCCCTAGTTGCTCTGTGTTTGCTCTTATACTTCAGTTGGTAATCAGAGATGCCATCTCAATTTTCTTTGTTCTTGAATATAATCAAAATAAATGTCTTTACTATACTATATTAAGTGTCATTGAGTTTCACAGATCTGTTTGCAAAATGAATGGTAATGGCTATGCAATCTTTTCTACTAGCTGACCCGCACAGAGCATCTGTGCGCTTTTTGGGGGCCTGCTGTCCCCCACTCCTGCCGCATTCTCTCTTGCTCCCCTCCCCCACCCTCCTGCCCCACTCTCTCTTGCCCCCTCCCCCTCCCTCCTGCCCCACTCTCTCTTGCTCCCTCCCTCCTGTCCCACTCTCTCTTGCTCCCTCCCTCCTGCCTCACTCTCTCTTGCCCCCTCCCCCTCCCTCCGGCCTCACTCTCTCTTGCCCCCCTCCCCCTCCCTCCTGCCCCACTCTCTTTTGCCCCCTCCCCTCCCTCCGGCCCCCTCTCTCTTGCCCCCTCCCTCCAGCCCCCTCCCCCACTCTCTTGCCCCACTCCCGCCACAGCGGCGGGGTGGCGGCAGGCCGAAAAGTTTCCCTCTTCCATATTTTGGACGGCCAGGCGGTCCCGCAGCCTCCGCCTCCTGTTTGCTCAGGCCGCCACTGCCTCTCATATCTGGCACGGCCTGGCCAGGCCATCCCACCACCTCCCGCCAGGTCGGGCCGCTGCCTCTTCCATACCTGGGATGGCCTGGCCTGGACAGGCCAGGCCGTCCTGCTGTCCCCGCCTCCCAGCAGCCAGCAGAGGCCACCTCTTCTGGCCATTTTGCTTGTGGCCTGCCCCCACCGCTGCCATTTTTTCTGTCCCCTCAACTCTCGCTGGGCCAGGAACTCTCGCAATGTCTCACAAGAGTTCTGCTGTCAAATCCAGGACATGCACTGGCTAAGAGAATTAAATATATAGATTTGCAGACATACTATTAATATATCACTTTCCAAGTTTGAATAAAGTTCCTCTAAAATGCTTGAAGGATACAAATATTTCCTGCTCCCGGAATGTGCTCGAACTGCAGTTTGTTAACATCCCTAGTGGTAAGCAGTGGCGATTAAAAAAGGGTAACTGGTAATATGAATAAAGTAAATAGCTATTTGTAACACACAGCAAACAGGTTGTATCCTAAAATATAACATCCATCCTATTGCTAAAACAATTCCTTAAAATTAGTTACTTTTTGGTTTTGGTACTTTGGTAGACTGTAATCCTAAGCATGATTATACAGGAGTTTTACTGCAACAATAATTTCTTCCCCCACAAAAGGAAGTTTACGAGAATAGCATATAAAATAATTATTTCTCTTAGCCGGCATGTGTGTCCAGGATTTGGCGGCGGAACTCTTGCGACACGCTGCTAGAGTTCCGGCGAGAGGCTGGCGGAGTGAGGAGGAGAGGGGGAAGAATTAAGTGCTGGCGGCGGTGCTGGCGGGCAGCAGGCAAGGCGAAGGAGAGAAAAGCATCGGCGGGGCAGGCAGGAAAGAAAAGTGGTGGCGGGCGGGCGGCGGGGAGAGAAAGGCAGCAGCGGGTGGGGGGAGAGAGAAGCGGTGGCAGGTGGGCGGAGTCGGGGGAGAGAAAAGCCACGGCGGGCGGGCGGGAGAAAAAACAGCAGCGGCGGGGCCCTTCTTGGCTACCTGCTGAGGCTCTGTGTGGGGGGAGAAATGGGAGGGGAGGAGGGCTAGAGAGCTGGAGGGAAGGGGAAGAGTTGAGAGACCGGGGCAGGAGGAAGAGGGAGGGGACGAGGGAGGGGAAAACAGCCAGCCCCAAAGCGCTGCACAGATGCTCTGTGCGGGGTCGGCTAGTATAAAATAATTCAGCAAACATTTTAGTCTGGTGAAGCAAATGGAAAGAAGGCTGTAATCCTTAACACTCTTAGTAAAGTTTTTTCCATTAAATTCAATTGTAGAAACTTAAATTGCACTGCACAAAGCTCTACTTTTGGTGGCTGCTGAAAGGACAGGTGGCCCTCATTATCTGCAGTTTTGGCACTTACAGTATCGCGTATCTGCGGTCAGGCACTATATTACCCAGTACGCACATTGGCATATCCGTGGCCTTTCAGCCCTTACATGGCCATGCTCTTGCAGTACATGCTCATGGGTTGTGAGAGGAGTTTGGAGGAAGACAGTAGAGTGCTTTGGTCTGCATGTTTAGAGCTTTTTGTGCTTTTAAAAGCTATATTGTGTACATTTGTCATGCTTAGGGAGCCCTTGGGAGCCATTGCTAATAATTTTTAATGAATTAATTATTATTTATTTTAATAATAATAAATTAATAATTATTGATAATAATTTTGATTTTGAAAATTACAGTACTGTATTACTTAATTTAAATTGCAATTAAAATGCAATATTATTAAAAATAATTTTAATTATCCATTGAAAATTGATTCTCCTCTCACTCCTCACACACTCCTCTGAGAGTGTTTACTTGAACTGGATTTAATTTTGTGCTGCCTCTTTGGCCAACTTCAACCAAACAGGCCCAGGGGCATATGCTGCTAAGTGCTGGACTTCAACAGTGGGGTGAGGAAATTTCATGATTATGCTTTACTGGAGAAGCTGGGAGACACTGGGGGAGGAACTGGACAGCAGCCATAAGAACAGCCCTTTTGGATCATGCCCAAGACCTATCTAGTCCAGCATCCTCCTGTTTCCCACTGTGGCTCACCAGATGCCTTTGAAAAGCCCACAGTGGGGCATGCCCTCTCTTTTGGTGTTGCTCTCCTGTAATTTCAGGGACATCTTCCCTGAGGCTCCAGGTGGCCAAGATATAGTGCTGTGCTCCATCCTGATTTCTGCTTTTACTCTGTTTTTTCGGTGATTTTTTGGTCATTTTCCTAGGTTCCGGAACGCCCCCAAATTCCCAGTAGCTTAAGGTTTCATTATCTGAAATTGTAGGCAAGAATGGAACCCCAGTGAATAAGGAGGACCACCTATAGTTTACTGGTTAAGTCCACTCACTCACACACGTTTTCAAATCAATTATCATGAACTCCGTGGCCTTTTAAAATAAAGCAGGTCTGAACTATAACACATCCAACAACAGAATATTATTTGAGAATAATTACAACTGTTATAACTAGTAGTAATACAGACTATTATTATTTGAGATAAATGTTTACTACATTGGATTTCTGAATGTATCTCTTCAAGGCTGGGCTTGAGACAATAGGGTGAAATTGTAAACTCGCTTACTGGGAAATCAATGCCAATAAAATCGTTATAAATCCCAAAGCCCTGTGTTTCGGACTGAACCAAGGGCGACTTCTCCCATATACAAACAAGAGCGTGCACGCATATGCGTGCACGTACGGTAGCACAACACCATAAGCAAGCAAGCGAGAGAGTGAGCAGAATTGCTATTTCCGTGCGAGTAACCATGTAGTAGACGTGCACTGTGCATACTCGGTGCATGCGTGCTAGTGCCCGTGCAGTGTTTATGCCTGTGCCCCGCTGAGACGGGACAGCACACATACCTCACGCACGCGCGCGGCTACCTCCCTCCCCATCCCACCCCCTCCCTGCACTAAGGAGGCGCTGCCGAGAAAGTACGGAACGCGCAGCAGCGGAGAGAACGGGCTTTCGTGCCAGCCCCTCTCGGCCGCCGAGCTCGTTCGCACTTTCCAGCCTGGCGGTTGGGGAGCGCTACGGCACTCTCGGGCCAGGAGCAATCCGCCCGCTTCGGAGCGAGCTCTGGCCCGTTGCCGCGCTCCACGAGGCCGCGCCACTCCCGCCATCCAGCCCGGAAGTGGCGGGGCCGCGTCGATCGCGTTCCTTTCACAGAACTGCCCGACTAGCGCGAGGCAGCCGACTAGGCCCGAGACCAGCGGCGCGCGCAAAGAATGGCAAGAGTAGCTGCAGCAGCTGCTGCAATGGGCGGCGCGCGGCGGAACTTCCAAAGTGCACCTCCCCTCCCCGGTTCCTCTGCAGTCTAGCTTCGAGTGCGCGCGCAGGTGCCCCTCGCGCTTACCTGCCGGTGCCGCGTTTCACCGACGGAGTTGAGAGGGGAGCAACGCTAGCCCTGCAAAAGGATTTGGGGGGATGGGGGGGATGTAGGGGGAATGGCGCGCGTCTCTCTGACCGTTACCGCCGCTTCCTGCACGAGCATTCAGTGCGCGCGCGCAACGCGCGCCGGAGGCGGGAACGTGCATGCGCGATACAAGCAGGGCGCGCCCCCCGCAGGGAAGAGGGCGGTCTCTGTGAAGAGCGTTTACAGAGAAGGGGCGCTCGTTCGCGCGGGTGGGGGAAGGGAAGGCCGGCAGTTTTCTGCTGATCGTGTCGTGCTCGAGCGTGGAGGCGTCTCTCGCGGCCGCGCTGGCTTGAAGCGCCGTCGTGAACTCTGTGTGTGTGTGAGTGAGAGAGAGAGAGAGAAAATGCAACGGATCTGGTCCGGCCCGCGTTCATGGCAAGAAGGGAAACATTTAGCTCCCTCCTTTTCCCAACCTTTTAAACCGGCTTTATTCAATATATAATTATGTTACAAAGATTGTTTCAATAGTACCTATGATGAATACAAAAAGTGATATGTATAAAGAAAATCCGGTCGTTCCCATTTTTCTGTCAAGGCGTGCGTTTGCGCGCGTGCCTTAGCTGTCTCGGATGATGTCACAGTGAACTGTTTACGTACAAGGACCCTTTCTTTCATGGGGAGAGTGGTAAGGAAGCTGAAGACTGACATCCTGGCTCCCCGTTCTAGCCGGGTCTTCCCTCCATCCTACGGCTACTAGTAGTACACGCTATCCCGGCCTCTGTTTCCGGCGGTCGCAGTTCAGCAAAGCTCGAGCTGACAGGGCTTGCTGCGCGTACCCTGAAGCCCTCGCGCCTGGCCTGAAGATTCGAAACGGTTAGGAAAGGAGCGCTCGCGAGGCGGCGGCGGGGAGCTTTGAACACCTCCGTTTCCTTTCCGCTTAATAGGCATTCTCTCGTGCAAAACTAAAATCCAGTGGCTGACGTGATGAGGAAATTAAAAGTGATTTTCAAGGGGATTACTTTGAATGATTTCCCTCATCACGTCAGCCAGTGTGTGCATTCGTCTTTATTTTAAGAGCAGCGATTAGCTTCTGAGCTGAAATTAGGATTCTGAGTCTCTCTTTTAAATGCAGCAACACTCTGGTGTGACATTCTAAGAATTATCTCTCTTATAAATGTGTGTTAGTTTTCTGGAACCAACCGTACTTCGTACTACTGCTGTTGCGGGTATCTACCTTGTGGTTCTTTTTAAATTGTGAGCCCTATCTTTATTGTTTTTCTTTATAAACCTGTTTGAGAACTTTTGTTGAAAAGCAATATATAAATATTCATAGTAGTTCTTTTAAGTATTATTTTAAAGAGGTGTAATCTTCATTCTTTGACTGGAAAGTTTAATAATGTAAGTTCTTAAACCATCCTTGCAGGAATTCTTTGAAGACCCGTTTCCTCTGAGAAAAGTCCCGAGTCAAAAAAAAAAAAAAAAAAAAAAAAAAAAAACCCTCAGGGGGCTTGTGTTATCAGCATTTAAGAACATCCTAAGAGAATTCTAGTGTTTGATTATCATGTTGATTTTAGTAGTAAATTATGCTTATACTAACAAGCTTTCAAGACTTGAAAAGGTTTTGGTGGGACATACAAAAGAAACAAAGAAATCTGAGTCCTCTGGTTCTAGAGGATTCATTATTTGGAAACAACACCACATATTTATATACCGCTTTTTAACAAAAGTGTCCAAACCAGTTTACCTAGAGATATAATAAATAAACTAGTTGAACCTGCTCAGAGCATCTGTGTGGCAGTAAACTCCTCCCATCTTCTGCTCACCTCCCCACCCCCTTCTGCCCAGTCTCCTCTCCCCCCGCCCCCTTCTGCCCCAGTCTCCTCTGCTTTCTTGCTGCCATTGCCATTATTTTATCTCCCACCTGCCTGCTCAGCCATCATTATTTCTTGCCCGCCCGCCCCTCCCCCCGCCTTCTTGCCCATTCTCCTCTGCTTTCTCACTGCTGCCGCCGCCATTATTTATCTCCCACCTGCCCGTGCCGCCACCATTATTTTTCACCTGTCCGCTCCTCCCCCCGCCCCCTTCTGTTCCAGTCTCCTCTTCCCCTACCCCCTTCTGCTCTAGTCTCCTCTTTCCCCTACCCCAGTCTCCTCAGCCCTCCACCTTCTGGCCCATTCTCTGCTTTCTTGCTGCCGCTGCCATTATTTATCTCCCACCCACGCCACTCCCAGAGCGGCCGTACTTCCTGTCGGGCGGCTTGAGGGTGGATGCCTGGTGTCTTGCCACCTTCGATACCGTTCCCTCCCAAGGCAATGGGTCAGTTTTTCTCCTTTCTTCCTCCTTTCTCTGCCATATTCCTCTTCAAGTCTGCTTCTTCTTCCTCTCTCCCGCCTGCCTCCTTGACTGCAGTTCCCTCCCAAGGCAATGGTTGGAACTCTTGCAGGACCTCACGAGAGTTCCAGTAGGCATCCAGACATGTCCCCACATTCCCACGCAGTTCCCTACTCAGTCGGCCATAAGAAAATTTATATAATATGAATGATGGCTCCCTGTCTCTAAAGGGCTCACAATCTAAATAGAAACATAAGACAGACACCAGCAACAGTCACTGGAAGTACTGTGCTGGGGATGGATTGGGCCAGTTACTCTCTCCCTGCTAAATAAAGAGAATCACCACATTAAAAAAGGTGTCTCTTTGCCAAGTTAGCAGGGGCTAATTTGAAAGGCTGATTGATAGAATATTCAATTCTTAGGAGTCAAACTACTGATGGTTTCATATCAGTTTGCATTAATTTATTAACCAGTTCACCTGAAGGCCTATTGAGCCTCTGTATACTTCTGATAAAGGATCTTGCGAATCCATCACTCCAGTGCTGATTCACCATTTAAGCCTGTGATAGCTATACCCATGCTGCCACAGTCTTGAGTAGGTAATGTGCATATTGATGCCATGAACCCATCTGAGAACTTGGGAGAGGCTTGAAAACACTTTTGAAAGTGTTTTGGGAGCCATAATATGCAATAGCAGCAGCTCAGAAGACATGGGAGGAAAGCTTGTCTAGTGGTAGCAAGCATGACTTGTCCCCTTAGCTAAGCAGGTTCTGCCCTGATTTCATATGAATGGGATACTACATGTGTGAGTACTGTAAGATTTTCCCTTAGGGGATGGAGCCACTTTGGGAAGATCATCTAGGTTCCAAGTTCCCTCCTTGGCATCTCCAAGATAGGGCTGAGAGAGATTCCTGCCTGCAGCCATGGAGAAACTGCTGCTGGTCTGTGTAGACAATACTGAGCTAGATGGACTAATGGTCTGACTCAGTAAGGCTATTCTCATGACCAGCCGAAACTTGGCTAAAGGAGTCTAGCCCGGGTTCGGCTGGTCATGAGACCCAATGGGAGCCGCACAGTTTCTGGAGGTGTGGCGATAAGCCCTCTTAAGTGGCCTGGATTTTGGGTGCAAGAGTGCCTGAAAAGTGGGTTAGTGTGTCGCTGGTGCTCTGTGCCGCACCAACATAGGTGTATCCTACCGGTGTCAGGAAGCTTATTGTGCACTTGCACAATGCTTAATGAGACTTCCAGGGCCTGGGAGGCCCCCCAGTGGCTCTGTGACAGAGCCCAAGGGCGTGACTATAACAGGGCAAGGGGAGACAGTTGTCTGGGGGCCCACTGTGTTGGGGGGCCCCCAGAGGCAAGTCACATGACTGACTTCCCCAGCTGCACACCCACCCAGGCTTCCTTCAGTTGTATTCATCCTCCGTAAGTGATGTGAATGTTAAGACCTGGAACTACCAGAACAGCATGTCTTTCTCTAGTACCATTAAATGACTTGCATCATCCACAATTTACAAAACCTTAAAAAATTAATTAGGATGAGGGCCCACTCCAATCTTGCTACGCTCCTGACAGAGCCGGTAATCTAACCAGCCGCCCAGGGAGGGCTCCCTGATTGTCTGTGGGGAGAGCAGTTCAAACATTATCGCTCTCCTTCCAAACCCCTTTCAACTCTACACACTGCTTGTGTGTAGGTCCTCAGTATATGGCAGCTTCCTATGTTCCTATGCCTCTTGTGGGTCTCCATAGCAGGTGGCTGCTTCCACTTTCCTTTACACGGTTATTTCCCCTGAGACACACTGTGGACGGTTGGGGTGAGAGGCATTTTTAGTATTATTAATCCATTAAGCAGTTCACCATTAGGTAATGTGAAGTAGTTGGTTTTAAAAATCTGTTTAAACATTTTCATTTCTCTGGTAGAGCAAAATGTTCTCCCATTGACTGAGGTGATTATGACGTTAAGACTGCGCAACCTTCTTGCAGCCTTCTGATATGTGTGGAAATACTGACAGTTGTGTGGATTTGTTTTGCACTGATTAATGAAATTGATTGAAAAAGGATTTGTAAATGGGAATTCAGGAAATCTGTTGTTTGTAGATTTCTGCATGATCATAAATTTCTTTGCTGGCAATGAAGATTAGACTGGAGTGGAGATAAGGGGAGTGAAGAACACAAAGTTATTAGAACCAGTTTTACAGCTGGTTCTAGAACTAAAAAAAAAAAAATCTCACCTCCAAAATATCACCTTCTTGCATGGTGTGGCAATATCGGGGAAAGTGTGTGAAGAACCGGGGGGGGGGGCAGTGCCTATTTTCTGTTCTTTTTTCCTTTGCCCCAGAAACATCTGAGAAGAATTTCAGGGCTTGTGAAATCTGCCCCCCCACCTCCATCTCCTGGGAAAGAAAAATCTCTTGAAAATAAAGAGCAACCATTATTACACTTGATTGATTTAACACATCTATGAGGTGAATTGGGAAACAGACTTGTTTAGCATAGGCCTTGTCTCCTTGGTTGTGACAGTGGCCTTTTCCTTCATTTTACCTCAGAACTGTCAGGTAGGGATGTGCACAAATCATTTTTTAAATTCAATTTGTGCCTAAAACAAATCACCCTGATTTTTGCCTAAAACAAATCACCACTTAAGAAGGTTCTAGAGGCACCAAATTTGGGTGGTGGGTAGGTCCCCATGGGTGCCACCTACCACCCAAATTTCAAGGCAGTGGGACACTTGTTTGATTTTTAATGAACTATTTTAGTTTTTACTTATTTTGAACATTTCTGCCATAGGAATAATAGGGATTTGACGTTGCCATATCCTAACCCTAACATGGATCCCCAGCTTTCATTTTTTTTTTTTTAAAAGCTAAGTTCTAGGCCTTGTAGAAGTGGAGTTATGGAGTAAAATGTGCAGTCATTATTTTTCAGGTGTTCAGATTCTTTGGTGTATAATTTTTCCTCAATGAATCCCTATGAGGATTCATTGCACACCTTCATTTCTTCTGTTCATTTTGACGGTCACTGGACAGTATCAACTGTCATGTGTCAACTAAATTTTACACACACACACACACACACACACACACACACACACATAAACTGGGGTACTCAATTTATTTTTTAGGTATTTTTGAAGTGTTTAGATTCTTTTGTGTCTTCATTACACACCTTCATTTCTTCTGTTCATTTTGGCCCCACTGCTTTGCAGGTGGGAATGGGGAACTAGTAGCATCCCATGTTCCAACTACCCCACAACCCACAAGCCGCTGGGTACTCAGTTTATATTTTAGGAACTTTTGAGGTGTTTAGACTCTTTGGTGTGTAAAGAATCCTCATAGGGATTCATTATGAGGAAAGGTTATTAGACACCAAAGAGCCTAAACACTTGGGGAAAAAATCCTAGGACATGAACTGAGTAGTACCCCTCTGTCTTGGGTGGGAGGGGGTGTAGTTGGCACATGGCAGTTGACAGTTGGTACTGTCATGGGTGGAGAGCTGGTCTTGTGGTAGCATGACTTGTCCCCTTAGCTAAGCAGGGTCTGCTCTGATTACAAATGAATGAGAGACTAGAAGTGTGAGCACTGTAAGATATTTCCCTCAGGGGATGGAGCAGCTCTCGGAAGAGCATCAGAAGGTTCCAAGTTCCCTCCCTGGCATCTCCAAGATATTCCTTCCTGCAACCTTGGAGAAGCCGCTGCCAGACTGAAGACAATGATCTCATTCAGTATATGGCAGCTTCCTGTTCCTATGTTCCACTGTCCAAAATACAGTCAAAATGAATAGAACAAATGAAGGTGTTTAATTAATCCTCATAGGGATTCATTGAGGGAAAGTTATTATACACCAAAGAATCCGAACACTTGGAAAAATAGTGACCACACATTTTGCTCCATAACTCCACTTCTACAAGGGCTAAAGCTTAGCCTTTTTTAAAAATTGAAAGCTGGGAATCTGAGGAAATTAATAGGAGGGTTTTGAATCTCAAATTGTACTCGAATCAATTTGCACATCCCTACTGTTAGGCCTCAGTGCTTCTGTTTGGCTTTTAAAACATTCACCTATGTTTCTTGTAATGGCCAGAGGATCCAAGCATTACAGGAAGACATCCATCAGTTGCAGTTTTACCTACCATATGAGAATGATGAAACAAAAGATGCCACTATCATATAGAAACAGCAGCACTGCCACAACACTTGAGTGCCACTGCCACTCAAATGAAAGCATTTGAGGCCGATGTGATAGAACTCGCCCAATCTACCTCAGATACATGAGTTAACCTATTCAAATATATTAATGGTTGCCCTTTATTTTCAAGAGATTTCTCTTTCCAGAGAGAAGAGCAGCTTTCACAACCCTGACAAATTCTTCTCAGCTGTTTGAGGCAAACCGGGGGGGGGGGGGGCGGGGGCGGGAATGGAAACAGGCACTGCTCATCCTTGCCTTCTTTGCACAGTTGCTCCCCCTTACTTTTAAAAACAGAGAAAAATCAAATAAAAACAATTTCTCTTGATACTGATTTTAGGATGATTTGAGGGGGAGAGGAGTGAAGATTTTCTAAGTTATAAAATTATCCCGAATACTACATTTGTGGTCTTCACTCCCTGCATCTCCACTCTTATGAACTGTTCACACTCCCACTTCTCTGCAGTTGTTCCCTTAAAAAAGGGGGAGGGAATAAAAATATGAAAAAAAAAACCAATATTGGAAGATGATAAAAATTTATATTTGTGTGTCAGAACCATTTCAATGTTAGTACAAAGAATGGATTTCTCATCAAACAACTTTTCTCATTGCATCTACCCAAGCTTTCTGTCATTTCTTTTCTGTAGGTACATACACAAATATTTTTTTCGTTTGTGCTTGCAGAATGATACTATACACCATGATACCTTCTAGATTTTTCAAAATCATTGTTGTTTTGGGCCAGATTACTACAGGAAACTCCACTCTTCATAATCAATGACCAGGTTTCAAAGAAAGATAGTACAGTGCCTATTTTGTCACAGCATAGCCAACATGCCTGTTTTGGAGGGCGTGGCCAAACAGGAATTTCAAGCCTTGATTTCAGCTGCATATAATCAGATGGGAGCGGGGGATCCTATGTGATTTGTAATCACCTTTTGGTGAATAATAATAATATTTTTTTAGGAGACATCCTCATCATCATGAGAAAAATCTGATCAGAAGTACAGCATTTAAGAATATATGAACAGCCTGCTGGATCAGGCCCAAGGCCCATCTAGTCCAGCATCCTGTTTCACACAGTAGCCTACCAGATGCCTCTGAGAAGCCCACAGGCAAGCACATATCCTCTCTCTTGCTGTTGCTCCCATGCAACTGGTATTCAGGGGCATTTTTCCTCTGAGGCTCCCCATAGTTCCCTCTTTTACAAACGAAAAGGCCCCAGATACTGTAGCCTTGCCTCATAAGGAAGGTGCTCCAGGCCCCTGATCATCTTAGTTGCCCTCTTCTGCACCTTTTCCAGTTCTACAATGTCCTCAAGATACCATGACAAGAACTGTACGCAGTACTCCAAATGTGACTGCAATATAGATTTGTATAAGGGCTTTAAAATAGCATTTTTATTTTCACTCCCCTTCCTAATTATCCTTAGCATGGAATTTGCTTTTTTCACAGGTGCCATGCTCTGAGTCGACACAACGAGCTGTCCACTACGCCCGCAAGATCTCTCTCCTGGTCAGTCACTGACATGTCTCTGTCTGCAGATAAATCTGTAAGGCTGGACAGTGGGGATTCAGAGTGCATTCTTGAAGATGCTCTACTCATGTACAACATCCTCAGTTTTATAATCTCTGAAGAAGTATAAAAACATCAACCTCAGTGAGGAAGCCCTGCCAAGGGGAAATGCAACAGCCTGATTATCTGTGTTATCAAGAACATTGGCTAGTAGGTGAGGTATAAATATTTTAAATAAACTTGGAATTTAAAGGTTTTTAGTAACCAGTTGTAACACTTTAAAAAAGAACTGCCCTGATTACACAGATTAATAGAGCACAGGACCAAGGAGGTTATGTCACACTTGTAAAATGTCTAGCAAAACTAATAAACTGAATAAAACCCAGATAATTCACACATTAGCCATCCCTTACTAAGGCAAAATGAAAGCTTCAGTTGTCCAGTGGGCAAATTACTTGATCTTAAATATGCATGGTAAATTACTGGCTTCCATACTGCAGAGTAGGCCACCAATCCAAGAGAAGAGCTAAGTGGCGACTGCTTCAGAGCCGCTTTGCATCCTGCTGGCACAGCTTCTGATTGTAGGGCTGTTCTATGGCTACCAAGGAGTGTGCCATCACACTTCAGATGCTAGTCCCATTGGGAATGATGAGAGTAGCACTGAAAATGCTGACTTCAGTATATGTCTCCTTAGAAACTGACTCATTACAGTACCCATCTATAGATTTATGAAGCTGTTGAGGGGGAGGGACTTCATCAGAGAAGGGAAGCAGCAGCAGCATCAGAATGAATTTTGATTTCAGCAAAACATTTGACAAAATTCCTTTTGATTTTGGTTAGCAAACTGGTCAGCTGTTGGCTAGATGATGATACCATTAAGTGGATTCACAGCTTGTTGGAAAACTATTCAAAAAGTGTTCATCAATGGCTCCTTAGAGAAGGTTTTGGTAGGTTGCCGTAGTTTAGGGTTTTGTCCTGGACCTAGTACTCTTTTTTGTCAATCAATGGCATAGATGAAGGAAACCCTCATCAAATGCACCCATGTTTCCAAACTGGGAGTGATAGCTAAACACTTCAAGAATCAGGGATAAAATTCAAAATAACCTTGGTAGAATGGAAAATTCAGCTGAAATTCTTGCTGAAGTAACCCATCCTCCTTGGAATTTAGACCCCATCTTGGCCCAGCAAAACTGTCATATGGAGGAAACTTGAGAAAACAGGAGTCTTGAGGTTTTTCCTAAAAACAGAGGAGGAGCTGCCCTTATTTCAGTAGGGAGCATATTCCAAAGCCCTAGGGCAGCCACAGAGAAAACCTGGTCATGGGTCACTACCGAACAAGCTGGTGGCATCCATAACCAGACCTCTCCAGAAGATTGCAACAGGTGGCGGGGTTTATGACAAAGGAGGCGCTCTTAAATAGCCTGGACCTAAGCCGTTAAGGGCTATATAGGTAAGAACCAGCACTTTGTATTTCACCTGGAAACATATCGGCAGCCACTACAGTTCTTTCAAAACCAGTGTTATGTGGTCAATCAATCAGACCAATCTGGCCACCGCATTCTGTATCAGTTGTAGTTTCCAGACTACATACAAAGGCAGTCCCATGTAGAGCACATTACAGTAGTCAAGTCTGGAAGTTACCAGCGGTGTCCCAGTCGCCAACCTGCTTCAAAAATGGCCCCTTGGTAGACTGAGGAGCTGCGAGGGTTGAAGTGGCTGGGTAGGCGACTGGGACACAAGCGGAGAACTCTGCTTGAATTTGATAGGATGCAGTATAGGACCCATTTGAAGGCTTATGTGGTAGTTGTGTGTGAGGCAAAAAAGGGATTTTGGCCAGCATGCATTGCATCTGCAGGTTCACGTTCAGCAGAGCTATCCTGGGTTTTGAGGATTTTAATTTCTGCTCCTTCTTTAAATCAGTCCCCGGAAGTGTTCTGCTGTGACGCTTTTAATGGGTTCTTTGTGGACAAAATCTCCTGTATTCGGGCTGACTTGGACTCCACTATTTCTGCAGGGTCTATGAAGGTGGTGTCCAGTGATCCCTCTTGCAGTATTAGGTTAGATCAGTTTCAATCTGTGACGCCTGGGGATGTGGACAAGCTGCTTGGGGTGATGCGGCCTACCACTTGTTCTCTGGATTGTTGCCCGACTTGGCAGGGAGATTGTTGGAGGTGGCCTAGTTACTATCATAAATGTAACGCTGAGGGACGGTAGGGTGCCTCCATGTTTGAAGGAGGCAATGGTTAGACCTCTTCTTAAGAAGCCTTCCCTAGGTTCCTTAGTGATGGATAGTTATAGGCCAGTTTGCCTTGGCTGGACAAGGTGATTGAGAGGGTGGTGGCCAATCAGCTCCAGGCGGTTTTGTAGGAAGCTGATTATCTAGAACCATTTCTAACTGGCTTTAGAGCTAGCTATGGGGTTGAGACAGCATTGGTCGGCCTGATGGATGACCTCTACCAGGGAATCGACAGAGGGAGTGTGACTCCGCTGGTTCTTTTGTATCTCTTGGTGGCGTTGGATACCATCTACCATGGTATTCTTCTGGATTGCCTGGGGGAGTTGGGGATAGGGGACAGTGCTTTGCATTGGTTCCTCTCCTATCTCTCAGGTAGTTTCCAGATGGTGGAGCTTGGTGACAATTGCTCCTCAAAATGGGAGCTGTTAAATGGAATCCCTAAAGACCCCATTCTGTCACCAATGCTTTTAAATATCTACATGAAACTGCTGGGTGAGGTCAGCAGGAGGTTTGGTGCTGGGTGTTATCAGTATGCTGACGACACCCAAATTTCCTTCTCTTTTTCATCTGTATCATCAAGAAATGGTGTTCATTTCCTAAATGCCTGCCTACAAGCAGTAAGGGGCTGGATGAGGGATAACAAATTGAAACTGAATCCAAGCAAGATGAAGGTGCTCATTGTAGGGGTTCAAAATCTGAGTGATGAGTTAGATCTCCCTGTGCTGATGGGGTTACACTCCCCTCAGAAGGAGCAGGTACACAGCTTGGGAGTCCTGGACCCAGGCCTCACCCTGGTATCTCAGGTGGAGGCTGTGGCCAGGAGTGCTTTCTATCAGCTTCGGCCGATTTGATAGCTGTGTCTGTTCCTTGAAGAGGATGACCTCAAAACAGTGGTGCACCAGCTGGTAACCTCCTGGCTTCACTATTACAATGCACTCTGTGTGGGGCTGCCTTTGTACATAGTTCGGAAACTTCATTTATTTTAAAATGTGGAAGCCAGATTGGTCTCCGGGACTACCCGGAGATACCATATTATGCCAATTTTGAAACAGTTGCACTGGCTGCTGATATGTTTCCGGGCAAAATACAAAGTGCTGGTTATTACCATTAAAGCCCTGAATGGCTTAGGTCCAGGTTACCTTAGAGCAGGCATCCCCAAACTGCGGCTCTCCAGATGTTGCTGAACTACAACTCCCAGCATACCCAGCCACAAAAAATTGTGTCTAGGGATGCTGGGAGTTGTAGTTCAGCAACATCTGGAGGGCCGCAGTTTGGGGATGCCTGCCTTAGAGAGTACCTTCTTCTGCATGATCCTCACTGCACGTTAAGGTCATCTGAGGAGGTCCGTTTCCAGCTACCACCGGTGTGTCTGGTGGCGACTCAGAGGCGGACCTTCTCTGTAGCTGCTCCTGGGCTTTGCAATGCACTCCCAGCAGAAATCCGCAATCTGAATTCTTTATTGACCTTCAGGAGAGCCCTTAAAGCCTGGTTTTCAGAGTTTTTTAATTGTTCTGATTGTTTTTAATGATGTTTTAATTGTTAATTGATGTTTTATATTGTTTATATTTCTGTTTTAACGGTTATTGGCTTTAATAGTTTTGTTTTAATTGTAAACCGCCCTGAGCCACTTTGGAAGGGTGGTATAAAAATCAAATCAAATCAAATAAAAAAATCAATAAATAAAAATACCTGTGCGTGTGTGCTCTGCAAAAGGGTTAGTGGGTTTAGGGTTAATTTTTGCCATGGCCTCAGAATGCTGCAGTTGGGTGTGGGGGGTAAATGGGCCAGGCCAAATCTGTTTGGCCTGGCCTTCCAGGGTTTTAAAATTATTGTAAATGGTTTTAACATTGTAACCTGGTTTTTTAGGGTTTTAAAACTGTTTTGAATGTCTTAACTGTTATTGTGTTATGGTGTTGTACAGAAGCCCTGTAGACCCCACCCACTGAAGCATTGTTATATTTGCTGTACTTATTTACTGACACAATCACTAATGTTACCACTTTCCAACTAAGCTATGTAATGACCTTTTAACTTAATGATGCAGAAGTGCCAGCCCACAGTGTGTGATTGTCTGAAATTTTGATCTCTGTGGTAATTAGAAGATTTGTCTCCATGTAAAAATGATGCCTTCAAAGAAGACTAGTCTTGTTACAGTTAACAGTTACAGTTAGCACAAGAATTGGATAAGGACCAATAAAATGAGATTGAGACAAAAGGCAGCTGTTATAAACAGGCATGAGCTTTTTATTTCATCTGGCACAGAATTAGGCGGACAACCGCAAAAACAATCTATAAAAAGCAATGCAACACTTATTTGTCAGGACGTACCCTCAAACAAAGAAAGTTCACCAGCATTGAGCCATCATTGTGCACTTAATTCTTACTCTAGCAGTGAGCACCCATTCTAAATAAATAAACTTTGTTAAGAATGAGTAGCTTTTGATAGCATTCTTTCTTTGATATGCCATGCTGAAATGTAGGCAACACAGCAGTAACTTTGGACAGAAGTTTCTATCTATCCCATTAATCTTAAAGAGTGGATTCTGATGCCATGCTTCATAACAACAATTATAATGCTATTGCTTGACTTGTGAAGTGGTTGTTACAGATAGAACTTTATTGAATAAACAAACCATGATCTGCTAATTGTCTGAAATAAATTGATTTGTGTTATACTTATTACTACTTGAAATGGTTTTGAGAATCCACCCTTTCAACCAGAATAATGCTCCCATTTTAATAGCAATTTTGACAGTTAGCCATGTGATAAAACTATAGAATTATCTTGTTATCTTACACATGAATAAAGTATCTGTTCATGGAAACTTAAGATTTTGACAGAGTAAATCAGCTGAATTTGTCATTGGAAAGACTTTTTTTTATGCTGATTAAGCAAGTATTATTTGGAAGGAATAATAATAGGGTTTCAAAATATGTTTGTAAATACTTGATGCCTTAACAAGAAACTGCAGTGTAATCTTCTGAGAAACATGGCACATCCATCCCATCAGTAGCTGCCATGGGTAAAAACATAAAAGCTGATTTTGGCCTTCATAGGGATGGAAGAAAGTGATAACATTTGGATGCCCTATTCCAAAACAGTACAATTTAATGAAGGTAAGAAGCAGATAATTTAAAACTTGACAAACAGTGATCAATCTTTGCTTGTTTATTAAGCAACAGAAGATGGTGGTTGTACTGTAAGGAAAAAGCTGTGCAAACAGGAAGTCTTCAACAAGAAATGAATTAAGAATGATTTGAGTAGTTTGCTGTCTACATTACAAACTGCAAGAGTGTTCATGTGAGTCAGGACATTGTATAGTGATGTCTGCAATTATTATGTAGGAGAGTAGAAGGTAAATAAGCGTAAAGATAGTTAGAACAAACAGCGAAACCTACACAGATCGCTAGCTCATCAAAAGGTGGCATACAACGTTCTGGGCATGATTTGGTAATATTTTTCAGAGCCAGCTGAATGTATTTCATCTTTACAGATATGCAAGTCACTTAAGAAAAGAAGAATATCCCGGACACAAGTAAGACAAACACATTCAGCCTGATCCAAAGCTATGCGGGCGCTCCAATGAATAAGGGGAGTGCATGTGTGGACCTTTCCGCAGCACTTTAGGCCTAATTCAGTTTGTCAGCATCCCCCACCTCACCTGTGAGAGAGTGCCAAGCCATTGGCAGACTCCTGGCCCAGCTGGGATTGTGTGGAGATGCCAGGTTTATGAACTAGCACGTCTGTGCTTTTCATGGTCATCCTGGCCCTCTCTTGAGCCACTGTGATCAAACAAATGACAACAGTGATGGCCCCTACCTAGATATGTCAGTTCACAATGTCGGCTTCCATGCAATCCAAATGGGTTCACAAGTAGGGTTGTGCGTTTTGTTTTGTTTTCTGTTTTGTTTTTGGCCCGAATCCGAAACACCCCCATTTTGTTCTTTCTTTGAAGCCAGCCAATCTGAAACACCCCAATTTTGTTCTTTGTTCAAAATGGCAAAATACGAATCCGAAACATTTTGGATTTTAAAAAATGGCCCTGGAGTAAAACTAGTGGGTGGAGGTGGTAGTGCCCAATGGGTGGAAGCTACCACCCAAATTTCAGAGGAATTGGGCAAAGGGCTGATTTTTGGTGAATTTTTGAAGTTTAATTATTTTCCCCATAGGGAATAATGGAGGTTTCAGCAAAAGTATAGCTTCACATCGGGGGGAAAGGGGTGGCCCAGAGCAGAGTAGGGTGGGTGGTAGGGGCCAGTGGGGGCAAGGAAGCTGACAGAATTATTTCAAAGGAAATGGGTAGAGGGCTGATTTTTAAAGATTTAATGGAGTTTATGCATCTTTAAGGTTCTTCCCCACAGAGAATGATGGAGGTTTCAGCAGCCCCATAACTGCACTTGGGGGGCACCGTGGAGGCCCAGAGCGAGTGTTGGTGTAGAGCACATAGGGTGCCAACCACCCACATGGGTTGCTAAGTGTAGATTCGCTGGTAGTATATGAGAGTGGATTCATGGTTTGTCATTGAAAATCTCATATGCTACCAGAGAATCTACACGTAGAACACCTCAGAAACAACAGAACCCAGCACCTCATGGGTTAGCAACCCATTGGGGTGGTTGGCACCCTATGTGCACTACACCACCATTCGCTCTGGGCCACCCCCAGTGCCCCCCTGAGGTTGAGTTATGGGGCTGCTGAAACCTCCATTATTCCCTATGGGGAAAAATCTTAAAGAAGCATAAACTTCAACAAATCACAAATAATCAGCCCTTTGCCCAATCTCTTTGGAATCTGGGTTGTGGCAGCCTGGCAGGCACCCATCGGGGCACTACCACCCAAACTACTCTTCTGCCCCTGAATCCATTCCGAGGCTGGCATGCAGTAGCCATAGCAGGCTGGGCTCAGGCTGGCAACAAGGCAGGCATAGACAATGGCATGGCATCATGGCAACTTGAGGCATGCAATGCTGCAAACTAGTTCTTTCTCTTCAATGAGGCAGAATGGCAACTACTAACTTGCTGAATGAATTGAAAATCCCTCCTTGAACTCCCCCATACCCTTGCCCCTTCTCCGACCCTTTCCCTGGCCAATGTGGGGTCAGTAAAGAGTTGCAAGAGGCAAAAGAGCCAATGCGGAACAAGGAGGGAATTGTCAGCAGGTCAGCCCATGCTTTAGGTCACTGACTGGAAGGCTGGAAAATTCAAAGAGATGACAAACACAAAATGGAGACTGACTCAGAAATCAACACAAAATGGAGGTCTGAAACAATAAAGCATTTTGTAGCTGAAACAGGGACGTTTTGTTTTGTATACAAAACTTTTGGATCTGGAAAATGGGTGTTCTGTTTTGTCTACAAAATGCTTTGTATCCGAAACGTTTCGCACATCCCTCTTCATAAGTCAGTTGGTGATCACATGGGGAGCACTAAGCATCTGAACTAGGCCTGAGGTTCCAGATATGCAAATAACTACTGGATCAGAGCTCATATTTTTAATATAGTTTCTTTATATATATTTAATATAATTTTTGTTGTTGTTATATACTCCTTAAAAAATATTTATTCCTCTTAATCTACCCTAGAGAGTCAGGGTTGGGTTTTTGTTTTTTTTAGAAGCAGAAGCTCCTATCAATCAGTTCAGTTGGAACTGCTGTGTGTGCATTTGGCGTTTACCTGCAAAAATAGCATTATAAATGGTCCCCTATGTATTTTTGGCAGCCTACAAAATGTACTTCATTACATTTTCTCTTCAGAGAAATAATACCATAAGCAAACTGAATAAGCAGCTAAAACAACATCAAAATTCATAATCCAGCCAAATTAAGCACTTTTAAATTCCCAGTACCATCTTAGCACATGCTTAATTCTCATGTTGAAATGGAACTTAAAGGTTCCTAACTTTGTCTGGATTATGTCCAAATATTTGTTGAAACAGGTAATTATTTCATGGTTTAGAATGGAAAATACAAAAGTAATTTTTCACCAAGCTAATTCTTAAAAATAGGTGATGATACTCTTCATTTAACTTACGTGAAACATATTACACAACTATATAATACAGATGAAATCAGAGAGCACCTATCATATGTACACAATTGTATAGAATGTATTTGTTTACACAGTATTTCTTCAGCCCCTTGCTCTTTTATTTCTACCTGTCTAAACACCATAGTGGGGCCCCCTTGGAAGAATGTCTCTGTTATGCTATTAAAAATGCCTTTGATATTATACAAATGGTACTGGGGATCTAAATACAGAAAACATGTTTTTTAGACATAGACCAATACAAATTTGGGTGCATTTACCACTTTTATTTCACTATGCAGAAACATACATTCACCATGTGTTGTAATGAGACTGACAGTATAATGAAGACAGTATCCTTTAAATGGATGTGATAACCAATACCAATGAATGTTCAGTAGGTGTTCTGTACAGTTTAAGGCTTAACTCTGACCTAAATAGGAAATGCTGACCAGACTCTTAAAAGAAACCTTTTATTCTGAGAACAGAAGATAAATCAATAAAAAAGGGCAAGATTTCAGCATAATATTTCTGTAACTAAGAAAACACACGCACTTTCTTTAAAATAATCATAATGTAATGCATAGGATGAAGACTTGTGAGGGGTGACCAGAGGATTTCTATGTCTGAACAATGCTAAAATCATCATTACTATCTCTTAAAGGTCTCAAATCAGGTAAACAAAGCACATTTTAAAGCATTTAAATAAGGTTAGAGATTCATCATTGTTTATTGGACAAGAATAATAAAACCAGATGAAACAAATATATGATTCAAGTTGTTTACTGGATAAAGTGTGTTATTGGCACATCTAACGTGATAAAACATTATACACAGTATCTATACAGCTTCTAGCATTTTAGGGTAATCTTCATTTACCCTAAACAAAGGTTTTGCCACCTAAGAAACTGTTGTGTTTTTTTAGACTTCCAATAATTGTGAAGGCATAAACTGTTTTATGTGTAGCATGAGATCACTGTTTTATATTGTTGATGAACGTGCAGGTATAGATGGAAACTTAGTTTAGGAAAATTAAAATGCTGCTTTTCTGTAATTTGTTCATTGCTTCATGCAAATATTGGGTTACTAATGCTGATTCAGATTGCTGTAAATGGGACAATATTTCTACCAGTGTCCTTAATAGCAATCAAGGCTGAGTCTTCCACATTGAAAATTTCTCCGGAGAGATGCAAGCCTGCTGGGTCAGAACCAAGATTCCATGTAGGCTCTAGTATTCCCAATGGCGTACATGATAGAATTCATATGAGAGCTACATTATTCCTGCAGTAGAGAGAGTGTAGTTAAATTCTATGGAACAACATTTTAAATCAGAATAGATAAAATGACTATTTTAGGAGCACAAGTAGTACAACTATCTTTCCCCAATACACTCAACACTTTATATAAATAACCAGGACTTATTCAAAGTCCATTTAAGTTATATTGGTGGCAATCCAATAACTAACTGGTAGCAGTTCCGAGCCTTTTGAGGATAAGAATCTAACTTGTATATAAATAATGGCAGTATCCAAGCCAAAGTCCTTCTGATAGTTAAGCTGTACTTCCATGGTTTATTAAGACATTTAAACATATGGGAATAGTAAAGCACATGCTTTGTATACAGACAGGGGTGCCATTAAGCACAGACCTGGGGGCCCAGGTCCATGTGCCTACTCTCCTAGAGGGCCCCGTGATTTTCCCTAAGGGAAAAGAGGGTTCCTTTTATACTTCTGGAATGACGGTCTAGAGTTCTGAAATTTGGCACAGATGTAAGAAAGGTTATCAGGACTTTGTATTAATTTTAAGTGGATTGGGCAATCCACTGATTTAATGATTTTTTAAATTAAAATGAAACACACAAAAAATCTGTAGAGGCTTGTTTCATGGCAGAAAATTACAAAAGTTTCTGGATCTGAAGCCCCTATGTTTAGGAATCTGCTCGTTGCCTTCATAAAAGAGTTCAACATGCCCCTCTTTTGCCCAACCTTTTACATTTCCAGAATGGCTGGACTTAAGAGTTCTGAGATTGGGCACACGTGCAGTCCAAGATGGCAAGACTGTGTATTTTTACTTCAAGGCAATTGGTCAATCCTGTGATATTTAATGAATTTTTCTCTACTGCAGTAAAGGTGCCAAAAAGAGTTCTCTCTATCCAGAGAGATACATCTAGTGAAAGTGGAACTGTTACATCTGAATAAACACTTTTTTAAAAAAGCAATGCACTATGTGCAAGTTGGGTTTGTGATCCAAAAGGTCTGCATGAGAACTGTGAAGCGAGGGGCATGTCTTGTGGTTTTAATTCCCGTCCCCCCATGTCCAAGTTGGTTTTGTGTTTGAACTGTGGAGCAAGGGACATGTGTTGCATCCCAGTCAGTTAGTGAATGGAGAAGCTTTGTGAATCAATTGGGGTTTACGCAGTCTTTTTGTGGGATGGGATGGGGTGGGGGGATGTACTCTAGCCCAAACCTGTGGGTTTGTGGGAGAGGATGCTTATTTTGCGGTTGTGGCAATATGCTCATTAGGTCCAGGGTCCAAAATTACCTAGTTGCACCTCTGTATACAGTGCAGTAAAGTCCAAGGTTTAAACTCTTAGCGTTTGTTGAAGGACCTAAAGAATCAAAGCCAGAGACCCTGGGAGGGCTACTGCTGGGCCAGACAAATCAATGGCCAGAGGCAGTAATTTCTGTTTATGTCATTATCCAAAACATGAAAATAACTGCAACATGAGTTTCTGTGTGTGCAGTGTAGAAAGTATATCTGCAGTTTCCAAATGTTTAGCTAAAGGGGTCCACCAATGCAATGCTCTCTTTGTTCAGGACTGACTTCCTCTCCAGGAGGCATCTCTCTTTTTGTCCCTTGCTTGCTATCAATCTCACACTTACTGCTGATCTGAAACCTATCAGGAAGGCTCTAATTATTCATTGCTGATCCCCAATCTTCCATATGAAAACAGTGGAGATATATATATATCAATGTTTAGGAATATGTAATGCTTGGAATTAAGACTGTCAGTTCAAACCAACCGAAAAGCCATTTTGTTGCACACAACATTCAAAGCCACCTAGAGATGACACTAGTATTAAAAGTTCTTGCATAGCATGTTAGTATGCACAACATACTCTAGCACATGCATACATTAACTGCAATATTATCATGATGTCTATTTAGCCAGAATTTACCAGCATGCCTTTACTGAATTGCAGCAGACAAGGAAAGCTATATTATCATCTCCTTAAAAAAACCAATGCAGTTGTTAGAAACAAACACAGCCATGTAAAAACAGGAGACACAGACATATGCACTGACACTACAATTTAAAAAGTTTCAACCATACCTGAACCACTTTGTACTAAAACCCTAAAATTTGGATATTTCTGCTCACATGATGGACTATAGTCATTCATTTTGCAAGCATTTTCAGATGGATTAATATTTACAGTGAAAGAAAATGCTTCATTTCTCCCACAAGCCATATGCGTAAGCAGTTTTCAGGTTTGGAAATTACAGAGGAAAATACTGGGTCATGGAAAATGCATAGCAACTAGCGAGCAGACACAAGCAAATGGGTTTATTCTATTTCTCTAACTGGCATTATCACAAAAGTGGGAAAGAATCTCTTTGCCCCGTAAACAGAAGGTAAACTGCAGAATCATCCCCCCCCCAAGATGTAGAGAATGCCAGAGAGAATAAATAGAGAGGGTTAGAGATGAACTATGAAAGAAGAAATGAAGTTCTGTCACATGCCAGCCCAGTGAGTGTCTTGGAAAAATCTCATCCTCTTACCTGTGGTCAATCCTCCCCATCTTCTGGTGTGATTTCTGTCTCTTTATGTACCACTACTTTGGTCACTGACATGTCAGGGTGCTGCTCTTTGGCCTCTTTAATTGCCTGAGCCAGCGCCTAGCCCAAGGAAACCACAGAAGGGCAAAAACAAGAAGGAGGTGGAACATGCATGATCAGTAGCAAGGTGAAGAGAGATCCATGATAAATTACACAGTTTGCAAATGAGGAAAAGTGATTCAAAATAGGAATATCATTATCTTCTATCTCAATATTAAGCCAAATTATTTCAAAGGCATGCCTGTACTAACACTGTATTTAGGTTTTACAGTTAAAAAACACAGCAGACAATTTGGGAATAGTCACAGTAGCTTGTATTTCATACCTGATCATGGTCAATGTCTGCATCTCCTGTGATGACTATTCGCTTTTCAATTCTTGTCTCTGATATGCCTCCTTTAACAGTCTAAAAGAGAAGAAACAAATACAGGCCTCAAACAAAAAGGATTTTTTTGTTGTTGTTCAAAGGGATAATGCTTCACTGCTGAAATATTATTACTGAAATAAAAGATATATTAAGTGTTTCCAATGGCAACAATTCAATATATCAGAACCTAGAACGTGTAGAACCTATGGATATTTGCATATGAAGTAAGAAGAACTTACTATCAGAACAGCCCTCTTCAGGAGTTTTAAACCGAGGCACGCTATATGCAGGCTAGCCATTAGGGATGTAAACGGACTGCATTTTGTAGTTCGGTCCGAATTCAAACTGAATTTCGGATCTGCAACAACCGACCGGCTGGGCCAGTCTGTTCAACAAACCACCTCAATCCAGTTTGGCGGTTTGAGTTCCAATTAGGGTAGCACCAGGGGGCCGGCAAGAGGCACCTTTAAAAGTAAATTAGCAGGTCCTTACACCAGTGGAACTGGTACTCCAGGCAGCTTCCAGGTGCAGCAGCATGCCCCCATGCGGTGGTGGTGCAATTCGGCACTCACCTGGCCTCTGCACATCTTGTCAGCCTCACTGACCCTTGAACCACTGAACCGGGTCTTCCTGAACTGGATTTGGTTTGGTTTGGTTTTGGACTGGCCCCCTTTCCTGAAGGGTGGTCCAGTTCGCAATTAAACTGCTCTAACTGACCCAGTTCATGGCAGACCAGTTTGGATTGAAATGGTTCTTGCACATCCCTACTAGCCACACACTCATTTGACATGCCTCCATAGCATCCCTAGTTACAGTTTATCTGAGGAAGGTAGTACTGAATCCAGCTCTCTATATAGCTCTAAATCATATGAGAAGTGTCCTGATTCTGCTCCTTAGACAAACTGTAAACATAGACATTGGGGTGTGAGGCTAGAGAATGCATCAGAGCTAGGGGGAGGACACCGCTAGCTTGTGCATTTGTGTCAGTTGTCTACCCAGGTACAACGTACCTGTTTTTAGAATGCTTGACATAGTCTGTGGCCAAAGAGAGCATCTGACTGAGTTCACTGGGACATTCCTAAGCAAATGTGTATAGGATTGTAGCCACCCGCACTTTCTATGAAGCAAGTCTCACTGTAATCAGTGTAACTTAATTCATAGTAAACAAGTTTAGGGATCAGAGTGTATTCTCTGTTTTTGCATGAGTGAAACCTAAGGGTTTCCAAGGCAACTGCAATCATTAAAGGAAGAGGACCTTAAAAAAAAGGTTGAGAGAGAGAAAGAAAAGGAAGACATAAAAAGACTTTTCAATCATTTATAGCATCAGGATTTACTTCAAACCATTAATAACATAATAGCATATCAATCTAAGGAAGACATAACATAAGGATTATTGGTTAACAAGAAAGTGAGACTGTTCACATGAGCAGCTCTACCTGGGCTTGCACAGCCCTATCCAGGTAGGGCTGCTTGTGTGGAGTGCTGGGGCTGGCCTCAACTCCAGCACTGCCCTGCCAGGTAGCCTGAGGTTTCCCCCCGGGCTAGTACCCCAGGTACCTAGTCATGTGTCTGCTCGGGCTGTTGGCAGCCAAGCAGCCACAGGGCTGGGAGCCTAGAGTGCCCAGCTTGTGAGGAAATCTCTCAATGCATTGTACTCCACGTGCAGTAGAGAGATTTCTGGAGGCTGGACTACATTCCCCCAGCCCCTTGTGCAGCTCTGGGCAACACAGCTTGTGTGGGCATGCAAGTCATGTGGCCCAAATAAAAGAGATTGTTGGTGGGGGGGGAGGCAACTGCACTTCTACCTTCTCCACCAGCCCTCCCCTCCCCGCTGTCCTTGGTAGTGTGAACAACCTTAATGTCCGTTTAGTGTTCAGTTTTCCAATAATTATTGACAAATTCTTTGACAACTCCTCTCTGCCTCTTCTGAATATCTGAAGTAGAAGCACTACCTGAGCACATCTACTGGGTCCTGACGTGTCTACAGGGCTCCACAAATTTTGGCTAGAATGCAATGAGTGAGACATTGCCTTTTAAAAACAGGTTGCTCACCTGTAACTATTGATCAGGAAGTGATCCAATGCATTCATAAGAGTGGGTTCTGTGCCAGCACAGGACCATTCAGGCAGAATTGACTAGCTCCTCATAGCGCTTAGCCTCACCCACTGCATGTGGTGCATTTCCTTAGTTTGGGTGGGCTAGCGTTTTCTCCTCAGTTCCTGAAGGACCGACATTTGGATTCAACTATTGTATGGAACCAGTCCGCAGTTTGACAAGGTAAGTAGCTCTTCATGTTCTATAAACATACATTTTGTCACTTCAAATACTGAAACAGGGCCGGCAGGAGGGTCTTATGAATGCAACGGATCACTTCCAGACCAATAGTTACAGGTGAGCAACCTGTTTATCTGGATTGTGATCTGTTGCACTCATAAAAGTGGGTAACTAATGAGCTGTCAGTCTGGAGGTGAGTGTAGTATGCTTAGGTAAGACCTTTTTCAGCACACCCCTCCTGAAGTTGGCCTGCAAGGCTGAGCCAAGGTCCCAGAGGCAGTGCTTAACAAAAGTATGCTCATAGGACCAAGTTGCTGCTGTACAGATGTCATATGGGTGGCAGAGGTAGCATAAGCCTTGGTAGAGTGAGCCCATATGGTCTTTGGGGGCCCCACCATCTGGTGCTTGTACGCCAGGAAAACCAGTGGGATAATCTCTGCCTGGAAATTTGGAACCTTTCACTTTGCCCTTGTATCCCACAAAAAGGTGTTTTGTATTCCTATAGGGCTTGGTCAGATTCAAGTAGAATAGGAGTGCACGCCGTACATCCAAGGAATGCAGTGACTGTTCTAGAGCCATCAGGGATTTCGGAAGAAGGTAGACAAGACAATATCGCTGTTGATGTGGAAATCTGTAACCACTTTAGGCCTAAACTCAGGGTCCAAGCGAAGCACTACCTTGTCTTCATGAAATTTAGCATAGAGGACATCAATGCAAAGAGTATTTAATTCGCTCACTCATTGGGCTTATTTTTTATGGCTAACAGAGAAGCCACCTTCAGCATCACAGGTTTAGGAAGGGCTGTTGCCATGGGCTCAAATGGGGACTGTTAAAGCTGACAGAATCAGAGATGGGCTCCACTGTTCAGTATGCCAGCAGATAGGCAGGCAGAGGTTGTTCAGACCTTTTAGGAACCTTTTCGATTCTGGATGCGAGAAAATTGTCTTTCTGTCTCATCCGGGATGGTGAGCAGAAATGGCGGCCAAATGGACTTTGATGGAAACGTTGACCAGCATCTGCTGCTTCAGGTTCGTGAGGTATAACAAAACCTGGCGAGACACAGCAGTCTGAGGCAGGAAGCCATGCGTCCGCACGTACACTTGAAATAGTTTCCATTTGCTGTTGCAGTTGACATGAGTATATTTTTTCCTTTTGTTGAGAAGGATGTCATTCAACAGCATATCCTCCAGGCAGTCAAGTTCAGAGTTTTCAGGTTGGGTTGGCAGCGCCTGCTGCCATCTTGTATCAGAAGATCTTCGCGTTGAGGCAGTTGTCTAAGTGCTAGCTGAAATCATGGCTGTTGAGGCCACCATGGAGTAATCAATATGCAGTTTGCAGACTCCTGTAGGATTTTTGCCAGAACCCAGTTCAGAAGAAGGTAAGGGGGTGGGGGATGTATAGAAATTTTCGACCCCAGTTGAATTGGAAGACATTCCCTTTGGAGTTGTGAATGATTCTGGCCCATGAGCAGTACTGGGAGCACTTGTTGTTCTCCAGTGTTGTGAACAGGTCAATATTCGGTGTCCCCCAGGCTTTGAACAGCACTTGGAGATTCATCAGACCGACTTCCCATTTGTGCTGTTGCAGGTAGATTTGCGATCTGCTGAGGTGGTCTGCTAGAGTATTCTCCACACCTCTGACGTGAATCACAGTCAAAGTCATTCACTGTGCTATTGCCCAATTCCAAATTTGCAAAGAGAGCAGGACACTGTCCCTCCCTGATGGTTTAGGTATGCAATCACCATGGTATTGTCCAGGGTGATTTGGACAACCTTGCCCTTCAGTGGGCAACAGCACTAAGCCCTTGGCTAAGAAAACCATAAAACATTGAAGCCGACAGGGTACTTTAATTGGATTCAAGCATGTTGAGAAGACGTTGAGCGTCACGAGGGCCCAAGCCAGGATCTAGATTCTCGTCATCAGTGTTAACGTCAAAAACAGCTGGCGAAGTTGAAGAGGCTCCCTCCGCCCCCGTTGTGGCAGGAACACAGGAGAAGGAGACTGCAATGGAGTCTCGGCAGGAGACAATGATTAGTCACAGGGTCGAAACGTCAACACCAAAGTGGCTGTTGATGTCGAAGCCAAAGGATGACCACGATGCCAAGAGGTTGGCATCGAGGTCGACATCGCAGGATGAACTGGAGAATGCCCTGGTGTTGACTGGAGGCCAGTGGGAGAGGCAATTGACTAAGAGACAGCCGCAGGCTCTTCATACCGGAGCTTAGTGCCCTTATCCTGATGTTTCTTACAAGGAGGCGCTCCTTCGGCGACCTGCTCACGGTGTTGGGACTTGTGATGCTTACAGTGTGTCAGATCTGAAGGTAACTTTGGCGCCTTAAATGGAGTGCCAGAATCTGATGTCATGGCACTTCGAGTTGAGGATTTAGACACCTTAAGGACCCTCCGCTGTCCTTAATTTTAATATCAATGCTGTGCTCGACGTCGAAGAAAAGGGCACGTTGGCAGGTGAGTGGGGCACTGGTGTGCTGGGATGAAGAGCCTCGTCATACAGCGCAACCTGAATGGGGAGTGCTCTGTTTTTCCACGTTTGGTGAGAGAAAGTCAAGCATATCTTGCAGGTGGATGTATTATGCTCTTCCCCAAGGCACAGGAGCCAGAGCTCATCGCTATCCGCTGAAGGGAGCTTTGCATTGCAGTGGAGAAAACGTTTAAAAGTTTTTTTCTTATCCACGAGGACAGAAAAAAAAGGAGGGGAAATACAGTGGTACTTAAATGTCGAAGTCAAGAGTCTGTTCTGAGTCGGATTTCTTCTGTTCGTCTGAGTCACAGCTGAAAGATCCTTTTGTTTGTCCATTTTTTTGTTTTTAAAAATACAATTGGCCAAAGAATAGTAAAGTTCGGTCTAAGTCAGAGGAGTAAAAAGAAGTATATGTTTCTTTCCACTGGAAAAATGTTCCAACCAAGGAGCTCACTGTCTGAAGTGCTGACACAATGACAGTCAGAAAGGAACTGAGGAGAAAACACTAGCCCACCCAAACTAAGGAAATGCATCACGTGCAGGAGGAGGGACTAAGCCCTTTGAGGAGCTATTTAATTCTGCCTGAATGGTGCTGCAGAGGCACAGAACCCACTCTTATGAGTGCAGTGATCCATATCCATAGTGCAGTGATCCATAACCAGTGATCCATATCTTCCTGGTCAAAGACAAAGTGAAGTTTACTGCTCAGCATGGGGGTTTAAGAAGGAAGGAGAAGCTGGTGGATTGTGCATGTTTGGTAGCAATCTATCCTGTCCAGCCCATGAGGACACTGTTGTATCAAAGCACATGATACATCCCGGCAATATTTTGAAAGAGGCACCCTATCTCCCTGGGTTTGCCAGCAGCTTTCTGAAATTATGTTATTCCTGGACAGAGTGTCCATGCTGGTCACCAAAACTAAATTTCTGGTTTATATTTATTATATTTGCACCCCAAATTTAAGTCTTTGGGCGGTTTATAGTAACATAAAACAAATTTAAACAAATATTAAAACATCAGAACAATTTAAAACATTAATTAATACAAATTAATTAAAGCTTGGGTGAATAAATGTGTCTTTAGAGACTTTTTGAAAGTTGTCAGAGATGGGGAGGCTGTTATTTCAGCAGGGAGTGCATTCTAGAGTCTTGGGGCAGCAACAGCGACAAGCTGGTGGTAACTTCAGATGGACCTCTGCAAATGATCTCAATGGGCGGTGGGGCTCAGAGTGAAGAAGCCCTGTTGGAAGCCTACTCTGTGAAGAGCAGACACAGCTTGAGGAGGTGAGCAAGCTTTTCTAAGCATCTAGCCTCCCCCACCCCTTTAAATTAACTAACAGGAGGAGGGGAGATTTGCAGGGGCTCTTCTCTCTTTAAGGGATAAGTCCTAGTCTGTCTCTCTGCGTGTGTGTTATTTGCCAGGGCTAGCAAACTCAAGTGTTTTGTTTGTCCCTGCCTGGAGGGGGTGGAGTCAGCTAGGGCTGGGGGAGGCCCCACATTCCTTTGAGTCACATCCTGTGTATCAGTTGGAAGCCTACTCTCTACATAAAAGGTGAAGGCCCGAGAACAAAGCGAACAGGGATAGCAAACAGGACGCTGGAATTTAGCAGGAAGTGTGCGGGGGAACCTGGAACAAGCCCCTGTGATCACAAGGAACCTGGTGGAGAAGAGAACGTAAGTACAAATCCCTCCCTCATATTCTGGGGAAAGGCTGTTTGGACAGTTAAATAGCTGACTATTACAGCTGAGACCAATCTTTCTAATAAACTATCTCTAAATACTGTAAACAGCCAACAAAAACAGTATGAAGACAGAAAGTCAGCAGGAGAGGGGGCACTTCCTAGTGTATTGCACAGACCACATGTGTGACTATTTGCCCCATGGGCAGAAATCATAGGCGTGTGCTCGATGCAAGGAGCTCCTGGCTATAGAGAACAAATTCGTTCCCTTGAGACCAAGGGAGATCTAGATCTGGCAGATCTAGAGAACCTCAGAGAGGCATGTGGACGAGACCTTCTGGGATGTGATAGGCATCCCACTCCAGGGCTGATAGTTCCTCTGCTGTCAGGGAGAATGAAGGTCTCGAGCAATGAGGACATTGGTCTTAGGAAGAGGGAAATGCTCCTTTAGAAGGGACCCCTTCCATGGATGATGAGCCCATATCCTCTTGCAAAGGGGATACTCCTCTGAGGGGTGGAGGCCTCCTTGTAGTGGGTGATTCAATCATTAGAGCAGGGGTGGGGAACCTTGGCCCTCCAGCTGTTTTTGAACTACAACTCCCACCATCCCCAGCCACAATAACTGTGCTGGGGATGATGGGAGCTGTAGTTCAACAACAGCAGGAGGGCCAAGGTTCCCCACTCTTGCATTAGAGCAGTGGTTCTCAACGTGTGGGTCCCCAGATGTTGCTGAACTACAACTCCCAGCATCCCTAGCCCCATTGGCCTTTGGTTAGGGATGCTGGGAATTGTAGTTCAGCAACATCTGGGGACTCACATGTTGAGAACCACTGCATTAGAGGTACAGAGAGATGGGTTTGTGACCGGCATGTTGACCACACAGTGACTTGCCTGCCTGGTGCGAAGGTTGCAGATATCATGCAGCATCTAGGTAGGCTCTTAGGCAGTGGTGGGAAGGAGACAGCTGTCATGGTGCACGTCAGCACCAACGATGTGGGGAAATGTAGTTGGGAGGACCTGGAAGCCAAATTTAGGCTGATAGGTAGTGTATTGAAGTCCAGGACCCCCAAGGTAGTATTCTCAGAAATGCTACCTGTTCCACGTGCAGCTACAGTGAGACAGGCAGACCTGAGGGGTTTCAATGAGTGGATGTGACATTGGTGCTGGGAAAAGGGGTTTAGATTTGTTAGGCACATTTTCGGGGAAGCAAGGCCTGTACAAAAGGGACGGGCTGCACTTGAACCAAGATGGAACCAGACTGTTGGCACTTAAAATCAAAAAGGTTGCAGAGCAGCTTTTAAAATGATGCCTGGGGAATAACCGACGGGAGCTGGGCAGTATCTGGTTTGGCAAAAGCCATGTTTTAAAGTGTGAGGGTGCAAAGGATTCAGATAAAACAAAAGGGGACAGAGCAGAACCACATAAAGAGCAGACAGAAGGCTGTGCCAGCTGGTCAAAGAGTCAAAAGAAAGATAGCATAAATCAGGTGAGAGATTCAGCGTATAGGTGTTTATATGCCAGTGCCAGGAGCCTCCGAGCCAAGATGGGTAAGCTGGACTGCTTGGTTGCTAAGAAATAGCTATAGTGGGCATAACAGAAACATGGTGAAACAATGAGAACCAGTGGGACACTGTTATCCCTGGATATAATCTCTATAGAAAGGACAGGGAGGGGCACCTTGGAGGTGGAGTAGCACTGTATGTTAAAGAAGGGATAGAATCTAACAAGCTAGAAAACCTAGGTGGACTAGAGTCCTCCACAGAAACCCTGTGGGTGACAATACAAGGCCTGAAAGGAAATGTGCTACTGGGGACGTGCTATAGCCCTCCAGATCAAAACACTGACAGTGACTGGGAGTTGCAGAAGGAAATTAGGGAGGCGTCAAGGAGAGGCAGGGCTGTAATAATGGGTGACTTCAATTACCCACACATAGACCCGGTAAATTCACAGTCAGGTCATGACAAAGAGGTCAAATTTCTAGATATGCTGAATGACTGTGCCCTAGAACAGTTAGTCTTGGAACCATCCAGAGAGAAGGCGACCTTGGACATAATTCTGAGTCACACCCAGGACCTGGTGCCTGATGTCAGTGTCATCAATTCTTTACGGAACCATGACAATAGTGCAATCAAATTCAGCATACATGTGGGGAGAGAATCACCAAGGAAGTTTAACACAGACACTTTGGATTTCAGAAGGGGAAACTTCTCCAAAATGAGGAGTATAGTGAAAAGAAAGCTGAAAGAGAAAATCAGGACAGTCACTTTGCTCCAGAATGCATGGAGTATACTCAAAACCACAATACTAGAAGCCGAGTTAGATTGTATACCAAAAAGAAGGAAAGGTACCACTAAGTCCAGGAGGATGCCCACATGGCTAACAGGTAATCTCAAGGAAGCCATAAAAGGGAAGAAGACTTCCTTCCGAAATTGGAAGGCCTGTCCAAATGAGGAGAACAGAAAGGAACACAAACTGTATCAAGGGGAATAATAAAAACTTCTTTAAATACATAGACGCAGGAAACCTACCAGAGAGGCGGTTGGACCATTAGACAATGAGGGAGTGAAAGGGATTATTAAGGAGGATATGGAGGTTGCAGAGAAGCTAAATGAGTTCTTTGTGTCTGTCTTCATGGCAGAGGATACGGAGCATATACCTGTTCCTGAACCAGGATTTTTGGAGATGGAGGCTAGAGAGTTGAGTCAGATAGAAGTGACAAGAGATGATGTTCTAAACTGTGGGAAAAACTGAAAATGAACAAATCGCCAGGGCCACATGGCATCCATCCAAGGGTCCTCAAATAACTCAAATGTGAAATTGCCAACCTCCTTGCTACAATATATAATTTATCCCTGCAATCGGGCTCTGTACCAGAGGACTGGAAAGTAGCAAATGTAACACCGATTTTCAAAAAGGGATCCAGGGACAATCCGGGAAATTACTGGCTGGTTAGCTTAATGTCCGTTCCAGGCAAATTGATGGAAAGCATGCTCAAGGATAAAATTGTAAAGCAGACAGAAGAACAGGCTCTGGTGGGAGGGAACCAGCATGGCTTCTGCAAAGGTAAATCTTGCATCACGAACCTTTTGGAGTTCTTTGAGAGTGTCAAAAAGTGTGTGGATCAAGGTGATCTAACTGACATAGTATTCCTGGACTTCCAAAAAGCTTTTGACAAATTTCCCCATCAAAGACTCCTGAGGAAACTTAGTGGTCATGGGATAAGGGGACAAGTACATGTGTGGATTGCTAACTGGTTGAAAGGCAGGAAACAGAGGGTAGGTATAAATAGAGAGTTTTCACAATGGAGGGAAGTAAGAAGTGGGGTCCCCCAGGGATCTGTACTGGGACAGGTGTTTTTTTAATTTATTCATAAATGATCTAGAAGCAGGGGTGAGCAGTGAGGTGGCCAGATTTGCAGATGTTACCAAACTCTTTCGGGTAGTGAAATCCAAAACGGATTGTGAGGAGCTCCAAAAGGATCTCTCCAAACTGGGTGAGTGGGTGACAAACTGGCAAATGAAGTTTAATGTTGGCAAGTGTAAGGTGATGCACACTGGGATGAAAACCCCCGACCAAGTATACGCTGATGGGATCTCAGCTGTTGGTGACTGACCAGGAGAGAGATCTTGGGGTCGTTGTGTACAGCTGGTCTAAAATGTCGATGCAATGTGCGGCAGCTGTGAAAAAGGTCAATTCCATGCTAAGGATCATTAGGAAGGGGATTGAAAATAAAACGGCTAATATTATAATGCCCTTATACAAAACTATAGTGTGGCCACACCTGGAGTACTGCGTACAATTCTGGTCACCACATCTAAAAAAGGACATTGTAGAACTGGAAAAGGTGCAGAAGAGGGCAACCAAGATGATCAGGGGCCTAGATCACCTTTCTTATGAGGCTAGGCTACAACACTTGGGGCTTTTTAGTTTAGAAAAAAGATGACTGTGGTGAGACATGATAGAGGTCTACAAAATCATGCATGGTGTGGAGAAAGTGGATAGAGAGAAATTCTTCTACCTCTCACATAACACTAGAACCAGGGGTCATCCCATGAAATTGATTGCCATGAAATCTAGGACTAACAAATAGAAGTACTTTTTCACACAACACATAATCAACTTGTGGAATTCTCTGCCATGAGATGTGGTGACAGCCAACAACCTGGATGGCTTTAAGAGGGGTTTGGATAACTTCATGGAGGAGTGGTCTATCATTGGCTACTAGATGGAGGGCTAAAGGCCATCTGCAGCCTCAAAGGCAGGATGCCTCTGAATACCAGTTGCAGGGGAGTAATAGCAGGAGAGAGCGCATGCCCTTAACCCCTGCCTGTGGCTTCCAGTGGAATCGGGTGGGCCACTGTGCAAAACAGGAAGTTGGACTCGATGGGTCTTGGGTCTGATCCAGCAGGGCTGTTCTTATGTAAGATATTCTCTTAAATGGTTGCCACTGTATTTGGGGACCTCTGCTTGTCTGGCTTCAGGATACCTAACGGTAAACAATTCAAAATATTCTGTCCAGTTATTTGAGACAACTGCTGCAGAATCTCACTTGTATTATTTACTGCTTAAGTGAGACTAGGGGCTTGAGAAGGCTGCTTTAGTTGCCTTGGCTGAGTTATCTATATTTTTAAGCATGATTTAAAGTCAAACTTGTATTTGAGAAACAGACTTCTCAGAAACTTACTTTGGTGATATGTGTAGTTGTTGTAGTACTTGTAGTTTCAGATGTGATGGTCTGTGCACTCATCAGAACTCCTGGCTCCGAATCAGCACCAGGATCCGCCTATGGAAAGCAAAGAAACACACAATCCTACATAATGAAAAAATACTTTGACTCTGAGATAGTAATGGGCTGTTAGCAGATATTTCACTTTAATGGAAGAATTAAAAGGCTACCCCCCTTTAGTACAGAAAGAGAGAAGCATTTTGTTCAACAGAGAACCAAATTAGTAGTACAAAACAAAATACCTTGTGATTATTGTATGTTATTAGCATACTATTTATCTTTTATTCATTAAATGAGGTAATACCAAATCACAATTAAGAATATATTGCCCATACTCTGCAATACTTTGAGGTTGTGCAT
Organism: Hemicordylus capensis; assembly: GCF_027244095.1. Classification (NCBI taxonomy): domain Eukaryota; kingdom Metazoa; phylum Chordata; class Lepidosauria; order Squamata; family Cordylidae; genus Hemicordylus; species Hemicordylus capensis. Next base: position 241,484,675 of record NC_069660.1, on the reverse strand, counting down.
ATGACCTTGTGCTGCCAGTCACAGAGGTCTGTGTGGAAGGCAGGAGCTAGCATAGGAACATAGGAAGCTGCCTTATACTGAGTCAGACCATTGGTCCATCTAGCTCAGTATTGTCTTCACAGACTGGCAGCGGCTTCTCCAAGGTTGCAGGCAGGAATCTCTCTCAGCCCCATCTTGGAGATGCCAGGGAGGGAACATGGAACCTAGATGCTCTTCCCAGAGCAGCTCCATCCCCTGAGGGGAATATCTTACAGTGCTCACACTTCTAGTCTCCCATTCATATGTAACCAGGGTGGACCCTGCTTAGCTAAGGGGACAAGTCATGCTTGCTGCCACACCAGCTCTCCTCTCCTCACCTGCCTTCCCTGCCAGATGAACAACATCACCTTTGCCTTCCCCGCACCGCATACTCACACAAGCAGCAGCAAGGTGAAGGTAAAATCCGGGAGCAGGAGGATTTCCACCTCCTGCATCCCTGGGTGCCCTGCGCACAGTGGCTGCTCTCAGAGCAGCTGCCACACTCAGCATGGCCGCTCCTCCCCAGCTTGCCACTGGAAATGGTGGGAAGGGGAGCCTTTTAACCTGGCAGCAATTGTGCTTATGATCACCTGCTGAGGTTAAATGAATTGCAGCTTGGTTTAACTTCGGCTAAATGCCAGGTTAAAAAGTCGGACTACTCCAGGCAGCTCCTGTTGTGTGCATGGCCTCATTATTTTTTAAAAGTTAATTCATAAGTAGGAAAAACTGGAATTGGCCTTTGAAAATGTTAATCTGAAACTCTGACATCCTGAAAATTGAAGAACGTTTTACTTGCCTACTTTTTTCTAATTCTTTAGTGTTTTTAGATTTCAGTTTCAATACTGCCTTTACATAAATGGGGCATTAAAAAAAAAAGAGAATATAACTCTCAAAAGAACTGCTTGGATGTTTCTAAAAACCTAGGGCAAACTTGTATTGGGGCCTCCCTAGACAAGATTCAAGTAACTATGTCACATATTGCTACAGCATTGGGTATGCTACTCCCAATGTAGACTGTCATCTTTCCGACACCTGCCTATGTTATGTTTGGTCCAAGTCTTTTGTGTAATTTCTTACCTCGGATGACTCATATGTAATGGTTTTTGTTTCAGTATGAACGACGGGCACTTCTTTCATAGAAATTTCCAATTTCTCCCCCCCTGAAGAAACACTGCCAAAACTGATTGTTTCAGTCTTCACAATTGGTGACTGTTTCAATGAAAAAAGGAAATTGTAGGATATATTGAAGTTGCTAGTTTTGTATTAACTGTGGTAAAATGAATGTACTCTGTTATGACATGAGGGAAACAAAAATCTCCATTATTTAAAAAACCCCTCACATACACATTACAGCACTCTACAGCCATGTTTATATATAAGCCACGCCTGTATTGATTCAGAGCCAGCTTTAGGGAGCAGGCAGCCATGCAATCCTTTTCATGTTGTGGTAGATCAGACTTATATACCACCCCCCGCCTGACCCACATTCATTCAAATAGCTTATCAAAACCATGTTAAGATACATGGCAATTTGAGTCAGGAAATTGCTATTCTTCTAAGTGGTCTCTGTCCATCACACAGATGGGCTTCATGCCAGAGGGAAGAATAGTCCAGAACACCTCTCAAGCTGATTTTTCTCCTAGATTGTCTCAGCTGGGCACCTACCCTTACCCCTTGATCACATGACCCTACCCTCTTCTCCTCAGTTCTTTTTCATCCACCAGAGAAGTAACATCTCTGTACATCTATCAAGTTGTTCTCTAGGCCATTTTTTCCTTTCTAATTTTGTTCAGCGGCCTCCAGATTTGGGCAAGCGGTCCTCTCCCCTGACCCCTGCTCTTCAGGATGATATTCAGTCACTACTCAACAAGGGTGCCATTGAGCAGGTCCCTCCTCAAGTAGGAGATGGCCTGTTCTCCTGGTATTTTACTATATCAAAGAAGGATGGCGGACTTCGACCCATTTTAGACCTTCGCCCCTTGAATGAATACGTCTGCTGTGAACGCTTCCGGATGCTCATGATTGCAGACATCCTAACACTTTTATTTATTTATTCATCACATTTATATACCGCCCAAACTTTTGTCTCTGTCACGCGGAGTGACAGAGATGAAATGACAGAGACTTCTGTCGCGCGGAATGTGGTTCGTATCCTTAGATCTGGAGGACGCTTATTACCATATTTCCATCCTTCCTCGGCACCAGAAATATCTGCGTTTTGAGTTGGGAGAAGATATTTATTTATTCATTCATCACATTTATATACCGCCCAAACTTTCATCTCTTTCATATGGAATGACAGAGACGAATGACAGAGACTTCTGTTGCATGGAATGTGGTTCATATCACTAGATCTGGAGGATGCTTATTACCATATTTCCATCTGTCCTCAGCACCGGAAATATTTGCGCTTTGAGTTGGGAGAAGATACTTTCCAATTTTGCGCTATGACCTTTGGGTTATCATAAGCCCCGAGAGTATTTACAAAATGCATGATCATCATTGTGTGCTATCTACAATAGAGAGGGATTCAGATCTTCCCGTATCTCGAAGACTGGCTTTTGGCTGCCGAATCACCAGGGATGCTGCATACTCATCTGCAGACCACCATACATCTCCTAAACGATCTAGGACACAGGATCAACTACAAAAAGTTGCATCTGACGCCCGCCCAGAACATAAAGTTCCTGTTGTAACACTACCCGAAGACCGTGTCCTCTCTATACACTGACTAGCCAAGGCCCTTCACAGAGACCCTGCTAACCCTGCGAGAACAAAACAGTGCATGTTGGACCACATGTCCTCAACAACCTCAGTATTATCAACCGCCAGACTGCACATGCGACCCCTGCAATGCTGGTTCCTGGACGTGTTTCATCCTCACCGGGACAACAAATCGAAGCGCCTCTGTATCCCAGCCAGCGTGTGCAATACCCTCCAGTGGTGGATGTCACTGAGGAATCTGTGGCATCCGTACCCCTTCCAGCGACCTTTCCCCCAGCTTCAAGTAACTACAGATGCCTCAGAGGATGGATGGGGTACTCATCTGGATGACCTACAGGTGAACGGTCACTGGTCCAGAGAAGAGTCGTCCCGCCACATCAACTACCTAGAGCTCTTGGCTGTCCTCAAAGCACTGCAAGCCTTCCTCCCGGAGGTGAAGGAAAAGCACATTCAAATCCTGATAGACAAAACGACGGCCAAGGCATATATCAACAGGCAGGGGGGAACCGGCTCTCGGGCCCTTCTCTCTCTGACCCTGCAGCTGTGGCATTGGGTCCTTTATCACCAGATGGACCTCTCAGCTGTTCACATCCAGGGCCAAACCAATACATTGGCAGACACTCGAAGTTGCACAGCATACACCCCCCACGAATGGCACCTGGACACCCAAGTTCTACATCGCTTATTTTTCCTTTGGGGATCTCCGACCATGGACCTTTTTGCGAGTGAAAGCAACCGTCAATACCCTCAGTATTGCTCCAGGGCGGGGGTAGGGAAGGGGTCACTGGGGGATGCCTTTGCAACCATTTGGACAGGGGAGTTCCTTTACATATTCCCTTCTGTCCCGCTACTCCTAAGGGTGTTACAAAAATTAGAGGCGGACTCCAGGAACTGTATCCTGACAGCACCCTGGTGGACCCGGAGGTCCTGGTTTCTGTGCCTCATTCACCTCTCCGAGGGCCGCTTCCGATGTCTCGATCCATCTTTGTCTCTGCTCTCCATGCAAGGTGGCTGTATCCTACATCCCGACATTCACACCTTGCACCTAACAGCCTGGAGGATTCAGCTCTCTGGGCCCCAGAATTGAGAAATGTTCTAGGAACATAGGAAACTGCCATATACTGAGTCAGACCATTGGTCTATCTAGCTCAGTATTGTCTTCACAGACTGGCAGCGGCTTCTCCAAGGTTGCAGGCAGGAATCTTTCTCAGCCTTATTTTGGAGAAGCCAGAGAGGGAACTTGAAACCTTCTGCTCTTCCCAGAGCGGCTTCATCCCGAGGGGAATATCTTGCAGTGCTCACACATCAAGTCTCCCATTCAGATGCAACCAGGGCAGACCCTGCTTAGCTAAGGGGACAAGTCATGCTTGCTACCACAAGACCAGCTCTCCTCTCCCAAAGCATACTGTTCTGTGTGTTTCTCGAAAGCCTTCCACCATAAAATCGTACACAGCAAACTGGAAACAGTTCTCTTTATTTGCCATGGCACGGGGCAAATCTCGTCCTGATCTAGCACCCTTGCCACTAGTATTGTCTTACCTCCTTGACCTGAAACGTTCAGAACTTTCACAGTCCTCACTCAGGGTACACCTGGCGGCAGTTGCAGCCTTTAGGCATGATGCTGCCCCAGAATCGTCCCTTTTCACCTTTAAAAGGGTTAAACAGTTTATTAAGGACTCTCCCACCTCTACGCTGATCCTCCAGTGACAGTCTCCAATTGGGACTTGCAATGTGTCCTCACTGCCCGGATGCATAAGCTTTTGAACCCATGGCAACTTCTAACTTGGGACTGTTAACTCTCAAGACTGTCTTTCTGGTAGCTATAACTTCTGCCAGAAGGGTAGGGGAAATTAGGGACTTATGCTGTAATCCTCCTTTTCTTCACTGTCATAGAGATAAGGTGGTTTTACGTGTTGATGTTGCTTTTCTCCCCAAGCTGGTCTCGACATTCTACAGGTCTCAGTATATCTCCTTACCGCCCCCCCCCCCCCCACCGATCCTTCTTCACCTCTAGAGCGCACCCTACATGCACTTGATGTCAGACGGGCCCTGGCTTTTTACATCCACCGTACTGCCGCCTTTAGGACCACCAAGGCCTTGTTCGTGGCTTACGGGCTGCCATCGAGGGGCAATAGGGCCTCCATCCAGTCAGTCTCTGCCTGGATAGTCCAAACCATTAAGTTGGCTTATGAAATCACCGGTAGACCTCTGCCGGCCCCCCTTAGAGCTCATTCTACCAGGTCAAATGCTACCTCCACTGCTTTTGACAGGGGTGTCCCACTATCTGCAATATGTCAAGCAGCAACATGGGCCTCCCCCTCAACTTTTGTTAAACACTATGCTTTGGATGTAAGGGCTCAACAGGATGCCTGCTTTGGCAGGGCTGTCTTGCAATCTGTGTTTAACTGACTTCAATATCCTGTATCTGTTTGATCCCGGTTGTAGACTTTACATATGTTAAAAAAACAAAAAAACTGTTAACATTACTGAGAATAAATGTTGTGTTGTTTTCGTGAACTTAAACGTGTTCTTTTACTACCATGGCTTCCTTTGCCTACTATATTTTACGGATTCGCGTGACCTTGTCCAGGGCTCTGCCTCACCTCGATTCTGGAGCTTGCTATGCGCCCATCTGTGTGATGGACAGAGACCACTTAGAAGAACTGCAGGTTGCTTACCTGTAACTGTAGTTCTTCTGGTGGCCATCTGTTCAGTCACACACCCTCCCAGCTGGCCCCGTCGCAGAGTCTTACTTCTCGGCATACTCCAGAACTGAGGAGAAGGGGGTAGGGTCATGTGACTAAGGTGTATGGGGAGATGCCCAGCTGAGGCAATCTAGGAGAAAAGTCAGCTTGAGAGGTGTTCTGGACTATTCTTCCTGCAGGCGTGAAGCCCATCTGTGTGACTGGACAGATGACCACCAGAAGAACTACAGTTACAGGTAAGCAACCTGCAGTTAATGAACTGAGAAATTTATACAATAGAGAACATTATTCCCACTTTGACACATGTAGGAAAATACCTCTTTCCTACATAAGACTAAGCAACAGATATTGATCTTTCCATGGAACAGCACACTGCATTCTTATGCTCTGGTAAAATCTTGCACTACCAATAAATCCAGTCTGATTAAGGCAATGATGCTCAGCATTATCCCCTCTTGTTAGCAAACTGCATGAAGCATGGTGCCAAAAACAAAAACAAAAACTGAAACCAGCAACAAATCCCAGGACTGACATGCAAGGGAGGAAATATAGGCTGCCTCACACTGGACTTTTCTTACCCAGAACATATACATCCATGTAGGGAATCTGCTTGCATGCCACATGTACATTGTCATATGTATTTCACTTAAGTAAAGCAGTGAAATAGACACATCTCCACTCATCATGTGATGTGTAAGAGGTGAAAACATGGCTTTTTTATATGGATGCCATCTACTTCGGAAACTATCACACATAAAGCAGTCCCAAGAGGAGAAAAACTGCTCGCTAGATGCAAGAACAGCCTAGCATGTATTTTAACACTTCACATCAATTTAAAGAGTACATTGATTTATCCTTGTATGCAGAACTGACTAATTCAAAACAACTAATTACCTCAAAAAGAGGTTTTCTTTCCTGTGCATCCAAAACATGGGCTGTTGCACTCTGCTCCTCCTCCTGATCATGAGAAACAGTAGCAGTTTCTTCCTGTTTGGTTACCGCTTTCTCAGCCTCCTGCCTTTTTTCATCTTTAGCCCCCTCAGTCACAGCAGAGCCCTCCTTCCCTCTGAAGCTAGAAGCCACATGAGATATTGCCTGTGCTGTAGCATCCAAATGAATTCCAGCCAATTTAGCAGCATCCCCACTTGCATGCACACTCATCAAATGACTCTCCTCGACCATTACAGTATCCTGCACCACCTTCTGCACAGTCTCCTGCAGTTGCTGCTGCACCACCTCCTCTGGCTTCTTTTTGCTAGAATGTATCTCCTGGTCAGCCTTTGCTTCTGTTCTCTGCAAGGAAAAAGGCGCTGAAGTCAGAAGCCAGTGTGTTTATAAATACATCGATAAATGATATTAAACTTAGGCAATCGTTTCTTTCTGAGCTGTTAGATTTGGATGATGAACTGGCTATATTATACTGGAAATGCACGGGGCATTCGCATCTACAGTGAGATGAGAAACTGCATAACATTCCATTCACTCTAATATTTGAGAGCTCAGCCCAAGCAAACATCCTATATAATGGGTACAACCAAGCAAAACAGAAAATAAGACTGATTTTCTTTTGAAGATTTGTTTTTTTATATGTGATCTACATCTAGGGGGGAACAAAGCGTGTGCAGTAGTATTTTTCCATGCAGGTTTTGAGAATTCTTGTAAACAAAATCAAAATGAGCACACTTACATGTAAAACGCCCCATCAACACACACACAAAAGGGGGGAAATGGGTGTGTGTGGGGGGGAGATAAATCCCCAGACCCACCAGGGTAAAATAATTAAAATCTAAAGATGGAATCAAATGGCCACCTGCGCCCAGCTATGTGAAGTAGATGTAACCCCTCCTATGAACTCAGTTGGTTTTCTTGCAGACTCTATTAAAGTGAAGATATCTGAACCATCCAAAGTTTTTTCACCGGAGAGTTGTTTTGTCTAAATAGACAGAGAAATGTAAAGTCACACACACGCACACATGAGAAGAGAGGCAAACAAACATACATATTATGTTAATTGATCAAAATAGAGACAAGGACAAAGGAGGACAATAAGTGGCAAGGATAGAGAGAGGAAAATAATGGGAAAATAAATTAGCACAAATCTGTCATGACTATAAGCAGTAACCTAAAAAGCAAAGTTGTTAGCACTAGGGATTTGCTGGTCTTGTGAAGCATTTCCCCACCCCCTTCAAAACAAGCCATAGCAGCATACTACTTTTCAGTAATATATATATATATATTTAAATTTAAAAGCCTGGAAATGCCTGCGTTGTACTTTGTTAATTGACTTAAACCATGAGGAAATAATAAAAAGCTGGGTTGGCTGTTGTCAACATAAAGCCAAGCAGCAAAAGGACCGAAAGGCAGGGTAGTGAGGGTATTGCCTAAAGAAGTCATGCTTTTATCTTTAAATTGTGGCAAAGTTGCATGTTACCACAACTCTTGATGCTGATGATTCAGTAACATAGTGAGCAGTAGCAATGGTAAAGGGTGGTTCTCTGGAATATTTCCACTCAGATATACTCTTATCTTTTCGACCAAATGCCTCTCCTTTCAGTCCTTCACTGTCAAGAGGTTTCTCAGCTCTGCCAATCTGCACGCTCCCCAGCGTATCACGCAACTGCAAATCCTGATCCGTCTGTTGTGTCTTCTTCAGACTTTCCTCTTCGGGACTCTGCAGCCGGGAGTCTGCCTCTTTAATGGGCGTCAGTGATTCAGATACCCTCCTTTTTGTCTCAGATAACCTTCTGGCTTTCTCATCAGTGATTGGTTCTAGAATTTCATATTCTGCTACTACAGGAATGACTTTCACAGATTCTGGCACTGCCCTTGCCATTTTTTGAAATGCGTCGAGTGATGACGGCACCACCTTTTCTCCCTCTTTTACTTTAGTGGTCATGGTTACAATTTTCCCAGAGACTGTATCGTAGGATTTTCCTAAGGTGTACATTTTCTGCTTATTCTCATCTTTCGACTGCAAGTCACCTTCCAAGTCCTCAAAGCTCTGTATGTCAGTGGTACAGGGTTTTAAAAGCTCGGCTGAGATGTCACCAGCTTTACTGCTCACAGTCATTACTTTGTATGTCACAATGGTTTTCGATTCACCATCAACTACCTCAGTGGGTACTTTGTCTACAATAACCCAATCCTCAGTGCCCTATATTTGAAATATAAAAGCTAAATTAGAACAACTAATGGTTTACCTCTGTGTCAGGAAACTAAAATACAGTACCTGTTAGGAAATGTTATGGTAGCCATGTTGAGAACAGATACATTTCTGCATTCTAACCTTGAATAGTTTTCAAAAAACCTGTTTTTAGGCAGTTCAACAGATAGAAACTAAGCCACTTGATTGCAAAATATGGGACAGAATATCACAGTGTCTTCATAATTTCAATTCCTAAACAAATCAGTTTAAAATCCATTGAGTCCTGAAAATATTATATATTTGCACAGATTGTGATCTTACTAGAGGTTCCTTAACTTTACTGGAATACAGCATTATCTACAATTGGCTAGTTGGTACATTACATTGCAAACATGCCTAAATGTATGTGTTAATGAAATAAATCATGCTTACTTTTGAGGGAATATGCTTAAGAATGAGGTGCAAGTACTGGAGAGCTAATACCAAACTATTTTCTCATAGAGATATACAGGAACATAGGATGCCACTTTGTACTCATCCATCTAGCTCAGTATTGTTTGCCCAGTTAAATGACTGACAGCAGCTTTCCAAGGTTTCAGGCAGGAGCCTTTCCCAGCCCTACATGGAGATGCCGGGGACAGAAGAACTTGGGGTCTTCTGCATGTAAAGATGCTCTACCACTGAGCTACGGCCCCATCCCACAAATGTGCTGTGGGACTTCAGTTAAGACATATGTTCATGCCCAATTAAATGAACGCATGGAAAAATTGAACAATTTTCTAGATACTGGTTTGATGAGAAGTGTTCATGCTACCTATGAATTCTCCATTATTCATCTCTTTTTCTATTGTCTAGTGAGAAAACCTATACAAAATTTAACTTCAGTTACATGCTACATTTATAAAGTACACACAAATATTTAATTTGTGAAACTATTTTTTAAAAATGCTTTTGTTAATTTTTTAAAAAATGTTATGGTTTTAAATTTGTTTTTATTGTGTTTTATGTATTGCTTTAAGTTGGGTACACCATCTTGAGATTCAGGTGTTAGGCAGTTTATAAATGTAATTAAATAAGTAAGTAAATATATGATTCTCTCTCACCTGTGCACAGGAGGGTTCCCTTTAGCCTATCTCCCCATCAACTCCCAGCATGTACACATGGGCAGCATATTAGGGCAGCTCAGGATGTGGAGTTATGTACACACCTCCTATATCTCTATCCAGCTCTGTGCGTCCACTCAGTCAAATTATTCCTCAGATGGTAACATGGTAGATTGTATCCTGTTTGAGAATAATCCCACCCCAACAGCCTTCTGCAACTCCATGTTCCAGATAAGGCTTAATCTTAATAAGCTTAAGTGCCTGTGGTGTTTCATTCCCCCAGCTGCCTATACTATTTTTTTAAAATTATAGTTCATACTTTGATGTATTTGGGGATATACTCCTTTTGCACTGCACAGGAAATTGAAAGTACTAGACACTTAGAGTGCTATGGGTTAACAATACCCCACAAAAAGCTGTTTTTATTATTCTTCATTATATAGATATTTAGATCAGATCAGAACCTCTTCCCAGTTGTTGTGAGAAAGGGTCACATTTCCTTGAAATTATAGCCTGTCTGTTTTCCTATGCCATTTTTGTGTGTACAAAAATATTACTACAAACAGTGTGTGTGTGTGTGTGTGTGTGTGTGTGTGTGTGTGTAATACCCCAAGGATTAAGTAAGCCCTTTACAAACCAGAATTGTAGTAACATGTTAATTGTGCTTAGAACCTTCTTTCTGAACTCTCAGAACTGTCCACGCCCCCACATCTGCCATAGTTATTCTCAGAGTTTGTGCTGAACAATACCTGCTCATGCCGTTTTGGGAGGTTATCTTGACTCCAAATGTTTGCAAGCAACTTGCAGCCTCATCTGAATAGATGGCCACTTGATGAAGCTATTCTGATAATCACTAGAAACTGGGCTAAGGGAGACCATCCCAGTTTCTAGCGAGTGTCAGAACCACCAGGCTCATGGGCGAGCCCAGTGGTTCTATGGTGGCTAGCCCACCTAATTTCCCCTCCCCTTAAAGCAGGTTAACGGAGCGAGCACGCCATTAACATGGTTTTCCTGGTAGTGAGACACTGTGGCACGACTTCGCGCCATGGTGGCTCGAAAGGAGACCCCTGACCTGGAGGCTCTGACAAGCCTTCCGGCCTCGGGGATCTTCCCAGAATGCCCCGCACACTCACGCGGGACATCCCCTGATCCCCACAACCCCAACTGGCTCCGTGGCAGAGCTGGCAGTTGTGTGGGTGACCAATCTGGCCGCCTAGGGGAAGTGCTTTGCTCATGTGTGGGAAGAGCAGGCTAAGCTCACTCTCCCCACACACCACCTTGAGGTGCTTCACTTTGATTGTGTGAAGCACCTCGATGACACCTCTCAATCAAGAACCTTCAGATAACCCTTGTAACTTGTATGCATAAATATTAAAACTGTTTGCACAAGCAGCTCAACCCAGGCTAGGTCAGCCCAGGCTACCTTGCGGGTAGCCCGACTTTTTACCTCAGCCTTTAGCCAGAGTTTAAGCAATAGCAATAGCACTTACATTTATATACCGCTCTATAGCCGAAGCTCTCTAAGCGGTTTACAATGATTTAGCATATTGCCCCCCAACATTCTGGGTACTCATTTTACCGACCTCGGAAGGATGGAAGGCTGAGTCAACCTTGAGCCCCTGGTCAGGATCGAACTTGTAACCTTCTGGTAACAGGGCGGCAGTTTTACTACTGCGCCACCAGGGGCATGAGTAAGGGCATGAGTACGCCCACAACCCCAGGGTCAAGATAATGAGTATATTTGGGTTGCACTCAGCCCGAGCAGACACAGAGTCAGGCGCCTGGAGGACACCTGGGGGAATCCCCCACAATGCACTGTGCTCATTGCGTGGTGCATTGTGGGGTTCCTGGAGGCCAGGAAAACAAGTCCCAGCCTCCAGATATCCACACTGCAAGGAGCAGCACAGATCATGTGGGCGCACACTACCTGCAGTGCGCTGAAGAGACATTCAAAGATAGTCTGGGGAGAAGGTTCATCCCTGCCTTCCTCTCGCCCACCCTCCTCATGGTCATGTGAACAACCTCATTATCTTTCAGCAAAGTGCCTGGGCGAGGCTTGATTTCATCTATTAAGCCTTAGTAGGCACTGAAGCCACCTTGGCTAAAGAAACAGAAACTACCTGGTAAGAATGCATTGGAAAGGGCATGTTGATGCTTGTTTCAAAGAAGCAGACACCAATATGTATTTCTCTAGTAAATCACAGTTACAGATGGACTGGCTGCTTCTTTCATATTCCTCCTGCTAGTGCTGCTGACAAGCAACAGGACAGCAGGACAGCTTGCCAGTGAAGAACTTGCCAAGATATTCTTGGAGGATAGCTCTGAATCAGATTTTTGGGGATTCAATGACCTGGTTACACCTGAAAAAAAAGGAGAGGTGGTATCTGTGTACACAGAAAGGTGACTGGAAAACGAAAGTAGTGCTGTGCTTCTTGTCAACTGTTTACCCAAGTCACACAGTGATGAAATTTGATACCTGTGTTTAGATGTGCAACTTACGTTAACTTTGTTAGAGTGGATGTAATTTTTGTTATATTGTCCATGTTATAACGTTTTTGTATTTTAAAAACTGATGGGGTACATTATACTCCCAAAAGCATATACTGAAACGTCTGTGAGGTAATGTCGATCCCAATGATTTTTCTGTTATTCTACTCCTACATATACATACATGAATAGTAAATAAAGAAGATGTATGAGAAGATGAATCCCTACTAACTTGGCAAAGAGGCACCTTTTAACGTCATGATTCTCTTTATTTAGCAGGGGGAGAGAAACTGGCCTTCGCTCCCAGCACAGTTCCTCCAGTGGCTGTTGCTGGTGCCTGTCTTATGTTTCTTTTGAGATTGTGAGCCCTTTGGGGACAGAGAGCCATCTTATTTATTTGCTGTTTCTCTGTGTACACCAACCTGAGCCATTTTTGGAAGGGCGGTATAGAAATCGAATTAACAACAACAACAATACTGTCTGACTGTGCAAATAAATAAATAAATAAATAAATAAATAAATAAATAACAATGTTTTCCATGTCGGTAGTGTCATGCATAATTCAACCCCCCCCCCCCAAAGTTTTAACATTTTCTGAACAAAGGGTTTTTTAGAAGAGCCACCAAGGCAGATTAAATATAATGTATTTGGTTGCCATCCAAGGGTTATATAACCTTTGGAGCAGAACTTGGGCAAGCAGAAGGGAGAAAGTAGAATGGGAGAAAAGGCACACACAGAGCTCCCATTCCTTGCAACAGCCCCTTGAGCTGCCTGACACGCTAGGGAAGGGGAGAAACAGGGCTTCACTGTGTAGCCACTGTACGTACACAATAAAAATACTGGGCCCATCAAAATGCACACCAGCCTGCAGCAAATGTGTGTTTTCAAATATGTATCTGATGGTGCATATGCATAAGAAAGCTGGAACTGAACATCACTCCATACCAGATGTGTGAAACAGACCTGAGTGTTTTTGATACCTCAATTCTAATGCTAATAGTGATTTACTTAACATAACATTTTCAGAGAAATACCGAATATGCAAATGCATGCTTGCCCAGACAACAAATCAAGGGGTTCTAACTTCCACTCCTCTAGGCTGCAGAAGGAACAAACTACAAGTACATCTCAGACCTTTGCAAGATGTTTATTTGGCCTTTCCAGCATTTTGCTCCACAATCTTGCTCTGGTTTTTTTTTAAACCCTATGTTTATCAAAAAGAAAGTGAACAAAGCAGCACCACAGAATATAGCATCTTTGAATATGAATGTGTTTTACTTCTTACCTGAGAATCAAGATACGTAGTGCTTTCCTTCTGCAAAAATATGCGTTTTTCTGTTTTTTCTCGTTCTTCTTTGGTCTAATGAACAAAAGGGAGCAAGGGAAATGTAGAGTTCTGATAAACAGATGGGTGTTTTGTGTTATTTCGTGCTTTTTCCTGTGTATTTCTAACATATTCATTGAATCGATCTCAAAAGCAACCAAACAGCACTTCAAACAAGTGGATCTCCTATGAAACACCAAACTGTAATTTTAAAATCTGCTAGCTTAAGACCAGAGTTGGTTATCTCATCTGACTCAAGCTCCACAGTCAAGAAACTGGACTTCAGTTTGACATAAGGCTATTAGCATTTTCTACCATTTTGCACATGAAGCTATTTTCTCCTGCCAGCCTAATTTTTCATACTAACCCAAAGTAAAATCAGTTCATCTCTGATTAATACCCATGAAAAATCTGTTGGGCTAATGAAGCTGAACAGAAAGAGAAGCACTTGCCTCTTCAGGCACAAGTGGTTCAATCATAGGAGCTTCCTCTTGTCTTGCAGCAAGTCGGACAGGTGATGTAGAAAGCCTTTTCTCCCATTCGCTAGTCCCTGAGGTATCTGCAGAAGTTTCCAAGAATGTCCGTTTCAGCTCACTTATATTGGTCTGGTGTTTCATCAGGTCTTCTTGGTTTTTATCTAATTCCTGGGGGGGTGGGGGAAGCAACGTTTTGTACACTAGTTTATCTAAACTGACAAGATATATTTATTTATTTATTTATTTATAAAATCAAACCGTGTAGATTAGTCAGCAAAAGAAGTCTTGAGAGGATTAGGTATCACAGCACTAACAACATCCTTGTGAAACTGTGGTTCTGAACAACAGCTGCACAGAATCTCCCAGGACTGCTTCATACACAACACGGTAGCAAACCACTGTTTGCCACTGATTAGACACTTGGCAAGGAGCTTTGGCCAATCCCAGCTGCCTGGCAAGTGTACCTATATAACACATGGCTTCACAAACACATGTTTATAACATTCATATAACACGTTTTTTTCTTACATGGAACACATTTTATGAGAACACCTTACAATGCAATGTGTAAAGTGGCCCTCATCTGTATGAGCAACAAATACTCTTAGGACAGTGAGATTCCACACAAATTCTAGATTCTACTTGATAAAGAGATATAAGAAAATCTATACACACACACACACAGAGCGAGAGTCCTAAAGAACAGTGTGACAGAAAGCCCTAATCTTAAAAGAGAAATAGCTGTTAAATGTATTAGTTGGTGAGAATACACATCTCATGCATTGTAGTGCAGACCCACAGCTAAACCACTATATTCAAAACACATGGACAGGACATGCATTGGTATATACCAATACGAACCTCTAACATAAGATTACTATGTTTGACATATACATTTTCACCCTTTATGCGCTTAATCAGCCTATTCTGAAAAAATTGAAAGAGAAAGGGAAAAGTAAGGACTACAAATGATATAAAATATTGTTCTAGGCAAAACTAGTAAATGTCATACTGAGAGGAAGAGCCCTCTGCAGGTACCAACAGTTTAGTCACTCATATGGATGTGCACAAACTGTGGTTCAGGCACTTTTTAGGTAGAGGGACTGGGAACTTTAAGAAAAAGGAGAGCAGGTTTCCTTACCTGCTCTCCGCCGTCCCATGCAGCTTCCTGTCAGGTGGTGCACATCCCTAGAAGCCCTGTGCACTGTCAGCATGCACAAGGCATCTGTTCATGCCCAAAAAGTGTTCAAACCATGGCTCGTGCACATCCCTAGTCACTCATATGCACACAGAGACCATTTATTCCCGCCTACCTGTGTCTTGAGATCACCATCTTCTTCCTGATCCGACTGTTTCCAGAGGAAAGAATTGGAAAATAAAATCTTACATATAAAAGTTGCTTCATGTACAATAATTGAAGCAGCAATATTTAAAGAGCTGCATATACATTACCTCGGGAATCTTAAAAACCCCACTGATCTCTTGTGGCTGAAAACTCTCCAGAATACAGGCGAATCTCATTATTCATGGAGCCACTATCTGTGGTTCTGCATATCTGCGGGGTGTCTCATTGACACCTGTTTTCAGGATCCGTGGATATGAAGGGGTTAAAACCCACATATTTGCAGGTACTAGAGGACCAGAAGTGACTGTGAAGGTCACTTCTGCCAGCCATTTTGTCTCGGGGTTGGCTCCTTTCCTTGCAAAAATGGACCCTTTAAAAACTTTCCCCCGCAATTTTTGCGGGGCATTCCTGGGCACATGGAGGGATTCCTGGTGACATACAACCCCCTGTGGAGCATGCCACAGTAAGGTTTTTTTGGGTTATTTTGGGGGAAACCTAACCCCCCTTTCCCCATAGCAATAATGACTCATTACTTGTGGTTCCGTTACTTGCGGCAGTAGCTGAGGAACGGAACCCCTGCGACTAACGAGGATCTTCTGTACATACAGAATGATCCTGTCTGCTAGGGATCTTTCATCAATTTAAATTTAGAGGTCAGTTCAGCATACAAAAAAGGGATGTATGCCTGAAGATACCTAACCAGTTCAAATGAATGAAAAAAGCCATCTCATGCAAGTCCTTCCACGTGCCTATTGAAGCACATGCGGCTTAGCAAGTTGCTTAAACCTGGGAATTTCAAGTTGCTTATCTGTAACTTGGGTTCTTCTAGTGGTCATCTGTGCTCTTACACGATTGGGGTTTGCACCTGTGCAGAGACCTCATTGACTTCCCAAGCTGAATTTTTTCTCTCTGAAATGGGCGGTAGCACTGCCCCATTTGGAGTAGTACGCATGTGCCTCAGCCATCCTCCTCAGTCAGTGAGTCTGGCAACCTAAAAGACTAAGAGGGAAGGATGGGTGGGTGTGTAAGAGCACAGATGACTACTTGAAGAGCCCAAGTTACAGGTAAGTAACCTGATGTTCTTCAATGTGGTCTCTGTGCTTTCCATGATTGGGCACATAGCAAGCTGCACCCCATGCCAACCTTACCTGGAAGTGGGATATAATGTGAAGAGTGACTGTAGTACAGCAGTGCTGAAGGCGGCATCTTGACAAGAGCGGATGTTCAAGGCATAGTGCTGCATAAAGGAATGAGGTGATGCCCATGTAGCAGCCTGGCAGATGACATCCAGAGGGATGCCTCTATGGAACACAGCCGATGCTGCCATAGCCCTGGTGGAGTGCGCCTTCAGAGATGGAGACAGTTGTTTTATTGTGATCTTGTAACATAGCGTGATGGTACAAATCACCCAATGAGAGATGGTCTGGGCTGAAGCCTGTTTCCCACGAGTGGGACCCGAATGAGAAAGGAACAGGGCTGGAAAGGAGCGCCAGTGCTTTGTACGATGGGCACAGAAAGCCAAAGTTCTCGCCAAGGTTTGTAGGCGACATTGGGCATCATCTTGCGGGTTAGGAAAGAACACTGGTAGGGTGAGAGGTTGCGAGCGGTGAAAGGAGGAAACGACCTTGGGTAAAAAGGAGACATCCGTGTGGAGTACTACTTTGTCCTTGTGGAAAATCAGGTAAGGCGAGTCTACCCAGAGGGCTCTGAGCTTGCTGACTCAGCGAGCAGAAGTGATGTTCACAATGAAGGCTACATTGCAGGAGAGGAGATTGGCAGAGGCCATGGGTTCAAATGGAGGCCCCATCAAACAGGTAAGAACAAGGGAAACGTTCCAAGAGGGGGCCATAACAGGGGCGTCTGGGTATAAGTGGGAGAGACCCTTCAAAAAAAATGCTTAACATTAGAGACCTAAACCAGGATGTAGAAGTTGGAAAGGAATGGGCCATTATGGCAGCTAAATGAACTCTAAAGGATGTCATTTTCAAGCCCGATTTCTTAAGGGAAAGGAGATAGGCACAGACGTGTAGGGTGGAGAAAGTTTCCAGTAAGGCAACTTTGGAGGCTAGGACGTGGAGGAAATGGGTCTACTTATGCTGACAGGATTTTATTGTTGCAGGTTTGTGGGAAGCTGCAAGGATTGAGTTGACAGTCCAGTGGGAAGGAGGTCTGATTCACCAAGCCGTGAGGCGTAGGCGAAGGACATCGGGATGCAGCAGTTGGCCGAAGTGCTGAGAGGAGGTGAGTGAACAGGGGGAACAGGTGGTACATGCCATCCAAGAGTTGGAGGAGATGGAGGAACCAGGGCCTCCTGGGCCACCACGATGAGGATACATTCTGGCCGGTCCTGTAAAAGCTTCAGGTTCAGCAGGACCCTGGGGATATGTAGAATGGGTGGGTGGGGGCACTCATAGGCCCATCCACAAAAGGCATCGCCTAGGGAGTGGAGGCCGGCGCCCGCCCTGGAGCAGTAAAGGTGGCATTGGGCATTCAGATGAGAAGTGAAGAGGCCTATTTTCAGGAGGAACCAGCAGCAGAAGAGAGCCCTGAGAGTTGGGCGGTGTAGCTGCCATTCGTGAGAGGTGACATCCTCTCTGCTGAGAGAGTCTGCTTGAGTATTGGCTATGCCTCGGATATGGGTGGCCCTGGGTGAAATGGAGTGCCGAATGCACCAGTGTCAGAGGCCCATGGCCAGATGAAGCAGGGTCAAGGTCCCTGTCTGTTGAGGTAGGATTTCACGGTGGTATTGTCCGTTTCAATAGTGACAATAGTATGGCTCAGGAGAGGAAGAAACCCTCAAAAAGCTTTGAAAATTGCCAAGAATTCTAGATAATTGATGTGATGGGCAACTTTTGTCAGCATCCAGAGACTAGGCTTGAGCCAGAAACATTTCGGCGGCCATTGAAAAGGCCGCCGAAACGTTTCGGGTGGTGGGGGCGATTCGGCGTTTCGGCGCCGGCGGGGGTAGGGCTTTAAGGGCGGGGGAGAGTGTACTCACCCCCCCCCGCCGCATTTCCCCCGCCGGCGCTCTCGGAATTAGAAGCCCCTCGGGACGGCAGCGTTCCTCCCTGCCGTCCCGTTGCCCCCGTCGGCCGGAAGTCCCGTTCGCGCGTGCGGCCGTACGCACGCGCGCGCGCATGACGGGCGCCCGCGCAAACGGGACTTCCGGCCACTTCCGGCCGACGGGGGCAACGGGACGGCAGGGAGGAACGCTGCCGCCCCGAGGGGCTTCTAATTCCGAGAGCGCCGGCGGGGGAAATGCGGCGGGGGGGTGAGTACACTCTCCCCCGCCCTTAAAGCCCTACCCCCGCCGGCGCCGAACAACCTTTCGTGCACATCCCTACCAGAGACCTTGGAGGTGAAGGTCCTCCATGTGCGCTCTCCAGCCCCTCTCTGATGTATCTGTGGTCAGAACGAAATGAGGGTCAGAGAATGGAACGGCGACCCAAAACATAGATTGCGGAGATCCTGCCAACAGTGGAGGGACAGGTGAACATGGAGTGGTACACGTAACCAGCTGTTCTGAGAGTGGTGCTGAGGATGGAAGTTGCGTAGAAACCAGTATTGTATTGCAGCGCCTGGGATCAGAGGCAAGCGTGAGGAAGAACATGAGTGGTGGAAACCATATAGCCGAGGAGTTGTTGGCTAACTCAAGCCCTGTGGCAACGTTGGGCTTCCCCTGTAGCGGCTTGTGGTCTAGCAAGTAGAGTCTTGTGTGGACTGAGTTGAAGATGAGGCCCAGGAATTTTATGCAGTGAGTTGATGTAAGTTTGGATTTTTTGTAATTGATTTGGAGGCCAAGACTGGTGAGCAGGGCAATTGTGGACTGAAGCACCTGCTGAAGGGCATGCGAGGTGTATGAAACCAGGAGCTATTTGTCCAAGAATGGAAAGAGTTGAATGCCTTGCTGTTGCAGGAACGCCATGACAGGGGCCATACACTTGGTGAACTTTTGGGGAACTTTTGGGGAAATACCAGGAGACCGTGTTAGAGGCCTTGAAGACGTGTGTGCCAAAGGCCATTAATATGGCACGGGTACACCAGATTATGCAGGGACCCACAGAGACCCCCGGGGAATTTTTGGACAGACTAGAAAAGGGGTTCCGGCAATATACCAAATACACATGGTAAAGAGGCAAGACCGAAGGGCAGAGCTCTGAACTGGTAAGTGTAGCCTTGAACCGTGAAGCAGAGGTAACAACGATGTTGAAGACGGATGGTAAGATGGTAATACGCGTCCTTGAGGTCCAAGGAAACGAACCATGCACCTTTGTGCAAGAAGGCAAGGATGGTGGGTATAGTGACCATCCAGAAGTGTTTGTAGGTGATGCAGCGATTTGAGTTCTTGGAGATCTAGAATGGGGTGAAGACCTTCATCTGTTTTGGGGAGCAATGTGTCCTCTGGCAGTAGAGTGGGAATGGTAGGTAGGGGAGATTGAAAAGGGAGTCACTGCTTCTTGGGGAAAGCAGGCACTGGCCTCGACTTTGAGGTGGGCTGGCGCTGAGTGGCAAAAGAGGGTTGTCTGCCATAGGACAGGTATCTCGGGGAACGAAAGGCGCGATCTCCCTAGCGGTATTGTGAGAAAGGTCACTGTGGCGGTGGCCAGTTCCATCTATTGGGTTTGTAAGGTTTGGTAGTGTGAGATTGATGACTCATGGAGTATGACGAAGACGTTGAATCTTTTGCAGTGCTTTGTCAGTCTTCTCGCCATAAACGGCTTCTCCCTCAAAAAGTAGATCTTCTATGTGGGCATGTGCATCGTATGCTAGTCCCGAAGAGCGAAGCCAGGTGTGTCTACAGATAGTCACTGAGGTGGACATGACCTTAGTTGCACACACTGTGGAGTGTCTCACTGCGTGTAACTCCTGTTTGACTAGCTGAGCTGCTCCCTGCGGGAAAACTTTGGTGGGGTCTTTTTTATCTGGAGGGAAGTGATCAGGAAGGGTGCTAGGCATTCCCAAAGGAAGAGGTTGTATTGGGCATTGTAAGCTCGATAGTTAGCAATACGGAGGTGTAAGGTGGAGATAGAGTATAAATGCCTGCTAAATGTGTCCAATTTCCTCCCTTCTTTTTCTGGAGGAGCAGAAGCTGGGCGAAGCCTGTTCTTGGACAAGGAAGATTCCACCACTACAGAATTGGGTGTGCGGTGTTTCACCAAGAAGGCTCCTGTTTGTTCCTCCGCAGTTGCATCCTGTAGAAGCTCTCTAGGCGCTTGGTGGGATAAGGTAGTGAAGATGGCTTCAGCCAGCATGACTTTGTGATATCGAGTAAAGCCGCACTGAGGTGAAGGGACACTGGAGATCTTGTGTCCACCCCAATAAGAACGAACAAACGGCCTGGATCTGACTTAGTCTGTTGGGCGAGTTGGACCCCCAAGGATGCAGCCATGAGGGAAATGTAGTCCACATATTTCTAAAATCCTTCGAGGGTGAGCCAGGCTCTTGATCATAAAGGAGGTCTGGAGGGGTGGAGTCTAGAGACATAGGATCAGACTGTGGGAAGAGAGCGTCTGGGTCTTCATATTCAGTTTCAGGATCCGAAGACTCTGCTGGGTGTGAGTCGTCTCAGTAAACTGAGGTTTCGGATCTAGAGGTGGTTCTTGTCTTTTGGGTGGGGCCAGGGAGGCTGCTTGTTGGGGAGAGGTGGTTTCTGGGGTTCAGATATCTGTTTAAGAACTGGTTGAGTAGTAGAGGGAGCCATGACCCTGCTAGGTCATCTAGGCACCCAGGTGGATGACCGTGGTGGGGAACAAGAGCAGTCCCTAGGGGCAGATTCATAATCCCACTGGTCCAGCTCGGAATGGCACTGGGAAAAATCCCTCTGGGGGGCTGCTAGTTGGTATCGTAGGGGTTCCATTGTCTCAGGTGATATGGTGGTACCATATCAAGTGATATGGTAGGAATGATAAGCTGGTCTTTTATTCCAGTTGGAACAATATTGGTCAATGGAGGAAGACTGGCCATGGTCAGTTTGAAGGAAGCCTGCCGGGAGTGATCTGTTAGTTTCCTTATGGGAGCGTGGGTAAAGAGCCTCGAATTTGGTCTTGAAATCAGTCTCCTGGAGCCAGAGTATGGATTCACAGGAATGTTCTTGTTGGTCTCCTTCGAAGTCTGAAGCGTCATTGAGATTGTAAGAGATGTCCTCAGTCTCTGAGAGAGTATAATGGGGACCCTCTGTTTCGATCCCCTCAGGATCGAGACCCTCTTCAGTATCAAGAGCTTCTTCGTGCTTCTCAGGGTTGAGGTCGGTAACAAGTGTCTCGGTACCCAGGGTCAAGTTCAAATGGAGCAACCCCGACATGGACTGAACAGCTAGTTTGTGCTTCTTCTTGGGCTAAGCCAAGGTTTCTTGAGAAGGGAGAAGAGGCTGAGGAACCTCCTCTGCTTGTTGTTGCTGCTGCTGCTTCTTTATTAACAAAGCAGAGCTCATCAGGGCCAAGGAAGCAGAGCCAACGGAGGAAGCCGTGGAGGTGGTCAGGACCAAAGCAGCCATTTTAGGAGCCATAGGCTCTGAAACTTGACGGGGAGTGGGAATGGCCACGGGCAGAGAGGCAGACAGAGGAGAAGAGTTTGCCATTCTCTGCATGGCAGGGGTTTCCAAAGGAAGGGCTGCCTCACGGGAAGACTTAAATGCCTGTTCCTAGAGCCAAGATCTAATGTGAGAAGTGCAATTTTTCCTTGCTTGCTTGGTGAATGTAGCACAGTGTCCACCTTATATGCTTCGCCGAGGCAAAGTAGGCAGCGACTGTGTCCGTCGGTGAAGGGAAGCTTAGCTGTACACCGGACATAGAATTTAACAGTGACCTTGCTGGCCATGAGCAAAGTAGGGGCCTAAAAGCTGCACCCAAATGGGAGGGGTGGGGGGAATGCAAATTGAAAGGGAGAAAAATTAAACTGAGAAATAGAGAGAAGGAGCAAAATAGAGGAAAATAGAAGGAACATTCGGTTGTTTGCTTTTCAGCTCGGAGAAACTCATAGCGATGTTGATCTGTTGACAGATGAAGAAAGACTGAGAAGGACAGTTGAGGCACATGCGTACTACTCCAGAGGGGGCGGGGCTACTGCCCATTTCAGAGCGAAGAATTTCAGCTTGGAAAGGCTCTGACGAGGTCCCTGCACAGGCACAAAGCCCAATCGTGTAAAGCACAGAGACTATTCTGAAGAACTGTTTATTTGTTCTTGCTACATATTACATTTGTATAAGAGAAGCTATCTTTTAGAGAAGCCAAGCAACACTATTGTAATAATTATTACGGTCTAGTCAATGTTTTGCACTGTAAGGCCTGAGGACCAGCGGCAGCCCCCATCAACCCTAAGTGCGGCTCCCTCATTATTCATTGGGCCTGTGCAAAGCTTTGGTCAGAGCTGAATAATATGCCCAGTCCCCCTGGCACCATGCAGAGACAACCAATCTCACCATGCAGTGCTATACTATGCCCAACGCTGGGAGGCTCCTTTAAGGGAAATGGGACCCTCTTGAGCCCCTGCACCAGCTTAGAAGGCATGCATGGCGTGCTGGGAAGTGTAGCATATCTCAGTGCTTTTCTTGTAGTGCTCTTAAGAAAGGACTCTGTCTCTATAAAAGGGCCCTCCCAGCACTTGGAAAAGCACAATACTGTGCAGACTTCAGCACTGGGGGAAATGGCTCTCACATTGAGGTTTGTTTTTTGTTTTTGTCAAAGTGGCCCCCACTTGAAAAACAGTGAAGATCACTGGTCTAGGTGATCAGGCTGTACTGCTTCAATATGCTTTTTATGTAATATCAAATTGAGTTTATTTCAGTTCACAAACTGCAAAAACAATGACAAACATTATATGATATAAATTTCGAAGAGTTAGTCTAGCAGTTTCTTAAAACATATATGCAAATTGTATGTTGCTGTGAATACTTGAAACAACAAACAGAAAAAGCTTCAAAATTTAGTGTGACCAAGAACCAGAATGGGATATGCTAACACAAGCAGACTTGACACTCAGCAGCTAAGGTCACTGGATTTCATCAGGGACAGTGTGATAATTTATCCTTCACCCCAAATGCACCCTGTTTCTTTCTTTTGTAAATAATGTATTTTGTCTGGAATTCCTGTGTGCCTTCCCCCCTCCTACCACACACATTTCCCCTATTTCCCCCAATTCCTTGTTCTGTAACTCTTATATCTTAATAAATTTTATATTTTATGAACTTTGAAATTGGCCTCAGTCTGGTGTTAAGAGGTTCTAGAGCAGTGGTTCTTAACATGGAATCTGCCAGATGTTGCCGAACTACAACTCCCAGCATCCCCAGCCACTAGGGATGCTGGGAGTTGTAGTTCGGCAACATCTTGTGGACCCCATGGTAAGAACCACTGTTCTAGAGGATTATTTTGCAAAACTCTTCCCTCCCTGTCTCACAAGGTTATGCATTACTGATGGCTTGTCTTTAGAATTGTGTAGAGCTGGGGTTGTGAGGAATACTGCGAATACTGAGGTTCTCCTGTACATTATGCACTTGGATTCTAATGCCAAATACATGCATTACATCACTTATAAATGGCACACACACTTATACATGCATTACATCACTTATAAATGGCACACACACGATCTGGAGTTTTTAACTTCCAAAATACTTGCCAGAGGGGCCTGATGGCTTTTTAGTCACATTAATAAACCTTAGGCACATATTTCATAGCTGACATAAGCCCTCTTCAGATATTTTCTAATAACTGAGTGATTTGAAACACTTCTAATAACTGAGTGATTTGAAACACTGCAGCCCTCTTCAGAGGTTTTTCAAAAGGGACTGCATACTCACATTCACCATCCAAAACAAGTCCAGAAATCCTGTCCCCTCACTCCCTCTCCTGTGCTGCTTACAGTTACAGCATTTGTCTGAAGAACTGAACACTGTAAATGGTGGGAGCTTCGGTGGGAGCCACTGTAAATGGTGGGAGCTTCGGTGGGAGCCACTGTAAATGGTGGGAGCTTCGGTGGGAGCCACTGTAAATGGTGGGAGCTTCGGTGATACAACGTTCACCTCTTCCAATGACTGCTGTAACTGTGAGTGATGCAGAGGGGTAGTGAGGGGGAGTAACTAATACACCAGAGGGTGGGACTTCTGGACCCACATTGGAGGCATACACAACTATGGCGTTCTTTTTCAAAAATGTCTGAAGAGGGCTCTAATGTGTGTGCATTCTATACTCAGTTATAAGAACTAGTCCAAAATGTATTTTAAGAAGTGGCCTTTAGTTGAACTAATAAATATGCACAACAGTAATAATGTACAGAATCTGATGTTAATGTTTATGTTACATCTTTGGCAACAAAGTGTTAGAATCAAGATTGTGAGCCCTTTGGGGACAGGGAATCATCCCATTCTCTCTCTCCCCACCCCCTTGTAAATCACTGATAACTTTTTTTTGGTTTAAACATGGTATATAAATCATCATCATCTGTACAAACCTCTGTGGCAGTGGTTTCACCATCAGCAGCAGTATCTGTCCTTTCACTGTCAGTCTGTTTTGGTATGCAAGTAATCACATTCCAACGGGGAAGCAAGAAGAAAAAATAAAACCCAGCCTATCAGTAAACATAACTCACAGGTTTATTTGCCAAGTCTACATCCCTGTGAACTGCACTTGAGTTGCTTTTCATACTACAGACAATTTTAAAAAGGAAAATCAGAAATAAACAGACCAGACTCAGAGGAAGGCTCAAGGCATACTGTACAAAGTATATGGCTTTCATGTCAAAGCTTTATTAGACAAACAAAATGTTACCAGGAAAAAAGGTAATGTAATTGTAGCTTTAAATTCTTTTTAGGAAAGCCAGGTGGCTTTTAACATGAACTAAAACTTGGAGAGATGGATTTTTTGGACTCCAAAATTAAAAGCTCATACTTTTAATGAAAAAAATTAGAAAAGTGATGGTGGGTTTCAGTTCATATTTGGAAAGAGAAACAACATAAATAAGTTTTGCTTTTAATATATATATATATGTACTTAAAAGCTACTTTAACAGTCACCTGACTTTCAGCCCCTCATTTGTACAGATTTGTTTTCCTCACACATAAAAGGCCATATGGCTGTCTGCATTACCAATGAATTTCAAGAAGCATGTGAAACATAATAGAATCTGCGACATTCTGCCTCTGAGAAAATGACAATTATTAAAACAATTGTTATTTCTAAGGCAGAGAAGCTGATACTAATTCTAAAACTAAGGGATTTTAAAAAACCCACCTAATAATAGGCAACAGTATTCATTCCAATTTACAAAACATGATACAAATTTTAAAAAGAAAAATGATATTTACCAGGTACAAATGATCAAAGTGAAACAAAGCACAGCATTATCCACCCTAATCTATTGGTGATTTAGAATGTATCAAGTACACCTTTGCTAATATTGCCTGAAAAGGAATTACTACATAAAGAGAGAATTTTTAAGGGGTGTGTGAAGGTGGAATATCTCAGATTTAAAAAAAAGGTTTTGTAAGAGTTAAGCTCAAAGGCAAGTCTGTGCCCACAGAGCTCCAAATATGAATTCAGATTTTACTGCTCACAGATAAGTAAAGAGATTTACTTGTTGTGAGATTAATTCATGTTAGGATATTTTCTGATGACCTCATATGATCTATGCCCAACAATGGAGTACAGGCAATGCTGCCAAGCCTTAAAGCATGTAAAAATCCAACATCATGTCCTGAGAAGGTACTCTGGAAAAGTCCAGATACACTGCACAAGTAGTCAAGTTACTGTAGTAGGTTGGATGTAAGCTCATGGCAAGTGGTCCGTATTAAGTGACTATCATGTACCGAATGAGAGTTTCTGCAACATCTGCCACACACAAAACATTGGGAAGTTTAATCGCTTTATACTGGATAATAGCACCACTGCAGCCTGGTTACATATATGCAGCAGAATAGGGTGGTACAATAGCCAAGTGGTGGTTGATGGTAACCCTTCAGATTGCAGGTGGAGACACCATTTTGAATGCTGCTCCAAGTAAAAAATCCCCAAGCTTAAAAAAACAAAAAACTGAACTAGATAAGATCTTTTCTCACAGAGAAAGGTTCAAGTCTTTAATGTGCTAATTATCATGGTCTTTAACATGCTAATTATTATTATTATTTTTACTTCCAAGTATACTTTTTGTTAATACAGGGAACACACTGACACTTCCCTGCAATTACATGATGAATAATAGCATAGTTCACCACATAAATCTACCATATCATTCTGCTGCATGTGTAGACCAGATCAGTTTCAAATCTGGAAAGAGTCCAATTTTCCCCATATTTTGTTTGTTTATGGTATTTGCCAAATAAGGGTAAGGAATAGGATACAGTTAGGTGTCCATAAAACATATTTTTATTTCAGAGACAACTGATTTGTTGTCTCTTCTATCTTGGTAATTCTAAGGTCTGCTTCTTATAGAATCTTTTGTATTTGGGCATGGTGACTGGAGTACAAAATGCACAAAGGTACTGATCATTTTACAACCCTGCGAGACCTTG
The DNA here is from genome assembly GCF_027244095.1 of Hemicordylus capensis. Taxonomy (NCBI): domain Eukaryota; kingdom Metazoa; phylum Chordata; class Lepidosauria; order Squamata; family Cordylidae; genus Hemicordylus; species Hemicordylus capensis. The sequence goes on along the minus strand of NC_069660.1, from coordinate 241,457,848 downwards.
GTCTTGACAGTTAAATAATATTTAACATAAATAGTTATGTTTATGTTATGGACATATTTTTAAATAAATAAAGGGCGTATGCCATGTACATCTGTATTTGAAAGTCAAATACACACACAAAAAAGCTCTCACACATGTACTCAATACTTGGCAGGCAGCACATATATTTTGCAATTTGTAATTCATATCAGAGTACAAGTGTTCCCAAGAGAAGCAGCAGAGATTTTCTGACATTTGCCTAGCTTCATTTCACTGCTCACCACTCTGTTTCCTGCAAAAAAAAAAAGAGGGTTGAGGGGCAGGGGGGAACTTCTAAGGCTTCATTTTTAAAATGGCACTAGATCCAGAACAGTGGTTGCAAAAATGGCCCTGGGAGATTTGACACCCTCCAATGGGAAGATGTTTATCTCCTTATTCACCTTATACTGTACATAGAGCAAGAGCCCCGACACCACTCTGCACAGCCAAAAGCTAAAGCAGGCACTGAGGAAAAGAATTGTGTCACTACCGCCTCCCAACCAAACAGTTCTGGAGTTGACAGCAAGTCAAAACCTATTCCAGAGGAAGATTTTGGCTATATCATCTTTATATGATAAAGCTGTACAGCTTGCTGTAGAAGTTATTTGGCAAGACAAAGTTCAGTAGTTACTTCTTGAGTGAACACCTTTGCAGAGAAGTATTGTATTCAATTGTTAGTGTTTCATAACATCAGCTAAAATAGTCACTTAAGTTCTCATGAAAACAACTAGTCTGGATAACACCTATTCATTGGGGAGTTCTTTTGTATTAATGTTATAAAACAAAATTAAATCTGAGAATTATTCCAATTGTTAAATTTGTAACAAAGATAGAAGTCAGCCTTCATGATTTAAAATATTTCATTTAGTGAAACATTCTTATGGGTGCTTTCCAGATCACATCCTGCAATGGGGTCACAACGAATCTCTGAAGTGTGCTTCCACACTTCCTGTGTCGTGACACCACAGTCCCTACACTGACAGCAGGGTGCCATTCAGATTTCCAATGCCTTGTCTCAAATATAATTGCTGCGATATAGTGCTATGATGTCGTATATCCAGTGTAAAGAAGTTGCTGGGTTTGGGGGTTGTTAGTTTTTGCAAGACTGCTCCCCCTGCTTTGCTATTTACATTTTGAATGTTATTTTCCTGAACGGAAGCATTTTGCCACTGTTGAGTGGCTAATCTGGAAAGTGCCATGGTGAGACTTAAACACACCTTGCATTTCGTGGGTTTACTCCTATCAGGACTGGAAGAGGTTAACTTCTACCAGGGGTGGACTAACCACATGATACAAAATGTGCCATAATGCAGGGTCCTAGACTAACTGGAGATGTGGTTATGGGGTAATTAGCTCCACAGTAATAAGACCTCTTTTGTTCATATGTGCTGCCACCTCATCACGACATTATGTCACACAGAAGCAGACACCATGGTATCAGTCATGGCTTTCAGCGGCCTCTACCCTTAAGAATATCTCTCATATCCTGTCCCCTTTATTAGCTTTTCTAATTTCCTGCCAACATGCACATCTCAACTCTCTCATTCTCTACACTTGGAGAGTCTTCTCAGCTGTAAAAGGTTAATCACCATGAGGGGCCCAGTCCCACTGATGGGAACCCTACAACATTTTTCAGCATGCAGTCTTCCCCTTCCAAATGTTCTTTAATATGGTCTGGACCATGTAGCCATGTTGACAGCTTCTGTTAAGTGACACACAGATCCACAGTACTTAATTGCAGGTCTGTGGATCAATCATGTTCAAGTACTAAAATGCAAGAGGTACATAGTTACTAGTCTAGTAAACATATGAGGACAAATTGGACAGCGAACCCTTAAGGGGCCCTAACAGAGGAGTTTCCAAGGAGCAGGAACTTAACAGGAGGAGTAGGTCATCACTGGCCATCTTTAATTTCTGAATGGCATGTTCCTGCTGCCACTAAAAGACAAACAAGGTCTTTTCAAAGGAAATACAAAATAGATTTGTTAAAAACAAAAAGCTTCAGCAATGTCTTCTAGTTCGTCAGAACAATAAGTGCTGTGTTTTGTTTTGCTGATATAATGCAGACATGCCCAAATTTAAAATAAAGTGAACTTTCATGCAATATGTCCAACAAGAGAAGCACCCTGGGATTAGGCACAAGTCTTTTTAATCTACTGTAGATGGACTAAGTCCTGAGACAATCATAGGGCTGATTCACATATAAAGCCAAACCATGATGCACGCTTACATTATGTTAGCAAGCTTTTGACTTTTGGATCATCTCCTGCCCTCACACGCTCCAGTTTAGTTAGTTACTTCCACTTTAGCACAAACTAGCTTGTGCTAATATGAACTGACAACTATGTGTTGTGCCCGCCTTCCAAACTGGGAGTGCAAACCATAGACTGAAGCTGGTTTGCAATCCTGATTTGAAGCGCAAATAGTAAACCAGAGTTTGCTAGATCAGATGTAAAACAAAAGATAGCTTGCTAAGGAGAAGGTAACTAACTGCACTGTTAACATGAGAAAGTAAAAGGGAGACAGGAGGGGGCAGCATGAAAGCACAAGGGTCATCCATGTAGCACCAGATCATGATTTGGTGTTAGGTCTGAAGCTAATCTCAAAAAAGGATCATTTATGCATTTTTGCACAGAAATAAGTCACACTGAGTTCAACTGAGTTTCCTCCCAAGTACATTTGCTTTGGATTGCAGTCTCTGCTGATTGACATTTGCTTAGATTATTAATCTAGAGTCACAAATGTGTTGACACCTGAAAGAAAATGGGAATATACGGGGCTCAGGATTGCAGCCTGATTTACTTAATTATAATATTTTGTTTGGAAAGAAGGAAACATTTAATATGGTTGTCACTATTTAGAAGCTAATGGAAATGGCAAATTCAATTTTAGCTTTTATAACAATGGGGAAAAATAAATAGATCCATGCACTTGTGGGAAATTGTCTTTCCTCTGGACTGCAATGTTATTATAAAAGAATCAGTCTTATGGCTAATTTGTGCCAGTCCAGTCTACTTCCTTGCCAAACATACAGAAAAGTATCATTCACTATAATTACAGGAAGCACTAATTTTGGAAGTACAAAAGCAGCATACATATTGTAACTAAAGGTAATTGGTGATCATTTTCCTTGTCAGTTCCTCAATCAATTAGAATATTTAATGAAACACTGGCTGGATTTGCAATAGAGATGTTCTAATCCCAAATCCAAATAATGAACATCTCTGAGGTTGGATATACTTTATTGACACTGAGTGACTGCCTCAGCCTCTTATGATGAATGGCCTATATAAGAATTCTGAACCTCATTTCAGTTTTGGACTGCTATGGAATTTATAGCTGGAACATACTATATATCCAAAAGCCCCTTGCCTAGTTATGTGTTCTCTGATGCCACTAAAACAAACAGTATAGTTATTCATTGTACAGCTTTTTAAAATACTACTTGTTAGAAGATCTAATTAAGATACTTTAAAGTTGTCTATAAATGCTGCTACTTCATACATGTTGTATTGTGCCTAACCCTAGGGCTCAAGCTACACTCTCAACACAACAACAATTAAAGAATTCCAAACATATCAGCACAGACAGAAATGAGGCTCTGAAAGTAGGACCACTATTGCAGCATTCTAACACTGTTTAGGACTGAAGCAATGAACACCAAAAAAGTGTGTTCTGTGCCGAGGTACACACCTCTTCCTCTGAACTGTCACTCAGGTCATTGTCAAGTGAAGCACTCAAGGAGGCCGCCTTGGGCTCCAGGTAGCAGAGGCACATAGCCAGAGGAAAGGAAAGAGTGAGCGCATATGGCACTGAGAAAGAGGCGGAAAGCAGAAAGAAAAAAATGAAAAGGAAACAAGGCACAAGGGAAGGTGAGCGAATGGGAAGGAAATGCTGCACACTTTCAGGCAGGAAGTTGGTTTCAGAGAGGTTAGGAAAAGATAAGTAGCCATCATCATCCAGGAGAGAGGGAAATGATTCTGGAAGTTGCAAGGAGAAGGAAAACAATGTTCCACCTTTACCAGCTTTTTGCTTATAGCTAAATGCCATGTCTTGTTCAACCAAGCAAACTCTACCTTTCCTATCAGAGTCCAAGTCAGATTTGCTGTGCTTTTGAACAGTGTTTTGGGATGACTCGCAATCTAATGATTTTTGAGTACTCTCCTTACATCTCCTACGGAGCATTGCTGAAGATGCAAGGGGACCAGACTGTGAAGATGGAGAGGGGTGTAATGAATCAGTGCCAAGCAAAGGTGGCTAATGAAAGAGAAGAAAGAGCAGTGCAAAGTGCAAGAGCAAAAGGACAAAAAGAAAATTGCAATTAGTTAATTTCCTCTGTATATAAAAAGTTAATTATACAATGTTTAAAAAAACCAATTTTATGCACTGGATTAAAATATACCAATTCCCATGCTGCATGCTATAATTGTTCAGATGAAGGTGAGCAGTCCAGTAAAACAAATCTGAAAGTCAATCCCTCTGTTAAAATACACTCTTCAACATCTTACATTTTAAAATGTTCACAACAGAAGTGCTAAGCACATGCAGTTCAAATGGTGGAAATCCACCTACTTCATTTGGTTCACAAATAAGAGATTCTCAAAGACAAAGGCTCTGTTCAGATGGTCAAACAATAATGGTTTGGATGAATGGGAACATACCACAGACTTGTAAGTTTAACACACAATAATCCCATTTTTGGGTACTTTTGACCATAGTATGTGTTCCCAGTCTTCCAGATAAGGAGACCGCCTCTTCCCAAGAAGCCCTAGGAAATGTTGGCCAGGCACACATGATCATCTGCTGGCACATTCAATCTGGATAGTGACATAACCATGGTGTGCCCACCTAGAGATGTGAAGGCCTGGGGTGGGTGGGAATAGAAGCACACAATTTTTTTCATTAACCCCGGCACCTCAAACCATTTTTTCCAGGCCTTCACATCTCTATGCCTTCCCTTATTACAAGATGTCCTGCAATGATGTCAGGGTGTATGTCCTGATCACTGTCTGGATCTCATGTGCCAGAGAACAATTAACCAAACTGGTCAGTTGTTGGACACAGGTTTGCAAGAATCTGTATCACAGAATTTGCATCACCTCACTATAATTTATTGTATGACTATAATTGCACCATCTCAATGCAAACCAGAATTCCTTGAAGGAGGGCTAAATTTAATAAAGCAGTATAAAACTGCTATAAGTTTATAATGTTGAAAAAGCCTGTAAGGACTCACAAGGAGAATTTCTGCAGTGGTGCCATATGCTCCTAAAGAGCTCCACCACTATCAAGGAAAATGTCCACATCATCATGAATTTGCACATGAGAAGAGATACTAAAATGTTACCCCACAAGAGAAAAGCACAACCGTGAGAAAGCAGCTACTATGCATATCAGGTTGCTACCTGACATAGCTTTTCCAAAAGGATACGATTAATTTTTTAAAAAAAAAACAACCTCTTGGATGATGATGATGATGATTGATAATAATATTTATTATTTTAATTTAAATATTCTTATCTATTTTGTGTCAACAACTCCAGCTAAGTCAATGGTAGACAGATTTGAATATTGTTATCTAAATTGCCCCTCAAGAACTTCACACAAGTCATGCCAGAAGACAGCATAAACTCATGTTAGAATCCTCTTTGGAAAACTGTGATCTGGCCATATTCATGCTCTGGTGACATCTGGATTAAACTCTTATAATATACTTTAGATGGGAATGCTTTTGAATTCTGTCTAGGACTAGAACATTTTGTTCTAGAAACTCTAGTTAAGAGGCTCTTACTAGACATGTGTCCTAGAACAACTAGAACATTGTGCTCATTAACAAATGAGCATAATTTGCCATTATTTAAAGATTTTCACAGGTGTTCTGGGTACACTTCAAAGGGGTGTTTTTTTAGCCTTTAAAGTCCTAAGTAGTCCAGAACCAGGATATCTGAAGAATTGCCTACTTCCATACGAACTCCACCTTCTGAAATAACACTACCAATAATAGGGCCTTGCTCACATGGTGCCAAATCTGAGGATATTTAGGAGAGCGGTAGATTTTCCTTGATTTGTAATGACTTCAAATTAGTATTTAGCTGTTTAGTGTATTTACATGGCTCCTGAGGATTCTGTTGCTGTTGAAAAATGTTGTGTGTGTCAATTTTCCTATTATTATTGGTTTAAAATTTGTTGTAAACCACTCTGGACTGCCAACAATGCAACACAGCTGTAAGTGCCCTTAAGTCCATTGAAATTAATGTTCAAAGTGCATTTAATTCTGAATTAGTTGCAGTCACAGGCTGACATCCTAACAAAGCATGTGCATTAAGAGAGTCTGCAGAGGTACACCAGGAATCCTCGTGCAGCTACTTCCAATACTCCAGTGCTCATGCTGCTGTACAACAGGGCTGAAGAGAAGCTGAATGAATTATCTGCATCTGTCTTCACGGCAGAGGATACTGAGTGTATACCCGCACCTGAACCAAGCTTCGCAGGGACAGAGGCTAAAGAACTGAGTCAAACAGAGGTGATGAGAGATGACATTCTAAACTGTCCGGAAAAATTAAAAATTAACAGATTGCCAGAGCGAGAGTCCTTAAAGAACTCAAGGGTGCAATTGCTGATCTCCTCGCAAAAATATGTTACTTGTCCCTGCAATCAGGTTTTGTACCAGAGGACTGGAAAATAGCCAATGTAACACTGATTTTCAAAAAGGGATCCGGGGGATCTGGGAAATTACAGCTGGTACTCTCCCCAAGTCCTGCTATGTTTTCCACCACAAGTCCTACTATGCTGCCTCACCATGGTGTGTGTGGGTGTTCCTGTGAGGGATGAGAAAAGTATCCTGGGAGGTATACTCCTAGTAGGATCATCCAGAACATGAAGCAAGCAGGCACCTACATTGGGCAGCAGCAATACAGGAAGGTGCTGGAGGCAGACGGTCACTTTAGTGATGACAAAGGCATCATTTCACACTGCATGGGAGCAGGCAATGGTAAACCACTCCTGTATTTTACCAGGAAAACCAGATGGATAGACAAGATAGAATGATTGTGGATGTAGTCCCGGATGATGGGCCCTTCAGGTCTCATGATACTCAACATACGAACATACGAACTCAACATACGAAACACAAAGATGAGCCCATTGAGATCTTCAGGAGAGGTCCGTCTGCATTTGCCACCGGATTGTCTGGTGGCCACTCAGGGACGGGCCTTCTCCGTTGCTGCCCCGAGGCTTTGGAATGCGCTTCCTAGTGAAATAAGAGCCTCCCCATCTCTGACAGCTTTTAAAAAGTCCTTAAAAACACATCTGTTCACCTAGGCTTTTAACTGATACTGTTTTGATTGTTTTTAATGTTGTTTTAGAGCATTGTTTTAATTTTTTTTAAATTGTTGTGTTTTAAATTTCTTGTTTTTGTTTTAACTAATGTTTTGATGCTGTTTTTATCTGTTGTGAACCGCCCAGAGACATAGGTTTTGGGCGGTATAGAAGTATGTAAAATAAATAAATAATAAATAATAAACATGCTACTGAGGAAGAGCTGAGGATCTTTCAGAGTACCGATGGTGTTTATGATGTGGTTAGGTTAAAGCCTTTTGGATGTCTAGATGCTAATTTTGCAATGCGGGGGAAAAAAATCCGAAGCTGCAAAGACAGAATTACAGTGGGTACGTGGAAGGTAAGCAGCATGAATATGGGAAAGCTTGACACAGTGAATGATGAAATGAACTGACTACAGATTGACATCCTGGGCATCAGTGAATTAAAATGGATGGAAACAGAACACTTTCAGTCAGAAAATCATATCATTTACTACTCAGGACACGAAACACAAAGAAGGAACGGCGTTGCTTTCATAGTCAGGAAGGATATAGCAATGACAGTACTTGTGTACAATGCAGTCAGTGACCGACTAATATCAATTAAATTTCATGGACAACCCTTTAACATGACAGTTTTCCAAGTCTATACCCCAACGACTGATGTAGAAGAAGAGGAAGTTGATGAGTTTTATGCTCAAGTTCAGTCTGAAATTGACAGAACATGTAAGCAAGATGTGCTGCTGCTGGTTGGAGACTGGAATGCCAAAGTTGGAATGGTAAGGAGGAAAACACGGTTGAACTATATGTAAGAGTGTCAATCATCTTTATAATTACCAGCTCTTCTAATTTTCTAATAAAACTTTTAAAGGAAACCTCAGTCACTAGAGTTCCAAGATCAGTCATGAGTAGGATTCTTACGACATGACACCAGTGTTATATATAATTGCAAATTTTCTTCTATTTTAGCCCTGTAAATGAACTACAGGTGCAGAGCCAAATGCTGTAATTTTTATTTATTCTTAGAATCTTATTTCAGTTGCCTAGAGATACTAAATCAAAAACCGTATCAACTGAGCTGCTGTAAGAGAGGAATGGAAAATTGGCTCATTCTGTGAAGCAACCATAATCTATGAGCCACCCAACCAACCAATTAGCAAGATGGTCAGCAACATCACAACCTAAGACAGCACTGCATTTGTGTTATTCAGGAGCAACTCTAGGCTGTCCTGCTGGAGTGGTAAGGTGGATCAGTAATAGACAGATCAAATGGAGTGATGTGGGGCAAAGGTTTGCAAAGCACGGAACTTGTAGGAGAGTGGTTGTGGCAGAAGTGTACAATGGGCAGGAAGGACTAGGGATAAAGTATCTATGTGGTGCGGCTAAAGGCATTTTGACTACCATGAAGAGACTGGCAAAGACCTACATGCCTTATATTTGGTGATAAGCTGGGATTGGAACTGGAAAACTCCTAACTGGATGGGACTTGCCTCACCTGGCAAGCACAGAATAGTCCTTAGCTAGCAACATGACAGCCTTCAACAATTCCAGGTGTTGTGCAGCTACAGATATCTATAGGTGTGGGTGCTGAAAATCTTGGCCTTGTTCCTTGGTTGTACTTGCTCTTTGTTGTGTTATAGCTTCTGAAAGTAACCTATCTGCTGAGCACCTTGTGTGATTTAAAATAATAATTGAGGTTAATTCAATATTTATTGTGGCAGTAAGATGGGATGGAATGGATGCCAAAACCTAGACTTCTGCATCATGGATTAGAGAAATGTAGTAACAGTGATCCAAAGATTAGCTAAAAGAAAGCAAATACCCTTCGAATCAGAAAAATCAGAATGGACACAATGATTATTATTATGAACTCCTCAGAAATAATCAAGCAAGGCAAAAGTGAGCAGACTTTAAAAAATCCAAGTCAATCTAAAAATAAAAGTTCTTCATCATCTAAAAGAAGTACAAATGTGGAAGCCATCTCAGTTCTCAGTTGTAAAGCCATTTATATGTTCACAATTTGCCACATTGTTAGTAAATCCTCAAGAAGTCAACTGTTTCTCTATAAAATCAGATATGTGAATTATACATTACAACAAATATATTTGCCACTGAGCACTACATATTGATTGATTGATTTTATATACTGCCTGACTCCAAGGCTCTAGGCGTCTCTCCATTGTGACTGTTCTCAAATTTCTTTTTAGCACTATCATTGTGGCACTTCAAATATTGTTTAGTTGACCAAGTTAAACAGAAACCTGAAGACCATACCTTTGTATCATGGCGTATGGCTGACACTGGAGTGACTTCCTCTGCTTTCTTTTTTTTATTCTGTTCCTCATCCTTCTCTTCTTCTGCCTTTTTCTCTGGAGTCACAGTTGTTATCAAGTTGGTTTGAGAGATGCCTTTTGTCGTGGCATACTGGCCAGTACCAACCTCTGCAGCAGACATAGAATCCTTCATGTACATTTCATGGTTTTCATTCACTGATGCTAAAAGCAAATATAATTTAAAGAGGTAAAGTCTGAAAGAAAGTGTTCTGCAAAGCTAAATAAAAATAGATTGCGAATTAAAGCTACTTGCCAAACAGATGAAAATATCATGTTTCAAAAACATGCAGAAACATGTATTAATGCTAAGTAAATTTGCAAAGGGATTAAATTAATATATGTGTGTATATACACACATACACACACACTTGAGAATTTATACATATGCACATACATGCAGATGCTTCATAACACTACTCAGAATACTTAAGTTAGCATCAAAATACTGAAATGATCTGAATGCACTGCAATATTCTTATACAAGAGAAAGCAAGAAATAATCAGTATGAACCTAGTAGTGTAAATGGCAAGGGAGGAATTTTTAAAATCTGTAATATAATGTAACCAGATGCAATCCAAATAAAACAAAGCTGAAAAAAAGGATATTATTAAGCTAAACAAAGCATACGGATCTGAACAAGGTTTACCAATTCATTGGAAGGAAAAAAAGTAAAGCCTTAGAAAGCTGAATATGTTAAAAAAAACAAAACACCAATGTATTGTACAAGTGAAAGTATCATTTCATTATATATCTGTAAAAACATACCAAATCTACAAGGTACACATGAAAATAATCACAGGTAATCAAATATTCATGTGTTTGGCTATCTTAAAAATCCAAATGATAACTGTGTGTATAGCATACTATCAGATAGGGCATTTTCATCTTCATTCTATGGCAAGTTGAACTATTTAGCTGCGTATTGTACCTTAATCATGAAACATAGCTGTGTAAACTATCCTGGGGTAATCCATGGGGTAATCCATGGACTGATATGAGGAAAGCAACACTAATTTAATCAGCATCTATTCAGTTACTCAAGTATGTTACTGTCTTTCAAAGATTCAGAGGACATCCTGAATAATTCTCTCTCCTGAATTAAAAAAAATATAGCTTTAATCTTCTCTTTGTAGTCCTAAATTAGGCTGTTCTCCGCAAAACTCACATTCAATATTGTCTCCTGCCAGAGCAGACTTACAACAGTTCAGTAAATTAAAAAAACCAAAACATATGCAGGTCTGAAAAGCTTCTTTCCCCCCCTTGCCAGTGAATTTGTAAATTGATCCAAGCAATCCAAACAAACTGCCGCAGGCTGTACCTACAGGTTATCTCTTAATTTAAGCACATGCAACCCAGCTGAGAACTGAGCAACAACTTTAATAGTAGCAATAGTTAATAACTATATACATCTTTCTTCCAAGAAGTATGTTGCTGAAATGTTATGTATGTTGCTGAATGTTACTGAAAACTACTCATATATATAAAAGTGTGATCTAGTAGCTGTGTGTTGGCTTGAAACTTGAACCCCAAGTACTAATTTCCATCACAACTGCAAGTTATGGATCTTGCAGAATGGCCTTGAACAAGTCACTATTTCTCAGCCTAACTACCTTGCAGAATTGTTGGATAAACTTCCATTCTGAGCTCTTTGGAGAAAGAGCAGGATACGAATGAAATAAATTGTTCTAGTAAAAACTAATCAGCTTACTTTCCTTTCACTGTCTCTACAACTAGACTAAATTTGGTTCAAATCGAGATCCACAAGTTAGATCTCTTGTGCTTCAAATGTTCATGTGTCCACTATCTTGTATCGGGGTGGATGACATCATTACAGACTACACCACTGAGAAATAAAATAAAAGCCAGATGTCTGTAACTTTATACCTGGGTAGTTCCAAGTTTAGTACTTATCTGAATAAACTTGCTCATACTTGTCAGGGAATGCAAGGTAATGACTGTACTATAAACCTTCTCACCAATGAATATTAAATGACCAGTTTGAAACAACACCTTCTCCATTGTGCTTTCTTTACAATGATTTTTACAAGTTAATGTATTTGTATCCCTGTTGCTTCTAAGCAGTTTAGAAAAAGACCTTCATAATTCTTAATTACACCAGATTTGTCCAAATTATCTGTAATTCATAGAGGTGGGCACATCAAATTGGCATATGCATCAAAATGTATTGGGCCAGCTTTTCCTCCAGCAGCAAACCTCACTAAAACACTCCAAATACAGTTTGTTCCCTACTTTTAAAAAGTGGTTTATTTTCTGTCTAGAGGGGGAAAAGCACCCAATAAACTATGTGACCCATGTGTGCATACAAGACAACACCTCACTAGATTGGGGCCATTCTGCTTACTCTTTGGTTACTTTATCAACAGGGAAAACTGTCAATTACCATCTAGGTAACTGTAAATCTACATCCAGTGTGTGACTAAGAGTAATTAACTAGGAAGACAGCAACATTCTAACAGTGAATAAACAGAGCATTGTATAACATGAATATCCATACTGTCGTAACCATCTAGCTAACTATGCTGCAAAACTGCAGCACAGCATTTATGCCACAGCTTTTATATTAAAACATTTTGTAGAGTGACTTGCTTATTACAAATTAACCAAAAGAAAAATAATGTTAAGAACCATTTGAGCTCTGGGAAGCATGCATAGCTGCTTAGTAACCAGCAGGAAGGATATTAGTACTCAAAAGATCAGCATTAATAAGTGAGAAGTGCCTATGTTATCAATTCCATTCGGGGACAACAGGGGGCAACAGGGATAATCATTCATTCATTCAATCACATTTTTCCACTGACCCTCAGCAATCTTCAGGATTTGCTTTACTAAACATTTACAAACCTTCCCAGCTACATTCTTTTTAGATGTACCATATCCATATATCCATAGTAATCCATATGGATTACTACTTCATATAAGAAAATCATATATCTATTACCTGTGTGCAATTAAAACAGTATTGTATTGAAAACAAGTTAAATGACTTGTTTAGTTTATGTTTCTGTACTTGGCTAGATTTAAAGGGATGCAAGTTCCTGATTTCTGTGAGCAACAGGGAAAGCATAGAAAACAAGGAAAGGGATTCTAACTCCAATTTTTTTAATTTAAATTACAAACGATAAATTCATTTATTTACATAAAAAGCTGAATGCATGCAAGTGCCAAGTACTGGATAAACTGCTGAAAATGAGAAACAGAGACTACTCTTAGTCCAGCTGTGAACTATTTCTACAAGCCCCACAGAAAATATTTTCTTAAGGCTAGTTTCGTATATGATGCAGGGTCAAAACAGTAGATGCAATTACTAGGTGCAAACACTTCAGTGCAACATGAGAGTAAGACCTGAAGGATTTTGCATTATACGATTTGGAAATAAAATTCAACATGAAGTTCTTCAGGCAGTTTAAGGCTACTGTGTGATACAGTAATCTCTGGCAAAAACGTGTCAACCACAGTATCTAGGAAAGGTACAATATATAAGTTATTTATATAATATTATTTAAATATGTTCCTTCTACAGTTAAGTTGGAAAGTCCAGCTGAAGTTTAAATCTTTTCAGGTTCTAAAGGTTTGAAACTCCTGCAAAGGTTTTGCACCCCTCTTAAGAATCTTAAGAATTCTCTTGGGTAGTTAAGCCCTATGGTAACTACTTCAGTTGCCTACCTTTCATCATGAAGTTTACAGACACCAATATGCATCATAATGAAATAGAGATCTGATGTCAGATGTATACAATAAACATGAATACTAGGCCTCTCCTTTTGGTTATGAATGTGACTGTATGCTAGTCTATGCTTTGGAATTTAAATAGCAAGTTCTCTCTGACCACCCAGAACCAGTCCATCAGTGCACTCGGCTAGGGCACCCTGAAAAACTGAGTAACAATAGTAAAGAATCCCCAAAGCAAGAGACCACCAGTGCCTGAAGAAATAGGTCGGGAAGAGATTGAAGTGTTGTTCCTCTTTCCACAGCTTGTGTATACTGCCATACAAACAAGCCCAGGAAAAACAGGCAGCATATATTTACTGAATAGGCACCTCCTTATAACAAATGAAATATCATGCATATACTTACAAATGCTGTCCGAAAGAAGCTCAAGGGACATGAGATTACAAGTTGCTTAAATCTGTTCAATTATTTTTATTTTTTAAAAAGAGACAACACACCAAATAGACCATCAAGAGTTATCTTACCCCCATCTAGGCTGCGAGACATAGTATAGCGTTTGCTTGATGAACGTTCAAAGTAAGGCGCAGGACGGTCTATCAATGCACTGGCTCTCCTCGTTTGGGCTTGTGTCCTCCCACTGTAGCGAAACTTGGAACCTAAAGTCAGGAATTTCTTTGGAGGAGCTTCTGGTAGCAAGAGCCTAGAATATATGGTAGAGAATGACAATATATGTAGACTATTTCGAGTGCTAAAAAGCTGAAATTCTGTGTTTTCAATTTATGTCTACATTTTATAATCCTTGAGTTGGAGAGATATAAATGCAGCAGCACTCAGTATTACACGAGAACTATATTGTTAATATGTTGGAACATCTAAATATTCAAAGTATATGGAACAATAATTATATCAGTTATTGTTTCAAGAACAACATATGCCAACAGCTGGTTCTTCATAAGATCAAAGGGAGAAATAACTATTTTTTTCCTCAGCAATTGACTGAGACTGACTGTACTTGACTACATGTTCATGCTGACACATCTGCAAAGGCTCCTGCATTCTGTAAAAAACCAACCACACCCCTCTAGTACTAAGATAACACGAACCAATTGTCTGAGTCAGTATTAGGCAGATTCATACAATTCTGAGTTCCAAAAATCATACTGTTTAGGAAGGGATATGAAAAGGGATCTGACATCAATTTGGTGTGACAGTGTGAATTATTTTTTTGTTCCAGTTTAGCTAACCACAATAAGTTGCCGTTATGTCACTTGGCACAAAACCTACAATGGATCAGCACAGCGTTTATATGATACAGAAAAATAGTACAAGCCAAGTACAGTATTAGATGATAGGTTCACATGGTTTTCCTCACATTTTCATTAAATTGGTTTGTGTATTACAGTACAGCTAAACATATCTGGAAAGAATTTCACTGGACAAAAGGGCAAGAACGTTACACAGACTTATTTTGTATCTCTATTAGATTTTAGGTTTCTGTTCTGTATTTGAAAACAACCCTTTAAAAGGAAATAATGTACCTGAAAAATGTATGGTGTTCAACACATACTTTCCACAAACGTTTTGCAGCACGATGATTTGGCAATTTAAACCCAATAGTGCTTTCAAACTGCTCAAACTAGGAGAGAATAGAACATTTCATTCATTTCTAGTTAAGATATATCAAATATAGTATGACACATTTATTTCAAATAAATCACTCAATCTATATGTTTCACATCTGTACAAACATATTACATATAAAACAGACCAGGAGACCACTATTTGAGCTGCCAAGTTAAGCACATAACACTCATGGGGAATTCTAGATTTATGATTGCCCATGAAACCTTAATTTCATTATTTGTGAGAGACCAACCTCCGGGTTGAGTATAAGAACATTCCTGGAGGAATACATCATACCATAAAGAATACACAAGGGAGGAAATTAAGGTAAGAAGAGCAAACTGTTACTCCGGGATTTCCTAACAACTTTAGTGTTGAATGCAACTACCTAATATTATTTTAAGGTATATCATTCAAAATAATGATGTTATGTGTCAGAGCTGCACAACAGATAGGAAAACATATTTGGCTTTGAAATTGTACACACAAATGCCACAACAGAAAATTTTGGTGAATGGGAAGACAAAAGCACAATTTCCCCCCACACGCTAATTATCCATGTGCAGGGCTTTTTTTTTTCAAATGGAAGAACATTCAATCTTGTGAGCACATAACTATGATCTGAAGGATACAGCCCAGACACAAGGTTTACTATGACTTTTATTTGGTGAGATATTAATATCAGAAATATTAATGTTATACTAGAGAACAGAAGAAACACACTCCTAGTTTGCCTCAGCCTCAGATTTACTATTCTTGAAGATGACCGACTGAAGAGTTTGTAGTTTCTTGGGAAACAAAAGAGTTCTTGATTGCAGATATGCCCTTGAAAAGACTGTGAACTGATAATTTAGTGACTCTACATTGTAATGTTTATTACGATCCAGTGGTTTCATGCCATTTGCTATGATCACAATCATGCCACCAGAGGGCAATCTTTTAACAATACTGTAGTCTATCCAGACAAGATGTGCAATTAACAACATCCTGTAGAGCTATCAGGGCTGCAAAACTCAAATGCCCTAGTGGGCCAGAACCATCCACAACTTGTCATGCAGGGGCCAAGATCAATTTTTAGCACATTATTACGTTAAAATTAAAATATTATTAACTTATGGATCTATTCCCCTTGTCAATGGACCAAAGAATAATGACCAGAAAATAGGTCCTGTATCTACTCAATCAGTGGGGCCCCTGGAGTGCAAGCCAGCCCAAGATAAATGCCAACTCCTCTCCTCTCCCTAAATACAGGTGAAACTCGGAAAATTAGAATATCATGCAAAAGTCCATTAATTTCAGTAATGCAAATTAAAAGGTGAAACTGATATATGAGACAGACGCATTACATGCAAAGCGAGATAAGTCAAGCCTTAATTTGTTATAATTGTGATGATCATGGCGTACAGCTCATGAAAACCCCAAATCCACAATCCCAGAAAATTAGAATATTACATGGAACCAAGAAGACAAGGATTGTAGAATAGAACAATATCGGACCTCCGAAAAGTATACAGTGTACTGTGCTTGCTTGGCCAGCAAACTCGCCTGACGTGACCCCATAGAAAATCTACGGGGCATTGCCAAGAGAAGGATGAGAGACATGAGACCAAACAATGCAGAAGAGCTGAAGGCTGCTAATGAAGCATCCTGGTCTTCCATAATACCTCATCAGTGCCACAGGCTGGTAGCATCCATGCCACGCCACATTGAGGCAGTAATTGCTGCAAAAGGGGCCCAAACCAAGTACTGAATACATATGCATGCTTATACTTTTCAGAGGTCCGATATTGTTCTATTCTTCAATCCTTGTCTTCTTGGTTCCATGTAATATTCTAATTTTCTGGGATTGTGGATTTGGGGTTTTCATGAGCTGTACGCCATGATCATCACAATTATAACAAATTAAGGCTTGACTTATCTCGCTTTGCATGTAATGCGTCTGTCTCATATATCAGTTTCACCTTTTAATTTGCATTACTGAAATTAATGAACTTTTGTGCGATATTCTAATTTTCCGAGTTTCACCTGTAGTTGTTGCTTTCAGGCTGCAACCTTAGGCATGCTTACACGGGAGTAAACCTCACTGGATACACCATGGAACATATTTCTGAGAAAACATACATAAGATGGTGCTATAAGGCAGTTTCCAGCTCCTGTGTTGCTGCAGGATACCTGGGGGCCACTAAAATAATCCCTGAGGGCCGAATCTGGCCCCTGGGCCTTATGTTGTGCATCCCTGAGCTAGATAAACCAGAGCATACAATCCACAGTTATTCTGGAAGGAATGTATGTTTGCCCTGATTAATGTCCGATTACTAAAACAGAGTCTCAAATATGTATATAATCTGCTAATGGAAGGTTTTACTGGATGTGTGAGTTTAGGTGGTGATGAAACTAAAACACTTCAAGTCAGAATTATCACTATGAACAATCACACAAATCAAGTGTTGCATGAAACTGAGCAAAGATCTTTCTTTTACCTCTCATTCACTAGTCTCTCCAGCTGTTGGTTGTTGGCAAGAAATATTGGAAATGTTCTGCTCACTGAAGTTCACTTACCTCCCCTGGTCGAATTTTGATGTAGAAGTTATTCCTCTTGTATGAAATTTTGAGAACCTTAGGCCAGGCAAACCTGTTTATTCTGAGTCTGTCCCGATAAATCAAAAGTCCACTTGCACAGACCCCTAACATGATTTCAACCCCTTCAGAGTCCTATAATAAATGATAGTAAGTGAGTAAATAAACAAACATGACTTGGAGGAGCTCTCTTTCCAAATATACTTGGTGTTCCATGTTGTCTTTAGAAGTGTCATGTTTCATTTTCACAATCAACTGTTTTATAGAATACACAGGCACTGACTTTAGTAACCAATTTCAATTTCCCCCTTTTTGTTAATCTTTTGAAAATGTGTCTAGGGATCAAGCTAGTTCCCCTTTCACAGCTAAAACACGAAGCAATCCTGCATATGCAATAGCATCCTAATGTCTTCTAATCATCAGTACAGGGCTGAACAACTTCGGCCCTCCTGCAGTTGTACTATAACTCCCATAATCCCTAGTTATTGGCTACTGTGGCTGGGGATTATGAGAACTGTACTGCAAGAACTCCAGTGCAGCCTAATGGCGCAGCGGGAAAAAGACTTGTCTGGCAAGCCAGAGGTTGCTGGTTTGAATCCCCACTGGTATGTTGTCCAGACTATGGGAAACACCTATATCGGGCAGCAGCGATATTGGGAGACGTCTAGTGAGCCCAGAAGCATCATATATGAGCATCTAAGCACACGACCTGTCAGGCAATAGGGTGCTGCCAGGTGGGGGTGGCGGCAGGAGGCACCTTTAAGCATAAATTAGTAGGTGCTTACCTCTGCTCAAGGCACACCTGCAAGCTGCTCCAAGCAGCAGTATGCCGCCCAACACTGCCTGCAGTGGGGAATCCGCTCTGCCATTCACCTGGCTTCCATGGTGCCGATCCCCCACCTGCGGCCAGGTGAGTGGCAGAGTTGATCCCCTGCCTTATTGGAGTGCTGGATGGCATGCTGCTGCTTGGAGCAGCTTGCAAGTGTGCCCAGAGCGAAGGTAAGCACCTACTAATTCATGCTCAAAGGTGCCTCTCACCACCCCCACATGGCCACTACAGCTGCCAGGATTTGAAGTGCTGAGTTTAACTGGATGGTGAAGAATAAATACTAAGCTGCAATCTCCACAGTGGGCAGCTGGATGGCAATTCTTATAACATGGACAGTATGAATCATGGTCTGTCAGGGCTTGACAGACTATCAGATAAAAGGAGGTGGGCGAGGAAGGGCTGCCAGACCCCAATGTTCTAACCAACATTCCTTTTTAATAGATTCTATTAATGATATTTTTGCTAAAAATTCCAATGTGTATTGACTGAAGCTTTTTCAAAACTGTTATACTACTAGAATAAAATATTCAGACTTCTATTTATTGGCTAACATTTGTTGCAGCCTTAGGATGATGGTGTGCAGCCCTCATGGAATATTTCTGCAAGTGAATAGGGATTTTGCAGGGAAGAGAAAGCAAAAATTGCACACCAATCCCCCTCCCTGCATGCTACACTGTGAGGCAAGCCTTGACTGCAGCTAGTCTACCCATGCCTTATGAGGGCAGAGGTGTTGCTCCACCCTCCTAAGGCTGCGGAGAATGTCAGCAATTCTCTCTTTTGTAATTAATGAAGCTCTTCTCATGATCAGTTAGGAGAGCTTCCGTCGGGTCTGCGGGGAGAGCAGGTTAACTTACCCCTGCCTGCAGACGATCACTGAGCCGTTCCTGGGTGGCCAATTGGCCGCCCACACAATTACTGGCTCAGTCAAGGAACTGGGTGGGGCTGCTGGGATCGGGGGCCGCTTGGTCCCCAGAAGTCACAGGATGCCCCGTGCAAGTGTGCAGGGCATCCTGGGGAGACCCCTGGGACTGGAAGGCTTGTTTGAGCTTCCCGGCAGGGGTCTCCTTGTGTGTCACTGCAGTGCAGAGGCACGCCACAGCAGCACACAATCAGAAAACCCGGGTTAGTGGAGCGCTCGCTCCACTAACCTGGGTTAATGGGAGGACTACTTTGGCGGGCTACCCAAAGCTCCTTTAGCCCGGTTTCCCCTCATCGCGAGAATAGCCTCAATATGTATTATCTTTTTGTAGCATTTTTATCTAGACCTCATTTCTTCCCAGTTTGTTATTCATACGTGCTTGATAAAAATAATTGTGTTTTGGCAAGTAGTCGTAATATCTCTTTTTCAGATGAATTTTCAGATGGCATAATTTACACAGAATATTTCACAGATACTACTCTATCTAGCTATCTATCAATTAGATTTATATACCGCCCTTCCAAAAATGGCTCAGGGCAGTTCACAACATGATAAAAACAATTAAAACAAATTAACAATTAAAATCAAACTATTAAAACACAGTAAAACCAACAAAACAGCTAAAAGCCCTAAAACAGTATAAAATTAAAACTACACATTTAAAAAGCTGAAAAAGCTTAGGTGAAGAAGTGGGTCTTCAGATGTTTTTTAAAATAGTCAGGGATGGAGAGGATCGCATCTCAGCAGGGAGTGCATTCCACAATCTCGGGGCAGCAATCGAGAAGGCCCGTCTCCGTGCGGCCACCAGACGAGCTGGCGGTAACTGGAGACGGACCTCCTCAAGTGACCTCAGTGGACGGTGGGGCACATAACGAAGAAGGCGTTCTCTTAAATACCCAGGGCCTAAGCCGTTTAGGGCTTTATAAGTTATAACTAGCACTTTGTATTCTGCCCAGAAACCAATTGGCAACCAGTGTAGCTCCCTCAGCAAGGGAGTAATGTGGTCTCTCCGAGATGACCCGGAGACCAACCTGGCTGCCGCATTCTGAACCAACTGAAGTTTCCGGACTACGTACAAAGGCAGCCCCACATAGAGCACATTACAGAAGTCCAGTCTGGAGGTTACCAACAAATGTACCACTCTTTTGAGGTCACTGATCTCGAGAAATGGACACAGCTGACGTATCAGCTGGAGCTGATAGAAAGCACCCCTGGCCACCGCCTTAACCTGAGAAACCAGGGAGAGGTGTGAATCCAGAAGTACTCCCAGACTGCGGACCTCTTCCTTTTGGGGAAGTGTGACCCCATCTAGAACAGGTAGATCAAAATTGTCTCTGGAGTTCCGACCCCACACAATAAGTACCTCTGTCTTATCTGGATTCAGCGTCAGTTTATTCTCCCTCATCCAGCCCATTACTGCCTCCGGGCAGGCATTCAGGGAAGATATGCCAGCTTCTGAAGAAGTAGATCTGGGTGTCATCAGCATATTGATAACATCCCGCTCCAAATTCCCTGATGATCTCTCCCAGTGGTTTCATGTAGATGTTGAAAAGCATTGGAGAGAGTACGGAGCCTTGAGGGACACCATACTTAAGCTCAGATTTTGAAGAGCAACAGTCTCCAATCGACACCATCTGGAATCTATCCGAGAGGTAGGAGCAGAACCACTGTAAAACAGTGCCTCCCACTCCCAACCCCTTCAGACATTCCAGAAGGATACTATGGTCGATAGTATCGAAAGCCGCCGAGAGATCCAAGAGGACCAACAGAGTCACACTTCCTCTGTCAATTCCCAACTGAAGATCATCCATCAAGCCGACCAAGGCAGTCTCCACCCCATAGCCCGTCCAGAAGCCAGTTTGAAATGGGTCTAGATAATCAGTTTCCTCCAAGACTGCCTGGAGCTGAGAAGCCACACAGTGATCATTCTCATATATATATATGTATGTGTGTATGTATATATATATATATATATATATATATATATATATATATATATATATACACACACACACACACACACACACACACACACACACACACACACACATATATATATACACATATATATACATATATATATTTCACAGTGATCATATATTAAACATCAACAGAACAACAGATGACGCTTACTCCAGCTCTTCTCTAGTCATGCACTGAGATGTTGTGCTGATATGCAAAAAGATTTGGGGGTGGGGGTCGGACACAGCATGCCTTCTGGTGGAATGCTGTCCACTGAACCACACACAGGTTTCCCATTCCAGTAAAGGCAATTAATATAACATAAAAGAGAAGACCTTTATTCAGTGAGCCATGTACACTTCTCTGAAATACTCTGGAAATTTGGCTGAAGGCCTTTTGAAATCCATGCATCTATTGTGCACATTTATCCCAGTTTCTGAAAACATGTTATGAAGAATGAAAACACTCACAATAGTATTGACTTCACTATCTTTTCCCCTCCTGCTGAGTGGCTTTTTGCCAAGAACATGAATGCTTTCACTCTATAGTATCTAAAATCTGCACATATCTTGCATGGGGGTGAACAAAACATAATTAAGTAACCGCCGCTTTTGACAAACATACTGGGGAAACATACTAACAGTGCACATGGGCTTCTCACAAAAGCACACACACAACACTAAGATCCGCACTTCTTAAGCATGAGTACTCTTGCACAAGAGTGTAGCAATTTTTGTTGGTTTCCCCTTGCTCTGGCAATGCTATTTGACCTGTGGAAAAATACTCCCGAAGGCTGTGCGACCCTCAGGGATGTGTTTCCACCATCAAAGAGTGCTTCTGGAGCAAGGCAAAAGTCTTTCTGCTCTACATGCTCCAAAAAGTGCATGCCTTTTGGTATCTAGGAGGCTAGTGTGCATGTGTGCTGTTGGTACACTCACATACAGTTAGGATGTTAGTCACTATTTCATCATACAATGAAGCTTATCTTGGTTTGTTAATGTGTTCTAGTTCAATAATTATAAAAAATAGGCAGGATCTGGACTAATTCCTATTCAATTTAATGGGACTTTAGTTAGTAATGACTTATTTCAATGGTGTTTAGTTTTGACTAAATTAGACTGGATCTTGCCCACAATTTAATTAAAAATGACAAATCCAAGAAAAGCCTACTTCGGAGCAAATTACAGAAGTATTCTTCAGTAATTAAATATGAAATATGACTGTTCTGAAGGGTCCTATCCCTTGCAGCAGTGCTCAGGCAGTGCTGAAGGCTGCACCAGCATAAAGGGACAGAATTAGGTTCCAGAGCTAGAATAAGGGGAAAGGTTAGCCACTAGTTCCAGGCCTGGGACTTCTGGGAGGAATTAGTTACTTCCTGGGAGGAAGTGGCATTCCAGAGAAGAGTCAGTTGCCTGCTGGTCTAGGAGCAAGAGGAAGCAACAAGCTTGTATTTCTCTTGCAAAGAAGGCATCAAGCAAGAGAACACAGCAAAGAAATAAGAAATAAATCACCAAGAAAACAAGAGGGGAAGGAGAAACTTAGTCTGTTAGGGCTGGAGATTTTCTAGGCTTTGTTTTCTGGCTGGGGGGAAGTGTTTGTGTCTTTGACCGAAGAGTAGCCTGAGCAGGGGATTCACTCCAGGCGAGTGCCAGCCTCAGCTTGTGGGAGGGGTCACATTCCTGAGCACAGTCAGTTTGTCTGCTGGTCTTGAATACAAGGGTGAAGGCCTGAGAGCATAGTGAACAGGGAAAGCAAACAGGGCATTGGAATTTTGTGGAAGTTTAGTAGGAAGTGTGTGGGGGAGCCTGAAACAAGTCCGCTTGATCACAAGGAGCCCAGTGGGAAGAGAAGGTAAGTACTACTCCCTCTTTCATATTTTTGATAAAGGAAGTTTGAAGATTTAAACAGCACCAATACAGCTAAGACCTAACTTGCTAATAAATTATCTCCAAATACTGTGAACAACCAACAAAACCAGTTATGAAGATAGAAAGCCAAGAGAGGGGGCACTTCCCAGAGTATCGCATTTATGACTATTTGCCCCATGAGTAGAAGTCATGGATGTGCGTTCGGTGCAAGGAGCTCCTGGAACAGGTTCGTTCCCTCGAGACCAAGGTGGCGGATCTGGAAAAGCTCAGAGAGACATGTGGACGAGACCATCAGGGACGTGGTAGAGGCATCTCACTCCAAGGCTGATAGCTCCTCTGCTGTCAGGGAGAATGAAGGTCTTAGGGAAAGATGACATCAGTCTGAGGAAGAGGGAAATGCTCCTTTAGAAGGGACCCCTTCTGTGGACAATGAGCCCATATCCTCTCACACAGGGGATACTCCTAAGGAGGGCGAGGGCCTCCTAGTGGGTGATACGATCATTAGAGGATTAGAGAAATGGGTTTGTGACCTGCATGTTGACTGCAGGGTGACTTGCCTATTTGGTGTGAAGGTTGCGGACATCACGCAGCATCTAGATAGGCTGTTATGCAATGCTGGAGAGGAGACAGCTGTTGTGGTGCACGTCGGCACCAACTATGTGGGGAAATGTAGTTGGGAGGTCCTGGAAGCCAAATTTTGGCTGATAGGTAGCATATTGAAGTCCAAGACCCCCAAAGTAGCATTCTCAGAAATGCTACCTGTTCCACGCGCAGGTACAGTAAGACAGGTAGAGCTGAGGGGTTTCAATGCGTGGATGAGACGTTGATTCCAGGAGAAGGGGTTTAGATCTGTTAGGCACTGGGATACATTTTGGGGCAAGCAAGGCCTGTACAAAAGGGATGGGCTGCACTTGAACCAAGATGGAACCAGACTGTTGGCACTTAAAATTAAAAAGGTTGCAGAGCAGCTTTTAAAATGACGACTGGGGAATAGCCAACGGGAGCTGGGCAGTATCTGGATCAGCAAATACCATCCTTTAAAGTGCAAGGATGTAAAAGATTCCAGTAAAACAGAAGGGGGCAGAGCAGAACTACATAAAGAGCAGACAGGAGGCTGTTCTAGCTGGTCAAAGAGATTACAGAGCCAAAAGAAAGACAGCATACACCAGGTAAGAGATTCAGCATATAGGTGCTTATATGCCAATGCCAGAAACCTCCGAGCCAAGATGGGCGAACTGGAGTGCTTGGTTGCTAACGAAGAAATAGCTATAGTGGGCATAACAGAAACATGGTGGAACAGTGAGAACCACTGAGATATTGCTATCCCTGGATATAAACTCTAGAGAAAGGACAGGGAGGGGTGCTTTGGAGGTGGAGTAGCACTGTATGTCAAGCAAGGGATAGAATCTAACAAGCTAAAAAACCTAGGTAGACTAGAGTCCTCCACAGAAACCCTGTGGGTGACAATACAAGGCCTGAAAGGAAACGTGCTACTGGGGACGTGCTATCGCCCTCCGGATCAAAAAGCTGACAGTGATTGGGAGTTGCAGAAGGAAATCAGGGAGGCATCAAGAAGAGGCAGGGGAGTAATAATGGATGACTTCAATTACCCACACACAGACTGGGGAAATTCACAGTCAGGTCATGACAAAGAGGTCAACTTGCAAGATACATTGAATGACTGTGCCCTAGAACAATTGGTCTTGGAACCAACCAGAGAAAAGGCGACCTTGGACTTAATTCTGAGTGGCACCCAGGACATGGTGCCTGATGCCAGTGTCATCAACCTCTTAGGAAACATTGACCATAGTGCAATCACATTTGGCATAAATGTGGGGAGAGAATCACCAACGAAGTGTAACACAGACTTTTTGAATTTCAGAAGAGGAAACTTCTCCAAAATGAGGAGTATGGTGAAAAGAAAACTGAAAGGGAAAATCAAGAGAGTCACTCCAGAATGCATGGAATGTACTCAAAACCACAATACTAGAAGCCCAATTAGAATGTATACCAAAAAGGAAGAAAGGTATCACTAAGTCCAGGAGGATGTCAGCATGGCTAACAGGTAAAGTCAAGGAAGCCATAGAGGAGAAGACGACATCCTTCCGAAAATGGAAGGCCTACCCAAATGAGGAGAACAGAAAGGAACACAAACTCTGGCAAAAGAAATGCAAGGTGACAAAAAGGGAGGCAAAAAGTGATTTTGAGTAACATTTAGCTAAAAGCATCAAGGGGAATAACAAAAACTTCCTTCAATATATCAGAAGCAGGAAACCTGCCAGGGAGGCAGTTGGACTGTTAGACAATAGGGGAGTGAAAGGGATTATTAAGGAGGATATGGAGGTTTCAGAGAAGCTAAATGAGTTCTTTGCATCTGTCTTCATGGCAGAGGATACTGAGCATATACCTGTTCTTGAACCAGGCTTTTCAGGGACGGAGGCTAAAGAACTGAGTCAGATAGAAGTAAAAAGAGTTGATATTCGAAACTGTCTGGAAAAACTGAAAACGAACAAATCACCAGAGCCGGATGGCACCCATCCAAGAGTCCTCAAAGAACTCAAATGTGAAATTGCTGACCTCCTTGCAAAAATATATAACTTATCCTTGCAATCAGGCTCTGTAGCAGAGGACTGGAAAGTAACAAATGTAACACAGATTTTCAAAAAGGGATCCAGGGGCGAACCGGGAAATTACTGACTGGTTAGCTTAATGTCTGTTCTAGGCAAATTGATGGAAAACATTCTCAAAGATAAAATTGTAAAGCACACAGAAGAACAGGCCCTGCTGCGAGTGAACCAGCATGGCTTCTACAAAGGTAAATCTTGCCTAACAAACCTTTTGGAGTTCCTTGAGAGTGCCAACAAGTGTGTGGATCAAGGTGATCCAGTTGACATAGTATACCTGGACTTCCAAAAAGCTTTTGACAAAGTTCCTCATCAAAGACTCCTGAGGAAACCTAGCAGTCATGGGATAAGAAGACAAGTCCATGTGTGGATTGCTAACTGGTTGAAGGAAAGGAAACAGAAGGTAGGTATAAATGGAGAGTTTTCACAATGGAGGGAAGTAAGAAGTGAGGTCCCCCAGGGATCTATACTAGGACCGGTGCTTTTTAATTCATTCATAAATGATCTAGAAGCAGTGGTAAGCAGTGAGGTGGCCAAATTTGCAGACTCTTTTAGCTAACAAACCTATAACAAACTCCTTTAGGTAGTGAAATCCAAAACAGATTGTGAGGAGCTCCAAAAGGATCTCTCCAAACTAGGTGAGTGGGTGACAAAATGGCAAGTTTGGTTCAATGTTGGCAAGTGTAAGGTGATGCACACTGGGATGAAAAACCCCGACTTCAAGTATACGCTGATGGGATCTCAGCTGTTGGTGACTGACCAGGAGAGAGATCTTGGGGTCGTTGTGTACAGCTGGTCTAAAATGCTGAAGCAATGTGCGGCAGCTGTGAAAAAGGCCAATTCCATGCTAGGGATCATTAGGAAGGGGACTGAAAAACAAAACGGCTAATATTCTAATGCCCTTATACAAAACTATGGTGCAGCCACACTTGGAGTACTGCATACAATTCTGGTCACCACATCTAAAGAAGGACATTGTAGAACTGGATAATGTGTGGAAGACGGCAACCAAGATGATCAGGGGTCTAGAGCAGGGTTTCTCAACGTGTGGGTCCTCAGATGTTATTGGACTTCAACTCCCATAATCCCCAGCCCCAGTGGCCTTTGGTTGAGAATTATGGGAGTTGAAGTCCAATTACATCTGGGGACCCACACATTGAGAATCCCTGGTCTAGAGCACCTTCCTTATGAGGCCAGACTACAACACCTGGGGCTTTTTAATTTAGAAAAAAGATGACTGAGGGGAGACATGATAGAGGTCTATGCATGGTGTGGAGAAGGTGGATAGAGAGAAATTCTTCTCCATCTCACATAACACTAGATCCCGGGGTCATCCCATGAAATTGATTGCCAGGAAACTTAGAACCAATAAACGGAAGTACTTTTTTACACAACACATAATCAACTTATGGAATTCTCTTCCACGATATGTGATGACAGTCAACAACCTGGATGGCTTTAAGAGGGCTTTGGATAACTTCATGGAAGAGAGATCTATCAACGGCTACTAGTCTGAGGGCTATAGGCCACCTCCAGCCTCAGATGCAGAATGCCTCTGAATACCAGTTGCAGGGGAGTAACAGCAGGAGAGAGGGCATGCCCTCAACTCCTGCCTGTAGGCTCCCAGTGGCATCTGGTGGGCCGCTGTGTGAAACAGGATGCTGGACTAGATGGGCCTTCCTGGGCCTGATCCAGCAGGGCTGTTCTTATGTTCTGCACTCAACCTTATAAGATTAAGCTGTTGTGACACAATCTGAAACTTGTTCCACTGCTTCCGAAGTGGCATCCCTTATTAGGCAAATGGAACAATGATAGAGAGCACGTTTCCAGCTTGCCACTGTTACCTATACCAATATGTATTTCCCCTTTCCTTTAGTGTTTAGTTGGCACAGTTTTGCCCAAGCACCACAGTTCTGTGGATGTTGCACAATGGGCCACCAATGGCCCTCCCACTCTCCCGAACCCATGCAGCTGTGCTACACCCAGGCTTTGTTGGCTCAGCAGTGCCAAAGCCTGATCCAGTGCAAGGGCAAAACTGAAATTCAGAACTACAACAAAATATTACACAGATCAGATTAGGTCCTAATTTAGTTAAGAGTATTTTAGTATTCTTTTTATTTTGTCATAAGTGCATCATAATACATGCAATAAATTGGAGGATTCACTAGTGTGAAATAAGAATAAACAGTATAGAATAAAATATTACTTGTTAAAAAGCAACTTAACTAGGCCCATAATGTGAATCTATATAGATCTATTGTCTGTACCTTGGCATGGTGTAGATCTACTCCATACATGGACAATTTTTTTGCATTCTCCAGGAAATGCATCTCAGCTTCTGCAGGTGTCATCCCCCTAAAGACAATCAGTGAAAACAGTTCGCCATTTAATTAAAAACATTTAATTTAAAAAAACAACCCAACAGTTCACCAATGAATTAAAAAATATTATCTCCCCATCCCTCTGAAAAATGCATATATTATTTAGGATAATTCAACTGAGAGGTCATAAGATTTCATACCACTGCCTATTTTTAGATTAAATGTATATTCATTTTATTTTTTCCTCAAGAAGTATGTCAAAATTTAACAACTTTTCTTGAATGAGCCTCAGATTCAAGGAGCTGTATTATATTTATCCCCTCCTCACCCCCGCTTATCTCACCTATGGCTTTTGTGAAGCTCTATTACTTTGTCTTCGAGTTCTTTAGTATGGTTTGGTGCAAAGCGAAATTCACTGACATAATCACTTCCATATTCATCAGGATCATAATCTCCAAGTTCTGACTGAACTGTGTAGGAGCCCAAGAGTGCAAGTGTAACAAAAGAACATGGCAGCCGTCCAGAAACTATGTCATCTCTCAACTGTAAGCAGAGGTAGTACCTGCAACAGATTAAAAACACCTTCACATACATACACAAAGCATTCCCATACTCAGTTTAACACTTGGAGGCTCTCCACATAAGCAGTTTGGTCAAGCCCGCTCTCCCTGCACACAAGTGGCTAGGCCGCCCACACGATTTCCAGCTCCATCACAGAGTCAGTAAGGGTGGGGATTGGGGGCCACCCAGCCCCGCAAGTCCCAGCGCAAGTGCATGGGGCACTCTGGAGAGACCTCTGAGGCTGGTAAGTTTGCTGTTGCCTCCCGGTCAGGAGTCTACTCACAGGTCGCCACAGCGTGGCGTCAGCTCCGCTAACCTCATTTAACGGGGGAGGGAGGGTGGATTTACCTGGGCTAGCAGCCGGGAGCTGTGCAGCTCCCAGTGCTCCACACAACCGCTCGAAAGCGGGTTGGGCTCCCTTAGTCCGCTTTCGAGCTGTCGTGAGAATAGGCTCAGAGAATCCTAAATGTAAATACAAGTTCCAGAAATTCACAAGCAAGTGAAGTTCGTATGGAAATTTGCCATTTGGTGTCAGATAAAGCTAAAGGATTTATTGAAGATTTTGAAGCTATTCTCACAACCAGCAGGAACCAGTTTCTGCAGCTCGTGAGAACCAATGGGCTCGAGGGCAAGCCTGGTGGCCCCACAGCGGCAAGCCTGCTTGTGTAGCCACTCTCTTAAAAGAGGTTAACAGAGTGAGCGCTCCATTAACCTCGTTTTTTTGGTCGTGTGTCTGCTGTGGCTGCTTGCAGCCACGGTGAACACACTTGGGGGGAGGGGACTCCCAGTAATGCACTGCGCACTTACACTTGCACAGTGCATTACTGGGGCTCCAGGGAGTGGGGCACTGTGCGGCAGTGCTTTCCTTCATCCGACCCCTGGAGCTGCCGGGCGAGATGTGGTAAGGCACACGAATGTCAGAGTCCAGCCACCGCTCATCTGGGCAGGTGATCCGCCCGCCCAGCGACAGGTTTGTGATCGTCTGCGGGGAGAGCAGGTCAAAGCCACTCCCACCGCAATCCTCCCCCCAGCGCTTCACACTGCTTGTGTGAAGCGCCTCAAAAAATGTCTGGAAGCCATCTCTGTCCACTGTCTACTTTCACAAGACCTTTACTGTTATCATTGTCTTCCCCTTCCCGAATTACCCTGAAGGGAGAACTTTAAGGAAACCAGTGAGGAGGGCTAGAGACTTCTCCAGTTCCCTGGCAGTAATGGAGGTTTCCAAGCATGTTCCAAACCATCCATTACGGTTGATGAGCCTGAATAACTGTAGTTTACAGTTCCTTCTGGTTCAACTGAACCAGGGGAACTTAAACTTCACAGTTTCTGAGCCTCCCCATTGCAATATGTCTCTGTGTCACAAAGGGCACCTCTCAACACCACTGTCTCTGCCCACAAGGGCACTGAACCAAGCCAATTCTGAAGTAGGTATGAATTTCAAGTGGTGTTTGGCTCAGTGCAGGGTGGTGGTGGAACCACTTCACTTATCACCAGCTACCATCATGATGGTAAATAATGAACACCAGAAAACAGAAGTATGACAGTTGGTAAATGGTAACTACTACTACTAATAATAATAATACTTTTCAGGACCAATTTAAGGAGAGTGTGTTGCAATACCTTGTAATATCTTCATAATAATAATAATACTTTTCAGAACCAATTTAAGGAGAGTGCGTTGCAATACCTTGTAATATCTTCAGAAAGCTGGGCAGGATCAGGAGGGTAGAATTTCACATTAAATGAGAAATGCCAAGCACCACCTACAAGAGAACAAAGGATTAATGGGAGGCCCTGCACACTGTGCCCAATTATAGCTACTCTATTTAGTTATGTGGGTTATTTTCTATGCTTTCATAATGAAATTTTAAGGTTTAAATTTTGCTTTCTTTTACCATAAAACTCCCATAGCCATCACTGATATTTCTTTTCCAGTGCAGAGATTTGGTTCTTAGCAAACAGAAATTTACCTGTATTGCCCATAAAACACTGTAAGCAAAGAACTTGTTTGCTTGGCCAAGATACAGTTTACACAAGTGAAACAAAAAGAGACAAGAATGAACCCTGCCAGCTAAATATTCAGCAGTTTCAAACTCTGTGCCCATAACCAAGTGAAATACACAATTATATCTATAACACAACCAGCAGCACCTTCCAGAGTGCTCTCTCAGCACAAACCCTGTCCAATTGTGCTCATGATAAAGACAAAGGAAAGTGTAAAGGTCCCTTGCCCTGAAAACCTTAGGATTAAGCAATGTTATATTAACTAGCTGGGACGAGTGCAGAGCATCTGCACCTCTAGTTTCTCCCGCCCACCCACTGCTGATTTCTTCCCCCACCCTTCCATCACCATTTTCTTCCCCTGCCCACCCACCACCACTTTCTTCCCCTGCCCTCCCTCCAATGGTCCCTCTAATTTGTTTCATATCTGTGTGGAAGGAGTTTTGTGTTGGGTGACAGTATCAAGGCAGTGTGTGTGCATGTGCATTCAGAATGGGGCCATCCTGATTCAACCTAAGTGGGATCTAAAATGAACTGAGCAGACATCCAAAAACTTGTAACCATGTGCATGCCTTAGAGGGAACAGTGCCGCCCTCCTGCTGACATTTTTGTGCCCCACCTGCCACCACGGTTTTCTCGCCCCACCCATGCCGCCATTTTGTCCCCTGCCATTTTGTTTCCTGCCTCACCTCCAGTGCCACCGCTTTCCTCTTACCCTGTTGTTGGCAGCTTGCTTGTGAACTCTAGCGAGAGCTGCCACACATGGGATTAGTAATGGATATGCTATATATATTTTATTTATTTATATTTCAAGTGACTTATTCTTTTTCAGCAACCAGTTTAGTTTTAAAGCAACAATACTGAGGATATATTCTGTGGAATTGTAAGAACGGTGTGAAGGCACACAAGTAATCAAATGCAATGAAGCACCTGAGGAAAAATTGATCCTTTACAAATACAGGTGAAACTCAAAAAATTAGAATATCATGCAAAAGTTCATTAATTTCAGTAATGCAAATTAAAAGGTGAAACTGATATATGAGACAGACGCATTACATGCAAAGCGAGATAAGTCAAGCCTTAATTTGTTATAATTGTGATGATCATGGCGTACAGCTCATGCGAACCCCAAATCCACAATCCCAGAAAATTAGAATATTACATGGAACCAAGAAGACAAGGATTGAAGAATAGAACAATATCGGACCTCTGAAAAGTATAAGCATGCATATGTATTCAGTACTTGGTTTGGCCCCTTTTGCAGCAATTACTGCCTCAATGCGGCGTGGCATGGTTGCTATCAGCCTGTGGCACTGATGAGGTGTTATGGAAGACCAGGATGCTTCAATAGCGGCCTCCAGCTCTTCTGCATTGTTTGGTCTCATGTCTCTCATCCTTCTCTTGGCAATGCCCCATAGATTCTCTGTGGGGTTCAGGTCAGGCGAGTTTGCTGGCCAATCAAGCACAGTAATCCCATGGACATTGAACCAGGTTTTGGTACTTTTGGCAGTGTGGGCAGGTGCCAAGTCCTGCTGGAAAATGAAGTCAGCATCCCCATACAGCTCGTCTGCGGAAGGAAGCATGAAGTGCTCCAAAATCTCCTGATAGACGGCTGCATTGACCCTGGACTTAATGAAGCACAGTGGACCAACACCAGCAGATGACATGGCTCCCCAAATCAACACAGACTGTGGAAACTTCACACTGGACTTCAAGCATCTTGCATTGTGTGCCTCTCCATTCTTCCTCCAGACTCTGGGTCCTTGGTTTCCAAATGAGATGCAAAAGTTGCTCTCATCAGAAAAGAGGACTTTGAACCACTGAGCAACAGACCAGTTCTTTTTTTCTTGAGCCCAGGTAAGACGATTCTGACGTTGTTTGTTGTTCAGGAGCGGCTTGACAAGAGGAATACAACATTTGAAGCCCATGTCCAGGATCCGTCTGTGTGTGGTGGCTCTTGATGCACTCACTCCAGCCTCAGTCCACTCCTTGTGAAAGTCCCCAACACTTTTGAATGGCCTTTTCCTGACAATCCTCTCCAGGCTGCGGTCATCCCTGCTGCTTGTGCACCTTTTTCTTCCACACTTTCCCCTTCCACACAACTTTCTATTAATGTGCTTTGATACAGCACTTTGGGAACATCCAACTTCTTTTGCAATTACCTTTTGAGGCTTTCCCTCCTTATGGAGGGTGTCAATGATGGTTTTCTGCACAACTGTCAAGTCAGCAGTCTTTCCCATGATTGTGATTCCTAATGAACCAGACTGAGAGACCATTTAAAGGCTCAGGAACCCTTTGCAGGTGTTATGGATTGATTAGCTGATTGGAGTGGGACACCTGGAGCCTAGACTGTTGAACCTTTTCACAATATTCTAGTTTTCTGGGATTGTGGATTTGGGGTTCTCATGAGCTGTACGCCATGGTCATCACAATTATAACAAATTAAGGCTTGACTTATCTCGCTTTGCATGTAATGCGTCTATCTCATATATCAGTTTCACCTTTTAATTTGCATTACTGAAATTAATGAACTTTTGCACGATATTCTTATTTTTCGAGTTTCACCTGTAAAGTAAGTCCCCAGTTAATGGACAGAATTGAATGGGGCGGGGGTGGTGGTGGTGAACCAGGTCCATCTTTTACATAGTATCATCGGATGGGGCCTTTGAACAGTTTGGTGGGACTGTTTTGCACAAATACCAAATGGCATCAAGTGTAGGTAGCTACTACATGTAGTGAAGACTTTGTGCCCAACAATTTGATACATGCCACACAATAGCCAATTCAACCCAAGCAGGCATGTCTTGTGGTGGCACTGAAACAATCACATAGTAGTAGCAAACGATGACTGTGAGCTACCACACCAGAAGGCTCGTTGAATGTCTCAGCTAAAAGAATCTAGTTTTAAAGTGGCCTTCAGGCAACGTGATGTTCATGGAAAGAACTAGTATGCATCCAAAATAAATAATTTATGCTTTTAACTATATTCTAAATGAGAACAGAACTCCCAAACTCATCCAATTCATATTATTTTAATCTAAGCAAGCCAATCCACTTATGGCGTTGAAGATGGTTTTCACTTTCACTTTGTTAGAGCAATCCAAAATCGACCATTCACGTATGTGCAAGGGAACTAGAAAATATTTAATTTCTACATTTATAGATGCTCTTCCTCCAACGATCCCAGAACAGTGTATATGGTTATATTTTACCCAAACAACAATCCTGTGAAGTAGGTTAGGCTCAGAGATAAGCTTCCTTTGTAATTTTCACCCTAACAAATGAGGCAAGTTGCAGTTAGTATTCAAAGTGGTTTGCCTTGCTTCATCTGTCATGGGAGCTGTAGCCCGGGGGGGGGGGGGGGAGAGCCAACGGTGTGCACGCAGTTCCTTTGTTAGTAACTCTGCTGAGTTATCAATTCAGAGGCCTTGGAATTTATTCACTTTTATACAAGTGTTTTGGACAAGGGGGATTTTTTGAAAAACGTTATTAGCATGAGTTTCTATATGACTGGAAAACTGAACACACAAGGAAGTTTAGCATGGTTTGGCATTATGCGAATCAACAGTCAGAAGCTCAGGTTCACTCACCTCTCCCCTTCCCTCCAGCACCCACAGGAATTCCCCACCTCCAATCCTGGCTTCGGGCAAAACATTATTTGCTCTTTTGTCCCTGCAAAGGCATGGGCAGCCTGCCAAAACTGAGCAAAAGTACCTAGCATAAGTGGGAGCTCTGCTCAGGCAAGGTGCCTTCACCCAATTTTGTTAGATTCCTCTCTTCCCTGAAGTCCACATGCCATGCTATTTCCAAGGGCCCCCTAGCCCCCAGCAGCAGCTTTTTGGGAGCCCAGGATGCTGTACTGAGGAAGAAGGGGCAGCAAGTTCCTTGAGCTTCTTTGTTCTTGTAGTTCTTTGGATATAACCCCAGGCTGGAAATCACATGGTCAACCAAATTTAAGTTTTAATATTAACTTTTTCAAATGAACGAATACAGTGTCTATTCCCTTAAACTTTGTCTTGGACCAAGAATATTTCGTCTAGTAAAAGCAAAAAGCATAAATGTTTTATGTAATACAAATTAAAACAGCATATATCTTCGGTCTTGCAGAAACTATGTAAACAGATCCTTTTTTTAAAAGGAGTTTTCAATTTTATAACATCCTATATTTAACTATTTAAGATGAGCATATAGTGATGAATATACATGTTGAAGACATGTCAAGTCCTATTTCTAAAACCTTGATGTGCTTGAGAAAAAATGGGCCGTGCCATGCTAATCACGACAGTACAATGTACATCCAATTTCCTACAAATTTCCTGCAGGTTCCACCCTCTAGGGCCTAGAATATTATCTACATGGATGAACTTCTGACACATAAAGAACATCATTGTCTTTCTTAGTCTACCCTTAGAGACATCTGTTTGCACAAATCTCTTATTTTGTTCAGTATAGTCAGAATTCTAAACTGTAGTTGATCAACTGTCTTAACTAATCCCAAATAAGAAATCCCTGAATACCTCTGAAAAATGTTTCAATTACATTCATCTGTTTTAGGAAGAACAAGAGAGAAACAAACCAACACTGTTATATGGATTTAAGTATACTGAGTCATACTGAATGAGACCCAATCCATGTTTGCTTTTTAGAATACCGTATGTACTTTTGGCCAAATTCTGTTAGATACTGGTACAAGCTTTGTTTTTGACAACAGAAATAACTAATTCTACACATTTTTGACTGCATAAATTGATTTTAAAAGTGCAGAATAGCTGCTCATGCATCTAGCTGTACAAACAGTTCAACTCAGTTAACGGCAAGCATTCATAATCAGGTTTAAAGTGAAATAAATACTGTTATTCACAGTAGAAAAACAGAAGTTGCAGAAATTTTGTAGAGAGGAAATAAATTTTTAAGCACTTACAATATTGTATGACATGGTTATGTTTCTAACAGTTATGCTACTCATCCTATGAATAAACATTTGTGAACCAGAAACAGTATTTTTATTCCAGATGGAAAATTGCTACAACATATAATTGCTTCTAGACACTTGGCCACTGGAAAACATTTTATCTGTGAAGTGTTACTGAGAAAGAACATGGACATCTGTTTACCTCAACAAATTGCAAATATAAGAATTATATTAAATCTGGAGAAAAAAACCCACCAAAACTCCACCTCTTAAATTTAGTAACTTCGATATCTGGTTTATTCAGAGTACTTTTAGGTTTCCAAAGTACATTTAAAAGGGAAAAGGGAAGAACCAATATGTTTTTACATGACCAATTTATTTTATGGATTAGAAAGCAACTTGAATGCCAATGTTACTTACGGAAATATCAGTTTTAAAACTACAAGGAAGATATATGAAGATCACTCCTACAGGTTAAGTCAGATGTTTTAGTTGATCATTTTTGCTAGGGATGTACATGAAAATGGATTTTGTGTTCGTTTCAAGCTTGACATGAAATGCAAAATGCCCAAAATGTTTCATCGAAACAACAGCCAAGCCAACGAGTACACCAGACCTCTGCCCCAGACTTCGCACATCGGCCTGCCTTGGAGGACTGGTCTACTCAGTACACCAGACCTCCGAGGCAGGCCACTTTGCTAAGTCTGGGGCAGAGGCCTGACCTACCCGCCTCATGCGGTGGGTAGACCAGTCTGCCGAGGTGGGCTGACATGCTAATGCCGGAGCAGAGGCTTGGTCTACCTACCTGCCGACCCCAATCAGTAGACCTATTCTTCCCAGAAAAATAACCCTCCAAAATGGTGCTCAAAATCTTTGACTTTCAAACAGAGTTATTTTGTTTTGAGTTCCAAACATCCCTTTATTTTAAGGGTGTTTTGTTTCAAGCTTGGAACTCTCGAAACATTTCAAGCTTAAAACATTTGGCACATCTCTAATTCTTGCAGTGGCCCAAATCAGCAGTTTTAACGAACAGGAAACAACATTTTCAGTGTTTCTGGCTGAGCTTAGGTATTTTTATTCCTGTGAATGTTATGCTTTTTTCACTAATAATACATCTCATAAAATTGACCAATTAATACTTTTTATACAGTAAAAGATCATTTAACATACAGTTGAAATGATAAAATGGAAGTAGTTACTTCCCACACCAGAATTTTGCTACAGAGGTAACCTACATTTAAAAACACAAAATGTGCTCAGGTGAACATATGTAAAGGTGGTGCAATTGTCCATCATGCTATGCATGCTACTGGACAACTGATTCAAGTACTTTTAGGCCAGCTGTTCCAATACAGCAGTATAAGGTAATTTCAACTTGTAACTTTACTTTTGAAAGATACAACGGATTTACCTGGAAGTACACTGTACTTAAACAGCTGTTAAATGATGCTGGCTAGCATCCAAATAAACACACAACTAGTTCCAAATAACTAGATTCAAAGTATCTTACATTGTCAATGAGACATAAAACCATTCCAGAAGAATGTACAGGTTGTGGGGTATAATCCACAGAACCATGTATCCATGATTTAAAAGGAATGTGTGGATAAGCACTTATCATAATAGCTATTATGTTTCCATGAACAAAAGTACACCTTTAAAAAGTGCTCTGGAATCCTTCAAATATAACATAATAATCCTAAAATGGTATATTAAGAAAACTCTATACTGTGCAGCATTTATTTACCAAGACAAATTTAAATGATTATCTACTGCCACATATTTTGGTATTTTGATTTTTGAAACTCAAAATCCTTAAACAATCAGATAGATGAATGGACTTCACATTTCCTTCAACCCAACTACTTTTAGTTTTTGGTCTTTTAATGAGATTCATTTCCGCTATCATAGTACATCCTTACAGCTTGATTCTTACAGCAGTCTTTTAGTACATGTCTAAATGTAACATGAGCTATGCTAGACCTCAACTGATGGAGAAAAAAGTACACCAGATGATTTCTCATGGCCCCACCAAGATCACCTGCTGGTCACTGTGAGGCACAGTTCAGAAGCAGAACATCTCTTGCATAGTACTTTTGGCATAGGCAGCACTTCTTCCAAGTTTGCATGGGAAACTGGCAATGCTCAGCTCAAAATCAACACAAATCAGATTTGTGAGTTGCTATTGATTCAGCTGTCACCTGCCCCTTCCACTTTAGTCAGAAAAGCAGAGCACTTCAGAGCATGTTCTTGCTTTACATGATTTGCTGTGACCCAGTTCACAAACAGATGGATGCTAGAGTAAAACCACCAAGCCTGAACAAGTTGGCCAGCTCCACATAGGGAATCAGTAGCCATTCATGTCTTGAACATGTTTTCTTTTTAAGGGCACTTCCAGATGACTATCTTCAAAACTTGCAGTCATCATGAGTACACTGAAAAGTTAGGTTCAGCTTGAGCTTGTCCACTGTAGCAGTGAGTGCATCATCAACCCATTTGGTTTACTCAGTAGTATATACCCATATTCACTTGTTTCTATTAAAGTGAGCTATAATCCTTTTGCCTTCCTCACGTAATTTTATTTAACTTAATAAATTTTTTAAAATTAACTTAATAAAATTATTTAACAATAATTTTAGCATGATACACAGTTCTCTAAAATAAATAAATGATTACAACTTACTTCGGATCTGCTTTTTTATTTCCTTGGCTGGGTCCAACCAATTCTGGAAAGAAGTATTTTAAACATTTTAATCAGATGTGTAGACACTGCATTTTAATATCCTGCCTGAAACCTTGGAGAAGCCACTGCCAGTCTGTGCAGACAATACTAAGCTAAATGGACTAATGGTCTAACTCCATATAAGGCAGCTTCCTATGTTCCTAATTTTAATATTAGTAAATGAAACAAAGTAAAAATGCAACGGTCCAGCCAAAGTTATGTACTTTTTCAGAGGGAGAGAGGTAAACATAAGCTTAAGCACTTCAGTTTAAATCAATAGAGGAAAAGTGATTAGCTTTGACTGGAACATGCCCAATATATGCTTGGTTACCAAAAATAAGTGAACACTGGAAGTTGGTGTAGTAGCTCAGAATACATGTGAGCTGCAAAGTCTGCAGTCAAAATCTCACCTCGGCCATGATCTCACAAGGTGACCAGAGGCAAGCAACTATTCTCTGAGCCTCAGCTCCCAGTCTGATATATGGGAATAATCATACGGTCTTTAAAAGATGATTGTATGGGTGCTGCACATACTTAAATGCACGCAGTATTATATTTATGGTCGTTATGCTGCAAGCCCATTTATATGCATGTGGGATGCAGGATAACTGTTTTGAAATCTCTGGCACCCCCTAATATATATATAAAGTATATTTAATATGATACATAGAGTGAAAAGGGCTGCTGCTGTGTCAAGTGGAAGACTCAGTCCATTGTAGTTGTGCCATGTTCTCCTCCAAAGCATGGCTTACATAACAATGTATAGTGCCAACTAAGCTGTATGTTAAGAAGTAGATCTAAGAACATTTATTTTGTATCTTTCGTCTATGACAGGCGGCAGTGAGAAAAGTAAAGCTGCAAGCAGACATAGTCGACTGTATGAATTACAGAAGGATATTAGTTAGCCCAAACATTCCGTACCCTCTGCATTTTCCACTTAGAATTCACTAGCCAACAATCTGCATTACCTGCAGAAGTACAAGTTCCTTCATGATGCCACCCCACCCAACACATGTGCCAAGCCTGGACTACCATTTCCTCCTTGGAGGCTGTGTGCTGCCAGGACAAACTGGAAGGGCAATGGGAAGATGGCAATAGGAAGATTGCTCTTTTTTGTGTGTGCAAGCACTTTCCTTCCTTAGTCAACTTCACTATGGGTAATGCATATTCATAAGCCCCTAACCTTTGTGTATCCGCATCAGGTTTCAAACAGTGCCAAACAAAAAAGCGTCTTGAGCAGAAACTAGTAGCCATAATCAGCTTCTGTGACACAGCATTAACACTGAATTAGATTAAGTAACACAATGTATGTGGGAACTAAGTTTTTAAAATAATTCAGGTGGCATCTGAAATAAATCAGAAAGAACATATACACCTGTTAAACTTATCCTGCCTCTTCAGTAACATAAAAACAGATCAGTAAAACAGTGTCCTGTTTTGTAGCATTAAAAAAAAAAATTAAAATTACATGCAGCTATACTTACATAATAAAAATAATTTTACTTCTGAACAGTTGGTAAGAAACAGTTTTGAAAACTGATGATCTTCACACTTACAGTTTCAATCATCTAGGTTGTTAGAAGAAGCTGTCAAAAATCCAACCTATTTTAAGTTTATTTCATGAATTTCCTAGATTCTTGGCTAATTTTACCTTTTGGTTTTCCATGTCTCTGTAGGTTAGTCCAAAGTAATCTTTCTCCAAGAGATTCAAGTGTTCACACACTTTGTCAAACAGCACCTGGCCCTTTGAGCGTTTCTATGGGAAAGCAGTATATGAAATGTTTTAGAATTTATAGACACACAGCCATCAAAAATTAAAACAATTCTTAGAGATTTTGTTTCTTCTCCTAAAGCTCATGGGCAGAACTGGGAAGTTTTGCCCATTTGCATTTCAGCGCACACATAGAGGGTCTGAGAGAGTTGTGCAAGGACCCCAGCCACATCCCCACAGTTCCTTCTTATATGCACGCTTTATTAGGATGTCAGCCACTATGATTCATTTCTGCAAGTTCCTCTAATATCATCACTAGTTATCAGTTAGACTTCTGGGTAGCAGAATCCCTGAAGTGATCTTAATAATAATAATAATAATAGTATCTGAAACACTTCACATGTATTACCTTGATGTAATCTTTACAACAACCCTGTAAGGTAGGTATTATTATCCCCCTGTTGCAGCTGGAGAGCCAGACTGCGTGGAATGACTTGCCTAAGGCTATTAAGGGAATTCATGGCAGAGTCAAGATTCAAAGCAAGGAAGTCCTGATTTGCAGCTCAGCCTCTTCGCCACTACCCTACACCAGCTACTAAGCCAACATACTTGGAAACAAAACAATAATACATGCATGTAGAATCCCAGAAGCTAATGAGCATACACATTTATTCTGTAGCATGAGATTTCTAATGCTGAAGATACGGGCTAAAATACTGTTGAACACATCAGTTTGCTGATGTCACAATGCAGCAAGGGATTTAAGATTATCAAGATTATGAGCAACTAACAAACATTCAAACTTTAAACATGGAATGCAAAAGGTGATATTGTGGAATTAAATGAGATGGTGTTGACAAATAATGCACATGTGCATAAAATCAAACAAATTTAGAACTCTAGGGTGGAAAGCAATCTTCAATCATTTGCTAACGATGCTTGCACTTGGCAATCCAATTACGACTTGAGCTGTGGGGCATTTAACCTCACTAGTTGAGCTACTTCAGTATGAAAAATTTAAAGAAAATATGAGAACATAGATATGGTGAGAATACTGAAAAAGTTGAAAAATACAAAAGGATTTTAAACAAAGTATTGTGAAAAATACTGAGATGGTGACAATAAGGAATGTAAATATTGCAGTGTGAAAAATGTTTTGAAACTTTTGGAATGAATGTACACAAGGAATTTGAAGTAAGTAGTGCAGGGCTTTGTTTGTTTTGTAAAGCTACTGAAAGTTTGGAATAGCGACTCATGGTTGTTTGTCCCAAATTCGCTACTTGATCATTTTGGAGGTAACATTACAAACAACAAGAAAGAGATTTAAGCATTAAGCAAGCATGAAAACATGCAGGCTTTCAGTTGAGACTCAAGTGGTTAGGCAACATTCTGTAGCAGAATGCAAATTTTGACTGAGTAGCAGTATGAAGCTTTCTAAAAGAAACTTCAGTGGAAACATACAACACTTGAAGATAGCCTTTGGGGGGTGATGCAGCAGCCATGATGGCGGGCTCTGTGTGTGTGTCTTCCGGCGGCTCCCCCTCCCCCTGCCTGCCTCCCCCTGGTCTCCCATGGCCTGGTTCAGCCTGTTTTCAGGCCATTTTGACCCTCTGTGAGCATATGGCGGCCATTTTGGAGGCCAACGTGCATGCACGTGGGCCATTTGCATGGCCGGGTCAGCCATGCAAATGGCCTGTGCGCATGCATGGCCGCCTCCAAAATGTATGCCTCATGTTCACAGAGGGAGCCGCTGGAGACTCCCACCCCCCACAACTGCAGCATCACCCCACAAGGCCACCCTTAGCAGCGGTAAGTGCAATTTGGGGGAAAAACAACAATTTCTGGCACCCCTGAACCGGCCATGAACTGGCCCGGCGTGGGGGTTGGCTTGACCTCGAGCCCTTGAACCAGCTCACACACCCCTAAACACTATTAGTTTAGCTGCATTATGCGGTATTAATAGCTTTTTTTTTCCTTTGTGTGTGTGAAATCACTTTAATTTTGGATATCTATTTCTATTCAGAAAGAAGAATCTCTTTTTTGGACTATTCTATAATTTACAGGTTAATCACAATACAGAATAATTCTACATTAGTCTGTAGTAATGTGTCCTCTTAACCGATCTGAATTTCATACTCTAGAAAATCCATAAACTACTAACAGGTTGAGTTTGTCTGAAGATGGTTACAGAAATGTATTGACTCATAAACTACTATGGCTGTATATCTTTCAGTGTTTAAGATTTCCAAACAAATACACATCTGCATTGTTAAGCAGAAGTACCAAAACAAACAAAACTTCATTATAATGAGGTATCAAATAGAACTAGAACTACACATTAAACGTATGTGCATTAAAAATGAGTATTACCAACAGCATAGGAGTACCACTTTCTAATTTTTATTCTTTTAACAAATTGTGCTATATAAAGTCATTCTATTCTGCTGCCTCCCCCAAAGGCTATATATTTAATCCCAAATTATCTTGGTTCTTCAGAAAGGAATAAAGGAAAAAAATAAAAGCTACTGTACAATTGATGAAAAAGTCCTCAAGGAATCATTTAGTATGATGGAAACAGTGCATTGAAGGAACACTTCTTTGAGATTAAGCTGAATTCTTCTAGGTTATTTTGCAAAAGCCAACAATATTTTATTATAGTATTCCATTTGGAAGATTGAGAAAAAACATGAATGCAAGTAATAATATTTCCAAGGTGAAAAACAATATGGGATAGACCTGTCTTTTATACCTTATTCTGCACTGATCCCAATTTCCCCAAAATACTAGGTTCAGTCTCACCAAGCAGAAGGCACTTTAAAAGCTGACCACAATCTCTTGGAGAGATACATGTGACGGAAGTTTGTTTAATGTTTACATTTTTATCCCACTCTTCCTCCGAGGAACCCAGAGGAAGGTGTACATAGTTAAGTTTATCCTCACAACAAGCCTGTGAGGTAGGTTAGGCTGAGAGAGAAGTGACTGGCCCAGAGTCACCCAGTGAATTTCATGGCTGAACGGGGATTTGAAATCAGGTCTTCCCAGTCCTAGTCCAACACCATTACCACTAGATGGTTTTAAGAACCAGCCTTAATTAACATTAGTCTGATAAAGCAGACTTTGGGCTCTTTGTAAGGTAGAAGCTGCATGGAAATCTTTTCAAAAAAGCATTAAGCTAAGCTGGTAGAATGGATGTCCTGAACATAAATTAAGAAAGATGAAGAACTGTGTCAGGAGGGTTAGTAATCAGGAGAGGACAAACAATGGATGTTTGCAGTGTTCTCTCTATTTTTTTTCACTGTTGTGCGGAATGAGTTTTGTTCTGGATGGCAGTATCAAGGTAGTGTGTGCACACATATATTCAGAGTGGGACCTTCCTGATTCAACCTGAACAGGATCTAAAATTAACTGAGTGGACATCAGAAAATGTCTGAGTGCGCACACATGCGCAGGCCTTAGAAAGAACAATGCACTCTAGACGCCTGGCTCTGTGTCTAGGTGCCCAGCTCTGCAGGCAGCCTGAGAACACACATGACTAGGATCTCCGGTAAAAGGGTGTGCTAGTGTCCTTCTACCTGGGTAATAGCCCCGGGAAAATTCCTGGGCTATCCGGCAGGGCAGCGCCAGGATTGACCACAATCCCAGTGCTTGACACGAGTAGGGTTTTGCAAGCCCAGGTAGGGCTGATCGTTAAACAGCCTCAGAGTGTTCTCAGTTCTAATATCTGCTGATCATACAACTGGATCAGTGAAACCAGACTGGCCACCAGGACATTTGTCCGTCTTGTTAAAAAATAGGGAACTAGGTGGGGTGGGGGATGTCCTCCGATTGCTAAACTGTAACCTTTTCCTGATTTGGCTTTTGTGCTGAGCAGATTTAAAATCAAGAATTGAAAACTCATTTGACTCATTGGGTTGGGTCAGACGTAATGCAGAACCAAGATTAAGACATGGCTTTGTGTGCTGTCTCACAGCCTCATAAGCATGCACTCTTCCCCTTTCCTGCCTACATATGAGTCAAAAGAATCCTACCTCCAATTGTGCTGAGAAACAAGCCAGGATCAGTTGTGACGTCCAGTCCATCTGATCCTGGTTTACTGTATCC
Organism: Hemicordylus capensis; assembly: GCF_027244095.1. Classification (NCBI taxonomy): domain Eukaryota; kingdom Metazoa; phylum Chordata; class Lepidosauria; order Squamata; family Cordylidae; genus Hemicordylus; species Hemicordylus capensis. The sequence continues at coordinate 241,413,756 of NC_069660.1, read as the reverse complement.
TAAGTTCCAAAATAAACTACAAATTGAACTGAAGGTTTGAAGCTAGGTTCAGGCTGTTTGTTTTTGCAACTGTGAACAGAATAAGCTAGGATCCATTGGCTCAGCTGTCCCAACCAATTCTGGCTCATTAATTAACACAGAATACTTCTGAGGTTTGGGCAGGCAGGAGAAAAGTGAAACATGCTCCCAAGGCTGATAGATGGTGCACCAAGCCAAGGCTCAATCTTCGCTCCATGTGACATCTGAACTGGAACACTGAGCAGTTATTTGCTGGGGCTCTTATTGAGAAGAAATAGCAGGTTGGGTTCTTCCAGAATTAAGAAGAGAGTATTTTTTGACACATCTGGTAACTAATTTGAGACAGATCACGGACAGTGACCATAGTTTTGGTTCTAAATTCCATGCAGCACCATTTGTGAATATAGAACCAAATTCAGCAAAAGGAACCGGGTCACTTTTGTTAGAGCAGTGAAAATGCTAACACCATATATTTCAATAACATTTCTAGCACTACCTGCTTTCAAACACAGCCCAGGAATTCACAACCCAGCACTTAACATTTAAGGCAATTAGGCTGTGCTATACTTCAATCATTAAAACAAAATGGAATAAGTAGGATGACACTGGATTGTCAGAACTTTGTTGCTTTCCATTTTTATATCAGTGGAGGCAAAGAAAAAAATGGCAATAGAAAGATAATTGGGAGATTGATATCAACAAAATTGCTAGGCTCAGAATAATATTAGGTCTCAGTGGTGCAATTTGCATGTATTTGCATTTGTATTATGACAATGGAATGCCCTGTCACTTAAAAATCAGGCATGGTCAAAAATCAAAGATGTTTCAGCCTGCAGACCTATGTGCTTCTACAGCTGCCTACTTTGATAAGCAATAATGAGCAGCTGCAGGTGATGGTGTTTTAGTGGAGGCTTGGAGGAGATCAGTGCTTTCTTTAATATGTAACCCTATTTTAAGAAATGAATGTTCATTAATAACTAATGTGCAGCAAAGGGCCAAGGACAGAAACTCAAATTATTGAGAATTTATTGTAATAGATTGGTGAGCAGAAGGAAATAGTTCTAATAGTTATGTCCTCTTTTACTCCATTTCTGCTAAGAATAGAACCATCGTGTTGGGGTGGGCCTTGTAGCCCATCTAGTCCAACCCCCTGCTTGATTCAGAAAACCCAAAGTGAAGCCATTTCCAACACATGGCTGTCCAGTCTCTGCTTGAAGATCTCCAAGAGAGAGCTCAGCTCACCCCCACTTCCCAGTCACTGATGCCATTGTAGAATTGCTCTTACACTTAAGAAGTTTCCCCTGATGTTCAGTCAAATCTGCCTCTTGTAACTTAAGGCCATTAGATCTAATCCTGCTCTCTGGAATAGTAGGAAACAAGACTTTCCCTGTTCTATGTCAAAGCCTACTATCAAAGAGTAGTATCATGCGCTCTCTCAGTCTTTTCTTCTTCGGGTTAAATATGCCTAGTTCCTTCACAGGGAAAACAAAGAGATCTATTTTTCAGATCACTGACCATGTTTGTTACCCTCCTCTGAGCCCATCCCAATATGTCTAGATCTTAAAGCACAGTTTCCAGAGCTGTACACAGAATGTAGTACTTCATATGAGAGCTGACTAGTGTGAACGGATGCATCTTAAAATTGTTGTGCCAAGTCAGTCTCCAAAAAGTAAGGTTTCCTATTGTTTCCAGGACTACATAAGTTTGGCCCTCTGGCAGATGTTGGACTAAAACACCAATCATCTCCAACTATTGGCTGCTGTGGCTGGGGATTATATGAGTTGTAGTCCAATAACAGCTGGAGGGCTAAAATTGTGCAACCCTGCTATAAACATTGGGCAGCATCCAGACTAAGTTATGACTCAGTTCCATTGAAATGAATGAGGCAAAGTTAGTTGTGACTGATCTGTCTCATTTCAATTGTGTGTCATAACTTAGTCTGGAAGCTGCCCATTTACTAAAACCAGTGTCCTTCGAAGAATGTAATTGATAGATCACTTGAGATCAACAGCTGTTCCTTTGCATTAACTTGCTTTTATTGGGATTAGAAAACAATTAATTTCAGTTTCATTTGAGGAATCAAATTTCCAGTCATCATGTCAAGCATGAAATATGTGTTCAGCAAATTCAATCCATCAAAATAGGTATCATTCAAAAGTCCATGGCATTAAAATTAATAAAATAAAGCAACTAAATGTAACAAGGGGTTGCTCATGAACCTTAGAGTTCAGACCATTGATTTATAAATTACCTAAGAATTCACCATTACAGGGTGCCCCTCTGGGACACCATAGCGCCTAATGCAATGGAAACTAAATCTTGGCCTGAAAAGCCCCACAATGACATCTGAGCAAATCACATTGGCATCAAGACAGGGAGGAAAGGCAAAGAAGACAGAGGACAAGAAGGGAATTACAAGAGTACGGTGTCTGAAGATGAAGAACAGAGACCAGGAAGGTTATCTGATAATAGTCACAGTCTGAGATTGCTCTCATGACCGGGCAGGTGGGGCAGCGGAGAAGGCTGCTTAAACATACCTTTCCCACAGATTATCTGGATAGAGTTGCTGGGCGTACAGATCATGCACCCAGACAAGCCACTGCTGACCCATGCAGCATGGAGGTGCAGTGGGTGGGACACATCCCAGCCCCCAGAAATCCCACAATGCACCATGTGAGTGTGCACTGCATTATGGAGATCCCCCCGAGATGGGTGACTGCCCATCAGTGTGTCAGCACCGGTTGAAAGCAGCCTGTGCTGACACACGGTCAAGTAAATGTGGCTAAGAATTAATGCTTCTTTAACTCGCTCCCTTAACCTTGTTTACGAGGCAGGCTCCCTAGTTGGGTTTGCTGCCAAGGCGCTGCCGGGAGCTGCTCAGCTCCAAGTGATTCTTACAGTCAGCCATGCCCAGGCTTGGCTTCCTTAGCTCTGTCTTGGCTGCTCATGAGAACAGCCTCTGCATCACACTGATGAGCCCTTTATTCAAATAAGCTCCTGATAAACTGTTACTTCATCACAAACTACTGCAAAGGATGTTAGACATGAGCTGGCGAATATAAAGTCATGCATACCAGTATATAATACATTTTCAAAACAGCAATTATTTCATTGAAAAATGTCAACATTCTGAAATAAGATATTCATCCTTTACCCATCGCACTGAGGGAGATATGAATCCATTTGAAAACTGTCTATTTTGATGTACACACACATTTTAGCAAGTACCAAGTGACTTAAATTTAGAAGATGTGAAAAAACAGACTGCAAATTAAACACTTGCTGGATTATTATAAAGCCAATTATTCTGACTCAATACTAGAGTACAGTTTGGGGTATTTCTTAAGTAAAGAAATAATGAGGATGTTTCCATCACTTAAGCATTAGTTCTATTTTGCACATAACAGAACAAGCAATTTTACATGTCAATTATTCTAACCAGAAAGTTGTTCTTTTGCATCCTAGTATTTTACACTTGGGAAATACTTAATTCAAAACAAATTGAAGACTACAGAGGCTATTCTCACGAGCATGCAAAACCAGGCTAAGGGAGCCCAGCCTGGTTTTGCGGGCTCGAGGGCGAACCCAATGGCTCCAGGCAGCAAGCCTGCCTAAGTAGCCATCCTCCTAAATAAGGTTAAGTGAGTGAGCGCTCCCTTACCCTCATTTGTTTGGTAGTGTGTCAGGTGCGGCTGCTCGTGTGAATTATTGGGGCTCTGGTGGGTGGGGTGCCACACAGCAAGTTTGGCCACCTCACTGCTTACCCCAACTTCTAGATCATTTATGAATACATAAAAAAGCACAATACAGATCCCTGGGGGTCCCCACATCTTACTTCCCTCCATTGTAAAAACTCTCCATTTATACCTACCCTCAGTTTCCTGTCCTTTAACCAGTTAGCAATCCACACATGTACCTGTCCCCTTAACACATGACTGCTAAGTTTCCTCTAGAGTCTTTGATGAGGAACTTTGATAAGTTGGATTCCAATTGCTCAGGATCTGTTGAGGTAATAGAGGCTGGGTCTTGTGATACTATTCAAGGATACCTTTGAGCTTGTTGAGGCTGATGAGGTGAACATCCCCCTCCCAGGCTGCTTTTAAAGCCCTTCTTAAGACACACCTGTTTTGCCAGGTGTTTGCCCTTTAATGATTTTTTTTTAATTGATTGTTGTTGGTATTTCTGTTGTTCACCACCTAGAGTCTTTGGAGGAGACAGTATATAAGAAGTTTCAATAAATAAATAAATAAAAATTCTGTTGAAAGCTTTTTGGAAGTCGAGGTATACTATGCCAACTGGATCACCTTGATCCACACACTTGTTGACACTCTCAAGGAACTCCACAAGGCTCGTGAGGCAAGATTTATCTTTGCAGCAGCCATGCTGGTTCTCTCCCAGCAGGGCCTGTTCTTCTATGTGCTTTACAATTTTATCCTTGAGAATGTTTTCCATCAGTTTGCCTGGAACAGACATTAAGCTATCCAATCTGTAATTTCCCAGATCGCCCCTGGATCCCTTTTTGAAAATTGGTGTTACATTTGCTACTTTCCAGTCCTCTGGTAGAGCCTGATTGTAGGGATAAATTATATATTTTTGCAAGGAGGTTGACAATTTCACATTTGAGTTCTTTAAGGACTCTTGGATGGATGCCGTCTGGCCCTGGCGATTTGCTAGTCTTCAATTTTTTCAGACAGTTTAGAACATCAACTCTTGTCACTTCTATCTGACTCAGTTCTTTAGCCTCCATTCCCAAAACACCTGGTTCAAGAACAGGTATATGCTCAGTATCTTCTGCCAGCCCTTAAAACCTGGAGAACACCATATTAAAGCTGTCTCCCCAGCCTCTAGTGCAAGAAAATCCAAACACATTCAGGAGAGTACTAAGTCACCAAGACTACCACAGCTCAGGGCAGGTGGTAGCCAAAGAACCCACAGGTTACCTTAGAGAGCGGCTTCTTCTGCATGATCCCTACCGCACATTAAGGTCATCTGAGGAGGTCTATCTCCAGTTACCACCGGTACGTCTGGTGGCGACTCAGAGACGGGCCTTCTCTGTAGCTGCTCCTGGGCTATAGAATGCACTCCCTGCAGAAATATGTAATTTCAATTCATTCATAGCCTTCAGGAGCCTCAAAACCTGTTTGCCCTGGCCTTCCAGGGTTTTTAATTTCTTGTAAATGTTTTTAACTTGCTGTAACCTGGTTTTCCAGGGTTTTTAAACTGTTTTGAATGTTTTAACTGTTAATTGTTCTATGGTGTTTTAATAGTCTCTGTTTTTAATTATTAATTGATTTTAATTGTTTTGTTTTAATATAAACTGCCCCGAGCCATTTTTGGAAGGGTGGTATAGAAATCAAAAGAAAAAGAAACATTGGTCCTACCTGTGAATGGTTCTTTTCGCAGTGTCTGATTTAATCCTAGATAGTGGGTTGTATTCCCAATCATGCCTCAGAGACAGTAAGTAATTTTAAAGTTGTAGCTGATATCCGGTAGCTAGGAAGGCACTGCCCAATTCCCCAGTTCCAGACTGTCGAGCCAGGATTCCGCAAGCTGAAAGAATGAACTAGTAGCTACAGAGAAGAGCGAAAGCAGAAAAAACATTCTGATATAAGAGACAATTAGAGTTAGAAAATATCATAGTAAAAAAGCACAGTGAATGAATCAAACAGGAAAGGTTCTGCTGACCCCGGGAGTCGCCACCTCCCACAACTGCGCCCAAGTCTAGCCCAAGAAGGTCAACTGTCCGCAGGAGGCACGGAATAAATCAGAAACAGTGAAAAAGAACCCTTCACAGGTAGGACCAATGTTTCTTTTTCCACAGTTGTCTGATTTAATCCTAGATAGTGGGACATGCCCAAGTTTGCAGAGAACCTAGGGAGGGAAGGCAGACGATCAGACCACCTGCTGAAGAACAGTGTGCGCCATGGCAGCCTGATTAGAATGGAACAAAGCTACCTTGTAGTGCTTGATGAATGGGGAGACAGAAGACCATGTGGCTGCCTTACAGATGAACTAAAGAGGCGCGTTGGCCGAGAAGGCCACCGATGTGCTGACACTGCACGTAGAGTGGGCAGTGATGCCCCCTGGAACCGGAAGATGAAGAGACTGGTAGGCCAAGCAGATGGTGGCTTTGATCCATTTCGCTAAAGTAGACTTTGACACCTTGTGGCCCAGGGAAGTAGGATGAAAAGATATGAAGAGCGCGTCCGAGACACGATGGGGTCTGGTACGTTTCAGGTATATACGGAGAGCCCTGCGCACATCCAGAGTGTGCCAAAGTTTCTTCTTGGGATGAGAAGGTTTCGGACAAAAGGACGGGAGCACTACCTCCTGCGACCTGTGGAAGGAAGAATTGATCTTCGGGATGAAGGTTGGATCGAGACGGAGAATTACTTCATCTTCATTGAACATGCAAAGCTCTTTGCATGCTGACAGGGCCTCTAGTTCGGATACTCGTCGCGCAGACGTAACGGCCATCAGGAAAAGCACTTTATACAAGAGGATCTTCAGAGGAATGGAGGAAAGAGGTTCGAAAGGAGGTCGAGTAAGGGCATTGAGGACCTTGTTAAGGTCCCAGGAGGGAAACCTATGAACCGGAGGAGGAACTAGGTTGACTGCCACTCGGAGAAAACGACTCAGGTGAGGATGAAGATGCTGAGAGCCCTGAGCAGACAGGTCTAAGATGGACGATAGTGCCAAAACCTGCCTGCGCAGTGTGTTGGGCTGGAGACCCATCCTTAGACCTTCTTGTAGAAATGAGAGAACTTCAGGTATGCCCGCTGCGATAGGGGACAGGTGTTTCCTGCATGCCCACCTAGAGAAGGCTGACCAGGTGGCTTGATAAATTCTAGTAGTAGATGGTCTTCTGGAGGCCAAGATGGTATCTTGCACTGCCTTGGTGTATCTGGCGCATCTCAGGTGGGAGCGCTCAACCTCCACACGCACAGTTGGAGCCATTCTGGGTCCAGATGGAGCACGGGTCCCTGATGTAACAGGTCCTGGCATTGGGGAAGAGGCCACGGGTCCGTGATGGATAGAGATACGAGGTCTGAGAACCACGGCCTCCTGGGCCATCGAGGAGCGATCAGTATCAGGTTTGCTCCTTCTAGGATCATCTTCTGAAGAACTCTGCCTACGATGGCGGTTGGCAGGAAGGCGTACAGGAGACCTGGAGGCCAAGGAGCCATGAGAGCGCCGATATCCTCTGCTAACAGGCAATGGAATCTGGTGAAGAATCTGGGTCTTTGCTGATTGGTCTGGGAGGCAAAGAGGTCCACGACTGGGACTCCGAAGACCTCTGTGATCTGTTCGAAAACCTCCTGGTGTAGGGTCCACTCCGCCGGGTCCACCCTCTGGCAACTGAGCCAGTCCGCTTCCAGGTTGGTTGTGCCGCTAAGGTGTTCAGCTGCAATAGAGGCGAGATGTTTCTCTGCCCATGTGAATAGAAGAGTCGCTTCTTTCATCATGGCGCAGGACTTGGTGCCTCCCTGATTTGTGACGTATGTCTTCGCAGCCACGTTGTCCATGCGGACTAACACATGCTGATCCCGAAAGAGTGGGAGGAACTGGAGTAGGGAGAGACAGATGGCCCGCAGTTCCAACAGATTGATGTTCAATGACTTCTCATGCGACCAGGTTCCCTGGGCAAGCTGTAGCTGACAATGACCTCCCCAACCAGTCAGGCTGGCATCCGTGGTTACTACAGTCCTGTATGGAGCTGAGAACGACAGGCCCTGACGAATGGCAGGAGAGATCCACCAGCGTAGCGATAGTAGGACCTGCCCAAGGGGTGGACTCCAGGCAAGAGATCATTGAGCCCAGAAGCTGTGCCAGGAGGGTGACATCCATCCGTGGTCTGGTCAGAAGTGGTTGGATTAGGGCTACCATCTTGAGGCAACGTTCCGCCGACAATGAGATTACTCCCCGATGGGTGTCTAATTGGACTCCCAAGTGTTGTAGTGACTGTGACGGGGTGAGGTGACTCTTCCGAGTGTTGACTATGAAACCGTGGGATTCCAGGAGCAGGATGGTCTTCTGAGTGTCCTGGCAGGCTTGATGAAGAGAAGGGGAGCGGATCAGCAAGCCGTCCAAATAGGAATGCACATGGAGGGCCTCTATCCGCATCCTGGCTATGAGAGCTACCATGACCTTGGTGAATACCCTTGGGGCCGACGATAGCCCAAAGGGCATTGCCTTGTATTGAAAGTGACAGTCGAGGAACTGGAACCGGAGTAACTTGCGAAATTCTGGGTGAATGGGGATGTGGAGGTAGGCCTCCGACAAATCTATGGAAGCCAGGAACTCCCCTTCCCTTACTGCCTCCTTGATGGAGCGGAGGGATTCCATCCTGAAGGACCTCTTTTGGATGAAGTGGTTTAGTCGCTTGAGATCCAAGACTGCTCTCCATGAGCCATCTTTTTTTGGTACTAGGAAAAGCAGAGAATACACTCCTTGAAAAAACTCCTCCATGGGAACCTATTTGACAGCGTGTATCTGAAGTAGATGCTGAATCACTAGACACATCCGCCGCAAGGAGTGGGAATGTAAGAGTCGTTGGGAAGGGTGGAGAATTCCAAACAGAGGCCTTGGGAGACGGTGTCGAGCACCCATGAATCCGAAGTTGATTGGCTCCAAGCTGTTGAAAAGAAGCGGAGCCAGCCTCCGACGGGCAAGGAGTCATTGTTTCCTGCCCTGTGCAAAACCAGGTCTGAAGAGCTGTCTGGGAGCCTGGTTTCTGTTGTTCCCTATGAAATGCTGCTGTTGACCTTGCTGTCACCAGGGGGCTCTGTAGTTGCCACCAAATTGGCGAAATTCTCTGGAGTAGTAGTAAGATGATCTCTGATATGACTTATAGGGGCGAAAAGTGTTTTGAGCAAATCTACCTGGTCGGGAGTATTCTCTACGTGACACCGGCATAACTTTTTTCTTTTCCCTGGTTTCAACCAAGACTGGTTCCAGGGATTCCCCAAACAGTTTGGAGCCGGTAAAGGGAGAGGGAGCTAAGTTAAGTTTGGACTTATGGTCCACCCTCCAATTGTTTAACCAGATACACCTTCTAACGGCCACTCCGGCAGCCACAGACCTGGATGCATGTTGTATGCAATCCAAACTGGAATCGGCCATGAAGGCCCAGGCCTTGGCCAGTTTCTTAATACCCAGTCTCAGATGTTTATTTTCAGGAGGAACCAGCTGGATCAACTCCTTAGCCCATAGCACTGACGCACGAGCAAAAATAGAGTTGCCGGTTGCCGCCTTAATAACCGTAGCCGAACCCTCATGAACCTTGTGAAGTAAGAAGTCACATTTTTTGTCTTCCGGAATCTTCAATTGTTCATCACCGTCCTTGTTCATGACCGTTCCTGAGACCAGTTGGGCCACTGGACCATCTACCGCTGGGGAAACTAACAGGGACATAACGTCATCAGGCACAGCATAAAAACTTTTAGGCATGGCAGAGGTAGGTTTAGGAGCAAAGGGAACCTTCCATTCCGCCATCATGGTGTCCCTGAACAGAGGGGGGAAGGGGATGGGGGAGGCTGAAGCCAAAGTGGAAGGAAAGACTACTTGGTCAAGCCCAGGTTGAGTGGAAGCAAAAGATTCAGGGGAAACATCCTTGATGGCCCGGCGTGCCTTTGCTAGCGACACCTCAAAATCTGCCAGCTGGAAGAGACTGAAGGAAGAGGAGGTCTGCTGAGAAGGAGACTCTTCCTGTGAAAGCTCCCCTTCCTCTGTGGAGGAGTCAGAGGAGGGAGGGCGTAGAGGTTGGGAAGGCTGTATAGGGGCTGGGATGGGAGGGGGGTAGAGGTGCAGGAATGGGGTCAGAGGGAGGAGGGCGTTTCTTGGGAGGTGGAGGAAGAGGGTCCCTCTCAGATGAAGTAGAGGACACTGGTAAGGCAGGTCTCTTAGGAATGCGACGCCTAGGTGGCCTGGGAAGGAAAAAACCCTTCTCATTGGGCAGAATCACTCCCCTGGTGGGGCTGGAGCCCAGGGAGAAAGAAAGAAAAATAGGCTTGGAAGTCTGAGTCTTTTCTCTTATTGGCACACTTGGTAGGGAAGAGACTTCAGATTTAATAAATTCCCGCAGCCATTATTCGAACTCAGGGGCCGGGTGGCCACGTGGGACCCCAGATGGAGTGGGGGTTTAACTCACATTTGTATTGGCTGCTGCGGTTATTCTTGGCCAATTGCCACTGGAACAGGCATAGGGCTGGCAGAGCTGGGTGTTGCTGGCTGGGATGGGGGGGATGGCTGGAAGACCATGTTCCCCCTCCCCCGGGACGCTGCCAGTATCAGTTATCGCGGGCGTACACCGGTCGCCCATCCCGGTGATGGCAGAAGATGAACCGCCCTGCCCCTGAAGAAGGGCATGAGGAAGGCGTCGTGGCAATCTTTGTTGGCACACAGCCTGCAAAAGCAAGCGCTCACTCAAACATGCCACAGGTACTTTAGTTTTCTTTTTGTGGCACTTATGCTTCTCATGGGCCACCTTCTGCTTTTTGGAGGGCTTACTTGACTCTCCTTTATTGCCCTCTCCTGCGCCCAAGTCTACCTCCTCATGGATCTTGCTCTTTTTGTCTGCCTTGTGGGGCAAGGCAGAGGCCACTTCCGCTGGGAGCATGCCTCCCAATAAGGGAGGGATGATGGAGGTAGACGCGCCAGCCAGCACAGTAGGCAAAGGAGAGAGAGAAGTTTCCCTCCGTGACTACCCGCATCGTGGGCTTTTCCCCTGGGGCATTTGTTAGGTTCAGGAGGGTTTCCCTCTGCTAGAGAGCCTCCCAGCAAATTGCCGACATGAGCCAGTTCCATTATGCAGGCTAAAAGCAGGCGTGAAGAGCCTCAGGGGGAAAGCGAAAGTAAAAAATGCAAATACTAAGTAAACGGCTGGAAAGAAAAAAGGTCGCTTTGCAAAAGAAAATGCTAAGGACTCCCTACCCACCCTCACACAGTGAATAAAGGATAGGGGGAGAAGAAAGGAAAATAGCAAGCCTGAGAAACGCTGGGCTCTTTGGAAGCGTGCTGCTCTGAGGCAAGACAGGAAGGAACTGGGGAATTGCGCTACGCCTTCCGAGCTACCGGATATCAGCTACAACTTTAAAATTACTTCCTGTCTCTGAGGCATGATCGGGAATACAACCTACTATCTAGGATTAAATCAGACAACTGCGGAAAATAAACACATAAATAAATTAGTGCTATCAGAAGTCCTGGTAAAAATTATTTTTGCACATATGCACGTTTTGCATCACCTTCATATGTGAGAGTGGCATCAAGGAATTTGAAATTGACAGAAGTTGTCCTAGGCCGACTAAAGGTAAAGTGTGCCTTCAAGTCAATTTCGACTCCTGGAGCCCACAGAGCCCTGTGGTTTTCTTTTGGTAGAATACAGCCTTTCAGCTAGCTGTACAGAAACCAGAGCAGATGCTAACCACATCTTTGCTATAAAATATATGTGTAGTATTCCCTATGCAGAGTCGGCATACACCCACCCCTCCAGTATACTACTGCTTGGAGCAGTAGTGATCGAATATGACCTCATTTTTATAGTCCCAAGAGAAGAAATGGCCTTTTATGTGTCATTTGTGGCAGTAGCATGGAATTACCTATTGTTGGGATTTTCAG